>NW_028295473.1:0-482000 GCF_964341445.2 Mesoplodon mirus
TCATTCTCTCCAGGCCTTAGTCAAGTCCTTGAGGGCAGCAAGGCACAGGCCAGACAGGAACTCCTGTAAGTCAGGAGCTCCTGGCACAGGGCTAGGGGCAGGGTGATCTGCACGAGCAATGGAGAATGTGTTGACTTCAGAAAAATGAGTTATCTGGGGATACAGGATCATTGGGGGTCAGTGAGATGAAAAACTGGACTTCTGTTCAGTAAGACTGATTGACCAAATGTGTTTTATCGTGTCTCCCTCCCCAGGCCATTCCAGTAAAATGACAATGAAGGAATTAAAAAAAAAAAAGATTTTAACCCACAAGGTTAAGAGAGGACAAAAGCACAGGCGGGGAGATAAGATGGATGAAAGATTTCAACAGGAAATATTAGGAGATGAAATATTATGTTAACAAAAATAAGGAGTGGGGAGGGTTGATATTTTGATTATAAAACTTTCAGTACTATTTAATTTTTAAAGCAGATATATATAAAATTTAAGAAAAATATTATTATAAGTTTTTTTTTAAAGAAAGAAGCAAGAGCACCTGGGACTCAGGAGAGACCTGGGTGTCAGATCTTTCTTTGGTACTTGGTGACAGCAGAGCTTGTCACCGTCTCTGTCTGAGCCTGAGCCCCTTTATCTGAAGGAGCTGAACAAATGCCACAATCACCTTCTAGTTCTAACAATTCCTAGTTATACAAGTAACTTATAGAGGCAGCACTGACATCCTCAGAAAAACAACCTGTGCTTTGGAATTAGTCAAAAGTTGTCTCAGATTTCCCCTCTTTCAATTCCTAGCTGTGTGAGCTGACTGGGCCTCAGTTTACTCAACTCATGCATGAGGATACTGCCTATTTCTCAGAACTGACAGAAGGATTAAATGAAATAAGTAAAGCAACAAATAAGTGAAGCAGCAAATGTATGTTTTCTCAACTGCTGCACCTCCCATATTTAGGCAAGGATCTGGCACAGTTCTGGTCACCAGGCATTGGTTTAATTAAAACCTGAAGAGTTCAGAAATGAGTTACTGTATTATTTATTCTTGGGGTAGGGAGAATGTGAAGCACCTCATTTCTGTTGATTGTATTAGGGGCAAGGTCCAAGTGTGGATATCAGAGCCTAGTGAGTAATTCCTTTGAGGAGAGGTAGCTAACTAAAGGGTAGACAAGGGAGGGCATGAATGAGAGGTTCTTTGACCAAGTACCCTCCATCCCTCCACCCCTCCACTGTGGGAACTTTCTCTTAACAGTGTCCACATACACAGCCTCAACCTAGATTAGCCTCCTATTCCATTACCTATCGTTCTGCAGAAAAGGTAAAGATGGTGTCCACAGGGATTTCCTCTCTCTTGAGTGGCTCTGGACTGGCACACTGATTTTCCACACTATGGGCTGCCTTCCACACTAATTTCTCCACATCACTTAAAACTTTGGTTGCATAGCATTCAAACAGGTCATTCGATCTGGATGCTGCTCCTAGACACCTACAGCTCGACCCCCCTCCTCAATTCCCACAGTCTGAATCCCAATTTGTCTGAGTTGAACTGAGGCCTACAAGGTGACTAAATGCCGGGGAGGGTTAGCTCAATCCAGGAAGAAAGGGAAGATGTACATACAGATATAAGAGTTCAGTGTTGATCTCGTGTAACCCCTGACCACGAGCGCATCCGGGTCAAGATCAGAAAGGATTTATATCTTTTCTAAGACAGACCCAAACCAGAGCCCTGGGTCCATCCCACATGAGACACAAGCATCATTCCTTCATTCATCCTTCAGTAAATATTTATTCAGCGCCTCTTATATGCCAGACAAAATCCCTGCCCTCATGAAACTTACTGCCTCCTACTGTTTTCTTTTATTCCTACTGAAGCCCTCTGTTTAAACCTTCCCATGTGTATCCTTCTACTATTGTGGCCCCGTCCTATCCCCTACCTTAATCTATCCTAAGCCCTTTTGTGAGCTCTGATCGGTTTACTCTTCTGGTCAAAAACATTCTGTGATTTCCCAATGTTTATTGAATCAAGAAACTTGATTCACTCATCCAACAAATGTTTATTGCATGTCTACCATGGGTCAGGCTCTGTTCTAGGTGCTGGGGATACAGCAGTGAGCATGACAAACAGATAAAAACTTCTGCTCTTAGAGTGCTTATATTCTAGTGGGGGAGATAGACAATAACCAAGATAAACAAGTACGATAAGTAAAGCATGTTAGTTGGTGATAAGTTCTAAGAGCAATAAGGCAACAGGTCAGGAAGTGGAGGGGGCGAGGGAGAAGTAAAATTTTAGATAGACTAACCAGCAAGAAGAAGACATCTAAGTAAAGATCTAAGAAAATGAAGGAGGGAACCCTGGGGATAGCAGAGGGAATATGGGTCCAGAAAAAGAGGCTGGCAAGTGCAAAGGCCCTGAGGTAAGAGCACACTTTAAAGGATGAGCAGGGAGGTCAGAATGAGGCCCAGTGTCTGGCAGAGTGAGGAGAGAGGGGAGATGGTTGGGATGTGAGATCTGAGATCTAATAGCTGCAGCTTTTACTCTGATAGAGATAGGGGGCCACTAGGGGTTTTGAGCAGAAAAGTGACGTGGGGTGACTTGTTTTGCAGGATCACTCTGGCTGCTATGTTTAAAATAAAGAGAAAGGAGAAAATGGCCAAGCAGGGAGATGAGTTGGAAGGCCCCTTGCTGGCCCTCTTCTGTTTGTCCAATCACATCTCTTACTATTCTGCTACCCTGTAGCCCTAACAGACTCTTCTTCCCTGAACACACTTGGCAGTGGCTGACCTATCATCCTTGATGAAGTGGCCTCCACTTCGAATAATAATAACAACTGGAATAATAGCTGCTACTTATCCAGCATCAATAATTCCATTCAATTTTTTAAAAAGTATTGTCTAATTTCACTTACAGACATTATTTCATTTAATGTTTATATTTTGTCCCCACTTATTGGGAAAGCTGAGGCTTTTTACAAGTTGCCACCAATTGGAAGGTCCCTGGGCCCAACCATAAGATAAAGAACACTTGATTCCCTTTTGGCCTCAAGTGGACCATTTGCATCTTTATGGGTCTCCAGACCATGTGACCCTCTGGGCATTTCCTCACAGGAAGCCTGCAGAAAGGGAGAGGGAGGTGTTTAGGATGACCCTTAAATGTCAATATTAATTATCTGGAGAGAAAAACAGAAACAAAGGACATTTTAGGCAAAGAAAATAGCACTGCAGAGGTTCAGAGGTACCACATGAGAGGGTCAGGAAACTGCAGTTTACTGGTGTGTAGCATTTATAGGGATGCATTAGGCAGGAAACAGATCTGGAAGGCCTTGAATGGAATGTCATATCAAAGAGCTAGACTTTCTCCTATTTACAGTGAGGGAACATTGAAGGGGTTTAGGTAAACAAACAAGTAAACAAAAATATTGTTCAAGCTTTAACAAGGTAAGAGTGTCCGGGAATGTTGAGGACTGTGTCTACTTGGAAAGCATGCATTCCTTGTAAAGGAAGCAGCCAGAGTTCTGGCTGATGGTTGCTGTACAGAAAGACAGGCCCAGTTTTGCCACTGGGAAATCTAGATTTTTATATAAATCTTCCAATTTTTTATATGTTTGCAACAAGTTTTTTAAAAATTTTGATTACGTATAAAATTTTAATTGTATATAAAACCCCGCATAGGAGCTGCCCTCTGGGGGCTTCTGCCTGGAGTATAAGTAAGCTCCAGGAGGACAGGGACTTTGTCTTATTTCCACTGTGTTCTCAGTTCTTGCCACAGAGCCTGGCACACAGTAGGTGTTCATACATGTTTGCTAAATGTACATGTATGTGTTAGTTATTAGTATTCGTATTGTACGCTTGAGGAAACTGAGGCTCATGAAGGACAATAGATGACACAGGAAGTGGCCACACTCAGGTTCAAGTTCAAATCTCTGAACTTGGAAATAGACAAAATGTCTTGCAAGAAAGATGGATTGGGCTTCCCTGGTGGCACAGTGGTTGAGAGTCCGCCTGCTGATGCAGGGGACACGGGTTCATGCCCCGGTCTGGGAGGATACCACATGCTGTGGAGCGGCTGGTTCCGTGAGCCATGGCCGCTGAGCCTGTGCGTCCAGAGCCTGTGCTCCGCAACGGGATAGGCCACAACAGTGAGAGGCCTGTGTAGCACCAAAAAAAAAAAAAAAAAAAGAAAGATGGATTAAGGTAGACTAAGAGTAGAAGAGTAGAAACAGCTCTTCGTCAGCCCCTTACACCACCCCCATCCCCTATCCAGGATGTGGGGACAGCTCAGATGGCCTGTGTGTGGCTCCACTTGATTTTAACCCCCCTGGGAAACTTCTGATGCCGTTCTCTGGGACTGTTTTCCCTCTCTTATCTCATTCAGACCTAGGAATCAGAGATGAGGCAGCCCACTCACCACCTGTCCCTCCCCAGCACAGTGACATCTGTAAAGCGTTGAGTTGCTAGCAGTAGCAGTTTCTTCTGGGTCTTTGAAATCCAAACAAGACCCACCAGATCTTGCTGTCCAGGATCCTGGATGACTAAATCCCTAGGGGTACCAGGTAGCTACCAGGCTTTTTCTGATCTAGTTCACTCTTTTGCAAACATTATTAGCAGAGCTGCTCATGGCTTCTGCATACATAGAAATGAAAGGAGGTGGGCTGTACAGCAGAAACTAACACAACATTGTGAAGCAACTCTACTCCAATAAAAAATAATTTAAAAACAAGAAAGAAAGGAAAGGAGGTGGGAAAACAATAGAGCCAGTGAAGGGGGATTTGGGGAAATAGAATAACAGTGTTTGAGGCTTCTAAAATCAGAGTCAGGATTTCTGCTAAGATCTACTCAGTTGCCATAAAATCAATCCTTCCTTCCTTTCCTTCTTTCTTCCTCTCTTCCTCCCTTCATCAAATCAGACAATAGTTTAGTCAGTCAAGAAACATTTGTTGTTCAGTGTTCAACAGACTCCCATAACTGGCAGGGAATGATTTGAATGATGCCCATGAACTGTGTCACATTTTATTCATATATTCATACACTTTCAGTTTATTCAGAAAGGATAAGGAGAGAAGGAAACACTAGCATGTTTTGCCAACTATTACACTTCACAGGGGAAAGCTGTTGTTCCTCTCTACAGTTCTGGGAGGAATTTACCAATTTCTGGACTCTTTCCAGAAGCTTGTATTTGAAGGCACAGTCACGGCTCAGTGCACTGCTTTCTGTGCCAGAACCCCACGCACTGCATTGCTGGCCAGTCAGTTCATCTTGCACACATTCATTTTCCTTAAGTGGATTTATTCTCAAGTCCATCGGGGGATTTTTCTTAAATTTAATCTTTAAAAGAGTCTTATCCAAGGTAAATGGATAAATTACCAGCTGGTAAATGGTGAGTAGGAAGCTGGCCAGGCCCGATCTGCCTGCCCCTGTGTCCTTTGCATTAGGTCATGGAGGGGAACCCAAGCTTTGGAATGTTAATCTTGCCCACGGGCCTGAAGTAATATCCCAGGATGTGAATGTGCATGACCATGTGTCTGTCCTGGGGGCGTGAAGAAGGCAAGATGCTCTGTCCTTGACCCTGACTGACTGAACCCAGGGGCTGGATCTGGAGGTTTAGGGGCCGGGGAACCTCTCTCTAAGTGCTTCAATGTCTGGAGGCCCCAAGAGTTTCGCTGTTTCAGAGCAGGCATGGCCAACTCCCAGTTGCTATTCTGCGCTGTGGCAAGTGCCAGCCTGTCTTCCCTTCCCGCCCAGCCTGGGAAACCGGAGGCGTTTCTACCTCAGGCCCAGACCCGTCCTGGTGGCCTGGATTCCACTGCCTTGGCAGAAAGCTCATCTCAGCCCAGGGACCATTTCTCCCTGGGTTTTGTCACAGAGGAATTTCTATTCCAGCAGTTCAGGGTGATGGGGGTGGGTGGGTGGCCACGGGCTTCTTCTCCCTTAAGCTACAGAGTGGTGGGGTGCATATCAGTGTGTAGAGAAGGAAAGAGAGGAGGGAAGGGAAGCTTGAGACATTCCATCCCTGAGGTTGTTTCATCCCCAAATCCAAGCCAAATAAGGGAGTTGGGAAGGCTGGACTGTCTGCCCAGCAGCCCAGTCCTGAGTCCCTGAAAGGAGGACTTTCTCACATTCCTACAGGAGGGTGGGAAAGAGACTGGGTCTGGGCAGGTCTGGAGAGCACCTGTTCCCTGTGGCTTTGGGGGAACACGTCCCGACTCGCTGAGCTCTCAGGTAGGAGTCTCTGGGTAGGAAGCCCAGCCTCTGATTGCGCAGGGGTTGTGTGTGTGTGTGTATGTGTGTGTGTGTGTGCGCACGCAACAAATAATTGTTTAGTGCATCCGTGAACTTTTTGCTTATCTGAAATTCAAATTTAACTGAACTTATCTGGCAACCCCAATATAGGGGGCAGGACTTGGTTGAACTGGACTGAGGCTGACACTCCATCCCCCTGCCTCTCCAATTTCAGGGAGGCAAGGGCCAGTTTCTGGACACATAACCCTGCCTTGACCTGCTCCCCACCCTGAAGCAAGAGAATTCCTTGGGCATTGCCTGTCCCACACAGCTAGGGCCCCTCGGACTTCAGACTTCAGTTCTGAAACTCCAGAGACTTTCATGTCAACCGGTAATGCTCCATCCTGGAGTCCCTTTGAAGATGAAAAGCTCTCCTGAGAACTGAAGTGCTCTGTTATTGTAATTAACATAATTAACAGCACTTTTGCTCATAGCCCTGTAGGAAACTGGGGGACTTTGCTTTTTGTAAGAAATACCTACCTGACTCTCCCAGGAGATGGCCAACCTCTTCTAATCCAATACGAGGGTAGATGTCCCTGCCAGCCCGTGTCTGCTCCCACCTACCCTGACTTAGCCTTGTCTTTTTATTTGTTCAGATGGTTTTTCACCACAACAAGGCACCCGGCTCTCCAGGCACAGTAGCCACCCTCTCCTGGGAGATGTCTGTGCCTTCTTGATGAATGGTAAAGCCTGGAGTAAAGCCTTTTGGTAAATGGTCTACCCTAGCTCTGGAATGGACAGAAGGGGTGCCAGCTGCTGCCATCTCACTTCTCAACCCAAACGCCCTGACCACTAGGAGCAAACTCTTCCTTAATGCCAGGAATCAGGTTGTTGCTGTGTAGAGTGGCCATGTGGGAGGTATATAGCATTTCCTTCTGAAGGTAGCTGGTCATACAGTGGTAACCAGGGTAGCTAAAGGTCATGCCCAGGGGCCTTGTCCAGAGTCTGTTGTCTTAATTATTTATTTCTAGGAGTGCATCCTTCTGCTTTCCCCAAGGAGGTGATCAACTCTTGCACAGGAAGAGCCAGCGCATTCCATTCCCTAAAGGTGTAGCATAGAGGAGATACTCAGCACTGCTAATTGGGTTGTGAACAGTTGATGTTTGTGATAGACCAAAGAAGCATGCCTGCCTCTCTCCGGATTCCCAGGGCTCCTAGCAGCTCTCTCTGGGTTTCCTGGCACCTACTGTACGATTTTTATCCGGCCTGTCACGTGACTGTACAAACTTACACCAGTGCTCTGTGTCGTTACTACTGGCAGTGCAAGGCCTCTGCCCAAACTGGCTGAAGCTTCAAGAACTTTAGACAGTTGACTCTGATGACGGCTAGAGGTTATAAAATTTCCCTGTCACCCCAAATCTGTCTTCAACTCCTTGGTATTGTCCTACCCTAGATTCTCTTAGGAAATCACAAGAAGGAAAATTAGAGTCCTGGACCTCAGTAGAATGCGCTTTCAGGTCTTTAGAGCCTGTTCCTCCCCCCACAACATACACACACACACACACACACACACACATACTCATCTGCGAGTGGCAGAGTCAACTCCTCCCCACCTTCCTATTTCATTCAGTTTAATTTAATAGGAACTTATGCTTAGACAGCAAATGATGCTCAACAACAATAATGGCTCACATTGAGCTTTGTAGATCTAGTCTCTTTGAGATTCAGAGTCACCAGAACATGTCAGATGAACTAGAGGGGTCCTGACAAGGCTCAATGACAGTTGTGACAAGGCCACTGAAATGACCTTCACCGTAAGACAGTAGTGACCTAGGGCCTGGAGCCCATCATAGGGGTGAGTTGGCTCTGGGAACGGCATGAGGCTGATGCTGAAGCCTCCTTCCAACCCACCTGCCTTGACACTATGGGTGTGCCAAGGGAAATGGCCATGCACTCATCAAGTGAAGAACTCGGACCCTAAAGAGCTATACCACTGGGAGCTAGTGGCATGCCTGAGACTGAGTATAACAAAATGGGGGGAGTTGGGGAGGGCACAGGGAGGGCTGGGGAGAATGTCTGCTCTTGCCCCCTGGAGCACAGCCAGGCTTCAGCAGTGACTGCTGATGAATGTAACCAGGACTGACCCTTTGGACTGGGTCAACATCATTGAGAGACTTGGCCAAACCAGATGGAAGACTGAACTCCTTGCTAATCTACTCATGGAGAAACTTGGTGTCTTAGTCCATTTGGGCTGCTATAACAAAGTACCATAGACTGGGTGGCTTATAAACAACAGATATTTATTTCTCACAGTTATGGAGGCTGGGAATTCCAAGAAGATCTGGTGCCTGGTGAAGACCAACTTCTAAGTTCTTAGAAGGCCATCTTCTTGCTGTGTCCTCCCATGGTGGAAGAGACGAGATTGCTCTGTGGAGTCCTTTTCATAAGGGCAGTAATCCCATTCATGAGGGCTCCACCCTCATGACCGAATCACTTTCCAGAGGCCCCAGCTCCTGCTACCATCACATTGGGGGTTAGGATTTCGACATATGAATTTGGCAATGGGGCGTGGGGACACAAATATTCAGTCCATTGTACTCAGTGTCATTGGGATTCCAACTTTAAAAGAGACTTGGTCCCTTTAGTTAAAGGCTGAAGTACAGGGACAACTTTGAAGAGCAGTTATTCTTCAAATAATATATACCCTTCGAGGGAAATAAACCTTAACTATCTTTTCTAAGAGAAAAAGCTAGTGTTTTCTTCATTTTTGAATCAGGGCTACACAATTGTCTAATGTTATTTTCTTTTAATGAGTCTTCATGGTCTTTTTGTTTTGGGAAGAACAAACACTGGTTCCTGGGTATATTCCTGGCTGGTTGAAGAGAATGTCCTCCTTGGATCCCAGCTGACAGTGCTCAACACTTACCCATGCTGCCCTCATCTCTTTTCCTGCCTTGTCCCAGATACATTCACTGTCATCCACTCCAGCCATCAAAGAGACTACAGTACAGTTACTTTAGGATTGGAGGACACAATGATCCAAACATTCATCTGGCTCCAAAATCCCCTCTTCAGGCAGAGCTGGAGGAGTTCTAAGTCTGCAGAATGAAGGTAGTCCGCCTTCAACACTGACTTACAAGCAGCTTTGCAATCTGCCTTTGTGGAATTTTCAGTGCAAGAATTTATGGTAAACTCACGAAGGACATCTTTAGCTGCAGACTTTATTTCTAAAATTTTTAGTTCTAGTCAGAATAAATGCACAGAGAGGAAAACAAGGAGAAATAAAAACCACAAGAAGATGCTAGAAATCTTCTTCATGAGAAATGTATGGTTGTTCAATATGGGAAAGGCTGACATTCTTGGGGCTTCACTATCTGAATAAGAAAAGCTGCCCCCAAAATGCAAGGTAAATCAGCGCCCAAGGAAAAAGATTAAGATCACTGAAGCCTCCCACACCAGATGTAACAGGCTGGGCAGTTAAGCCTGTGATGGGAGAACCACACCAGGGAGTGATTTGCTAACAGTCAAAAGTGGGAGAACATAGCAGCTGCTGTCAATTTGAGCTAAGAGGCAATTATAGATTCACTTTCATTCAAGATGGTAATTCTTAACTTCATTTTTTAAAATGTAGGACCGTAGTCTCTATCCTGAGGATTTTTTCCCCCACTTCTTTTCTCCTAAAGAAAAGCATTCTCATAAACTGTCATGTAGGTTAACTGGTGGTGCTCAGAAAAGTCATGAATTTTATGGGCAAAGTGGCATGTAAAAGGTGAATGAGAAAAAAAAAAAACCCATCACATTTAAGTCAGGCCATCGCAGGCTGGATTAATCACTCCACCTCTGTTCTCTCGGTGCATGGCTCTTACTTTCATTCAAGAATTTATCATGTTGTGATGTCATGGACAATCATCGGCTTCTAGGACTCCTCCTTCCCTCAGGACTCTGAGCTCCCTGAGGCCAGGGCCTCTGTTTCATTCTTTCTCATAAACTCCCTTGCCACTCAATATATGACCAGTGTACAGTAATGCGCAATCAGTGACTACTGAACAAATACCCTCCAGGTCCTATACTAGTTCCAGTGGCATATATGAAGTCTAAACTCATTTTGTACTTACTGTGATGGAGATTTGAATCCAGATCCAACTGAGTCCAATACCCTCATTCTTAAGCCCTTTGTAAACCTGCCTTTCCTGAGACGGATTGATCAGTAAATGGGAGAAGATATCAGCTTTCCTGCTCCCCAAATGGCTTCTCCTTCTCCATCACCTTGCTGGGTCTTCCTCATCCCCCCCCAGCCCCTGAAATTTACAAGCCCCCAGGGTTCAGTTCTCAGGCTCCTTCTCTGTATTTACACGTCCGTGATCTCATTCAGTCTCATTCATATGCTGACCACTCCCATTTGGGCATCCTGGACTCTCCCCTGAATCCCAGATGTGCATGCATATTTGACTACCTCCAGGACCTCTTCACTTAGCTGTCTAATAGAAACCTCAAATTTAATGTGTGATTTGAATGATCTTGACATTATTTTTTTTTTGATATACCAAAGTAATAAATGCTGTTTATGACTTCTTTAAGTTTACATAGTGCTCCAACATATTAATACCCTCTGAGCTTCAAAAAACCAAATACATTTACAGTAGCATTATCAGTCATCAAAATGACAGGGAAGGAAACTTTACCTTGTGAGAATGCACAAATGTTCTCATTAAGGCAGCATTGACCCAGACGATCATTTAGTATCTGTCAAGATGGATAAAAGGGTCTCTGAGCCACAGGAACGGAGGGAGAACAGAAGCAGTTAACAGCGATGGGGAGCAGGGCCCATTAGCTTGGCCCCTATGATCCCCCCATGTTGTATCCATGCCCCACACAGGAACTAGCATGGATGGCGTGGATTTCACAAAGTGAATTCACTCCAGTCTCAACTGAGAATAATTCTATCAGGAGAGACTTGAAAGACTAGTTCCAAGAAATGTTGAGAAGTGGGAGGAAGCCTTTGGTAAAAACAGGAAAAAGGGCTTCCCTGGTGGCGCAGTGGTTGAGAGTCCACCTGCCGATGCAGGGGACGCGGGTTCGTGCCCCAGTCCGGGAAGATCTCACGTGCCGCGAAGCGGCTGGGCCCGTGAGCCATGGCCGCTGAGCCTGCGCGTCCGGAGCCTGTGCTCAGCAACGGCAGAGGCCACAACAGTAAGAGGCCCGCGTACCGAAAAAAAAAACAAAAAAAACATGAAAAAGTCTCCAAAGTCTTTTGGAGGTGGGCAGCATCAGTAGCGAATCGGCTGCTCCAGGAAGGCGTCAGAAAGGAAGATTTAATGTCCTTGTCACCCGTACAGACATCACCGTGATTTCGCTGAAGTCCAAATCGATTCACATAACCCCCTTGCTTGAAATCCTTTAAGCGTTCCTCACCTTACATGGGATTGGGCCTCAATGCCTCAGCAAGGCATGCAAGGCCTTTAGTGGGCTGAATCCTCACCTGTCCGTCTCTCCAACCTCTCTACTCCCAGCCACCCACCTCAGCAACAGGGTCCACAGACAGTTCTCCAAACACATCTTTCCACCTTGCTCATGCTATTCCCTCTCCCTGGAACCTTCTTTCCCAGGAAACCCTGACTCAGTGCATCCTCTGTGCAACTCCCCATGACCTTTCCTCTCTCCTCCACAGCAAGAGGAGCTTCTTTATCTTCTGGGTTCCTAAAACCCTTTGTAGACACCCTTCTAATCTAGCCCATGACAACATAATTATTTGTTAATTGCTTTGTCTCCCCCAACTAGACTATGAGGTCTTTCAAGGGGAAAGCCTGAGGTCTGAGCTTTTTAAATCATTAATGCCTAACATGACAGGAACATGACAGGAACACGGTAACTGTTTAGAAAATGTTTGATAAATGAATGAAGGTTTGCCTGCTAAGCCTCTGCCAGAAAAATGTGAAAAACAGAATGTAGTTACACCAACATTCCACTAGAGAGAGGGAGGTAAAACTTTATCCCCTCTAGTGTAGCATTTTAGCCTTGTTCTCAGTCAGATGAATATAATCTGATAAAATATTTCAGTTTTAGGCTAGGCCTAATATAAAACAACCTCTGATAAGCTTGAGGAAACATAATTATTACAGGTCACTCTATGCCAGGCTCTAGGTTTGACAATGGATAGTTCTTCTGGGTACAGATGAATAGAAAGGGTAGGCACTATATATAATAGTGTTTTACATTTTCAAGTTATGTAGAGTGCATTGAAACGCACTACAAAGCTTTTCTCTTTTCAGACATAATCTCGTTATCTAAAACATGCTCCACCTAGAAAGCTCATTGCTCCTTACACAATAAACGCTGTGGAATCCGATGACTACCCAGCTCTCTAATTTCCTGTTGCCCTATATCCCTCATACCCTGTCTTGAACACACACACATGCTGTTCATGAAGTCAGCTGAAACAACTCATACCGCCTAAAATCTAGAATCTAGATTAATCTCAAGTTCAATACCGATGTTCAATGAACATGACAGGCTGACAAATGCTCAAAGGCAGCAGATGACCCTCCCCCCCCGGCCCCCAACCCCCAGCAGCCCCAAAACCCTGACTGAGCTGCTTCCTTAGCACCCAGCATCTATCAGTTTAGCATTTATCACAGTGTATCGTAATAGTCTGCATACTTATCCATACCTGGATGAGGCTGAGAGCTCCTTGAAGAGGCTGGAATGGATCTTATTCTTTCCCCCAGCCTCAGCTACTAGCACAGCACCTGGCACATGGTGTTTCGTACATTTTTTTAAATGAATAAACAAGCTCATTTCATTATACAGGTAGCGAGAGACTGATTTCTGCCAGCACTCTCAGGAAGAGGCTGGATGGCTTTGGGGTGTATACAGACGTGTATGCATACATGTGGTGGAGGAGACTGTCTGATTTGAGGCATCTAGGAGGAGACAGATGTGTGGGTGCACACACACCTTCCCCAGAATCTTCCCAAATCGGTAGCTGAGGTGTCGGAGCTTTCATAATTAGAGAGTCACACCTTTGGATTATTTATGGCTCCCTGTCAACATATCTTGAACACATGTGCCCTTGTTACCACTTATATTATCACATAAATTTCAAAACTCAAACTTCCCCAGCATCTGATCGATCTGTATCCTCAAATTGTGCTCCTTCCCCACCTTCCCATTCCTGCTCTGTTGAGAATCTCAGATAGACTCCTGTTTACTTTCTGTGGTTTGTATTAGGACATAGTTTGTCTTTTCAAATACATCACTATATGTCAAATAAGCTCTTCCCAATCATGTACACCATAATATTTGCAAGGGATTAAAACACATCAATTTGTATAATTCCATGAATTCATAATGATACTAAAAATTAAAAAAAAACTTGATTGGTCAACATTAGAAGATCCAGTGAATTGACTCCTTGTGTTGAAAATTAGTAAATGAAGGGAGAGAATCAAGCATTTCTTCTGCTTTTCCTATACAAACAGTACCACTGGGTAAGCAAAATTTAGGGGAAGGAAAAGCTTGCTTTCATAGAAATAGTCCAGCAAGTAAGTGAAGAAGAAATGATAGAATTAGAATATCACCTCATGATAGAATTAGAATGTGACCTCTAATGAATTAACGAATTTAGACATTGACTACCAATGACTGGTAACATCACAAAATGAAAGGCAACCAGACGGTGTACGCCTCCTGATGGAAGTATAAAATATCAGCTATAATGAAATCTGATCAAAGTTCTAAATCCCACAATGTATTCGCGAGAAACACAGAGAACAGCAGAACATGTTCAACTAACAGTGTAAAAAAAAAAAAAAGACGACATTTATGAGACAATCAGAAATCTGAATACTGACTGGTTATATGATGATATTAAATAATTGTTATCATCTTTTTTTAGGTGAAATAGTGCCATTGTAGCTATGTTAAAGAAAAACCCTTATCTTTTAGATATTTATAAATAAATATTTACAGATAAAATAATACAATGTCTGGGATTTGCTTCAAAAATAATACAGGGGCGGGAGTTAGGGGTAGTGGGTGGGCATATAAATGAAACAAGATGGCCTTGCATTGAAGCCCAGGGTTGGGAACATGGGAGTGTATTATACTGTTTTGTCTACTTTTGTATATACTTGAAATTGTCCAAAGAAAAAGTTTTTAATAAAGAAAAACGAACACTTTTCTGAATATTCTGACCATCTTGTCTTAAGGGACAGCCACCCCCCTCCCACCCCTTGAGATCGTTATGCTAGGGAGTCTCCCCTAATTGAAAATACCCAAGTAACATTAATTCATCAGCCTCTCTTTACAAACTAGTATAAAAGATTATTTCCTGGATTGTTTTTACCCCTGAAAATACTGAGTCCCTGAGGGCAAAGGGCAAAGAAAACCCTGCAGGAGGGAAAAGGAAGGGCTGAGCGTGAGAAGAAGAAAGGGAAGAACAAATTTTTCCTTTATTACGATTTTCCCAGGGCCTTCACTAGTTGGCACATGCATCTTCTTTGTGTGGGTTTTACCAAGAGAACTTTCACTGGAGGCATGAAAAATACGTTTAAATTCCGAACTCTCAGGTTAAA
The DNA here is from genome assembly GCF_964341445.2 of Mesoplodon mirus. Lineage (NCBI taxonomy): Eukaryota > Metazoa > Chordata > Mammalia > Artiodactyla > Ziphiidae > Mesoplodon > Mesoplodon mirus. The sequence continues at coordinate 14,778 of NW_028295473.1, forward strand.
ATTTCACAAAGCGTCCCCTTTTATGTTGTCAAAGGCTAATATAAATATTTTCAGAAGCGGGCTCAGTGAGCCAATGATGAGACCACTTGGGTGGAGCAAGGGCACAGTTGTGACTGAACCTGGGAACAGTCTAGACCTGTCCATAGGACTACAATGCCATGGAAAGCAGGAGAGAGTAAAGAGTCACATCAAGTGCTCAAGAGTATAGCTTTTTATAGCAGAACTCTGGAAGAACACCAAGAAACTGGTTGCCTCTGGGGGGGTGAAGCTGGGGCACTTGGAATAGGGTGGGAGGAGACAAAACATTGTATGACTTTATTGTCATAGCCAGGTTATACTGTGGTTAGTGACTTAGTATGTATGATGACATTTGCAAACAGCCTTTTGTTTAGGTAAGTGACTGTACTTTTTATGTTGAAATGAGACAGAAGACAGATGTCTGTTTGTTTCTGGGTTCCTTGGCTGGGCCGTCTGCTGGCACTACCTGCTGTTTGCATATTTTCTTGATCCTCCCTCCCCTTGCCTCCCTACCCCACCCTAAGCTCCCAGCATCTAATTAGGAGTAGATGGTCCCCAGAAGGAGAAAACTAGGATTTGAATAGTTGTAGTGCGACTTGTATAGGTGTGACATGGTATTGGACAAAGGTCCAATTCTCTCACAGACGCTCGTCTAATAGCAGAGGCAGTGAACACTCTTTGATGGCTCCTATTTTACCTTAAATATTCAGGTGAATTCTGTGGTTTATGATTGACATTGTAAGTTACTATTAGAAACAAAGTGTCTCTATGTTTATCCTGTGGTTTTTGTTTTGTTTTGTTTTTTCGGTACCCGGGCCTCTCACTGTTGTGGCCTCTCCCGTTGCGGAGCCCAGGCTCCGGACGCGCAGGCTCAGCAGCCATGGCTCACGGGCTTAGCCGCTCCGCGGCATGTGGGATCTTCCCAGACCTGGGGCACGAACCCGTGTCCCCTGCATCGGCAGGCGGACTCTCAACCACTGCGCCACCAGGGAAGCCCTATCCTGTGGTTTTTAAGTATCCCTGCACACTCTGCCTGTCTCTAGAGTATTAAGTCCAGCTGTGCTGTTTTTACCTCTTTGTTTATTGAGATTATTATTTACTTGCATTAAAATGTACCAATTTCAAAGGTACAGTTTGATTAATTTTGGTAATTGTATACAAGGTGTAACCACCACCACGACCCAGATATAGAAAAGTTACTTACCCTTTAAAAGTTTTCCATCCCAGTTTGCCCCAATTCAGTTTTGAGACACTTGATTGAGTTTTACTGCTTTCTCTAACATCGACTCTCCGGGTGATTTAGGAAAGTCACTTTACCTCTCTGGATGTGTTTTTGCTTTTATAACATGAAAAATGCCAGAACAGATGTGTTACCAAGGGCCCTTGCAATCCTTTCAGAAAATGAGGGGGTAGGGTAAGGGCGGGAATCTCAGCCTTGCATCCTCATTCTTCACATAGCACACGCATGTGGCAGATCCTAGTGGGAAAAGCCTGTGGTCGCATCAGAGAGAATTAGGTTTCCATCTCCTCTCTTGCTAGTGTGTATGTAACCTTTTGTAAGCATCAGCTTTCTCATCTCCAATATCAGGCTCATTAACAAGGCCTATTTGTTTACTGTTGTTGTGAGGATGAACTGAGATGCACCGGCAGCCTTAAATGTTAGTTGGTATTTGTATTATGGCATAATATAAAGGCACTGCATTCAACCATCTCAGTTACTACACGTTTATGCAGGCTGATTCTCACAGCCAAAACAGACGCACAAAGTACACCCACCCATTTACCCACCTGGGGAAGCCCGAAGCCTCCCTGCCTGCCTGCCTGCCTTACGGGGCTCAGAGAAAAGCTGCGCAGGCGTGCACGTGCTTCCAAAGAGCCTCGCTAGGGGGCGGAATGGGAAACAGGAAGTTCTAACGCCTGTCATACAAGCGCGACGTAAAGCGGGTCTGCTTTATGGCACCCTGCTTCCGCCGTAAAGCGCCGTTGGCAATCCCGCGTGAGTGGGTTGACGAGACTACTTCCGGGTGAAAAACGCGATTCTTGGAGGTTGGCTGACTTGCCGTCTTCCTCATGGGCAAACGCGGGAGCCGGAGCCGGAGCCGGAGCCAGAGCCAGCTGCTCAGCTCCCTAACTAAAAAGCAGAAGCATCATCTAAGGGATTTCGGCGAGGAGCATCCCTTCTATGACACGTATGGAGAGGCAAGGCTGGGACCGGCGCTGCCGGCGTCCTTTCCCGGTGGGAGCCCGCGTGTCCCCGCGTTTGGTCCGCCGGTGCCCCGGGGGTAGTGACAGGGCAGCTCCCGCCGCGTCTCACGCTGCCCCGGCGCCGGCCTAGCTCGCCCGGGGGTCCTGGCGGCTTCCCGCCTGAGATGGGGTTCTTCACCGGTCTTCCTACTCTTTGTTGAGCCTGTAGTTTTATGCTAGACGGCACGCCTCCTGTGTGGCGACTGGGCCGAGATTTTATAAGCTTGTTTTCGTTTGATATGTTTTTAAAGAATTGCTTGGGGGCTTCCCTGGTGGCGCAGTGGTTAAGAATCCGCCTGCCAACGGAGGGGACAGGGGTTCGAGCCCTGGTCCGGGAAGATCCCACATGCCGCGGTGCAAGTAAGCCCGTGCGCCACAACTATTGAGCCTGCACTCTAGAGCCCGCGAACCACAACAGCTGAGCCAGGGTGGTGCAACTACTGATGCCCGCGAGCCTAGAGCCCCTGCTCCGTAACAAGAGAAGCCACCGCTCGCCGCAACTAGAGAAAGCCCGGGCGCAGCAACGAAGACCCATAGCAGGCAAAAATAAATAAATTAAATAAGTTAAAAAAAATAAAAAAAGAATTGCTTGGGACCCTCGACATCACCTATCTATTCAACGACCACGAGGAAACTAATGTTTGGGTAGTTGTGGGTTCCTCTCTAAGTGTCCAGACGCTCAGTGATGATCTTAGTGCTCATCCCACCCCCTTTGGGTTGCTTTATCAACAGTTAGAGGGATAGTCTACTTAAGAAATTTGCTAGAAAAGGTGAACCCCGAGGGCTTTTATTTGCCAAAATTTCCCATCTTTTGGATGAGAGCCTGTTACTGTGTGACTGTAGTATTTCTCATGTGGTCTTGTTAGACCTTTTCATTCGTCTATTATTATCTATTTGGCATATCCTTACAAAACCTGTCCAAATGCATATGGAGTTTTTACTTGACAATAGATATAATGTATTTATAACGGTATAGTCTGCCATGTTCATTTAAAGTTGTATCATTAGGCTTTTCCTGATTGCTACATACTAGTAGTTAAAGTTTAACATTGCCTGTTTCTTCTCAGGGTTTCCAGAAAGGAAGCAAAACCACAGACTTGTCAACTGGTAATGCTTTATACCTTCTTTATGATAGTAGATTCTGGACTGTTACTTTAAAGATTATATATGGTAATAATGTTTGGCTACATTTCCATTCTTTCTGATTTTAGATGTAAGCTATATTTTAGTAATATTGCTTAGTTTTAAGTGCAGATGTCTGTTAAGATGCCCTTGTGATAACTAATATAGTATAGAGTATGAAACTGTCCTGAGAGATTAGCCTGTTAGAACCTGTTAAGGAGGCTTACCAGAGGGCTCTTGGTGAATCCTAAGAGGGAATGTCATGTTTGCTTAACATAAAATAGAGTGCAAAACCATCAAAGGTCTTATTTCATTACCACAGACTCAGAAATAAAGCACACTTTTTTGTTGTAAGTTTTCCTGTTGCTCCTTTAAAGGTGCCAAGTGTCTGACACATAGGTTAGATCGCCTTATAACCTAAAGCTCCATGTGTTTAGTTTGCTGTCTTCCCATGTGGAACATTAGCAGTTCAAAGAAGAGGAAGAGCTTCTAGAATCATAGCTAGATTAGCTGTTTTAAACAAATTTGGTGCTAGGTTTGGTTGAATAGATAGGATTGCATATTTGCAGAAAAGCTAGTTTTTATTTAGAAAAGTCTGAACTTGGTTCCACTGTGAGCCTGATGATAGTCGTGGGGTAGCAACAAGAACAATATAATTTTTGTTTTTAAAATCCCCATTTTCCTTTTAGTCAGAGAGTTTAGATACTTCAAGTTCTGAAAGTGGAGCATAGAGTGAACCAGAACAAGTTTCTGGTTACAACAGACTACTTGCCACGTTAAAGGATGTTTCCAAGGAAGATGAGGAGGAGGAAGAGGAAGAAGACCGTGTTATAGATGAGACAGAAATGAATCTTGAAGACGGCGATAGTGACATCATTGTGGAGGAAGAGATGGCAGTAGAGTCTACTGACATGCAGAAGAGTAAGTGTCTTTGATGTGGGTTTATCATCTTTGCAGGGACCACAGACAGATTGCCCCAGGGGCAGGGTGCCTTGTACCATAGAGCTGGGTGAAAGCACATGGATTCAAAGCAGAGATTCTTAACATTGTTGGGCTCTGTGATATCTTCAAGAATCTGATGAAAACACAGGACCCTCTGGCCATAAAAATGCAGAAATGACGTTTTTGCTTATGATTTCCAGGATTTCATCAATCCTACTTCAAATTCCCCTGATTGAGAGGAAAGGGAACATAATTCTGTTTTTGTAATGGTCTCAATTTATGAAAGAGATGATTGTTCCTGCCTTAGAGGAACCAAGTTTAGTGGAAGATAGACATAAAATATACAGAACTTTTCAAGCATCAAATCTGAATGGAACTGATAAATATAAGGTGTTAAAGAGATGCAAAGTGGTCACATGCTGCCAGGGTAAATGAGGGGAGGCTTCAGAGAAGAGCTGGGATTGAAAGCTTAAAGGAACTCTGTCTCACTCAGACATCTAGGTGACTTATTTTTTAAAAATTATAATTTATTTCTGGCTGCATTGTGTCTTTGTTGCAGTGCGCCGGCTTCTCACTGTGGTGGCTTCTCTTGTTGTGGAGCATGGGCTCTAGGCACGTGGGCTTCAGTAGTTGTGGCACACGGGCTCAGTAGTTGTGGCTCACGGGCTCTAGAGCACAGGCTCTGTAGTTGTGGCGCACAGGCTTAGTTGCTCTGCGGCATGTGGGATCTTCCCAGACTAGGGCTTGAAACCACGTCCCCTGCATTAGCAGGCGAATTCTTAACCACTGTGCCACCAGGGAAGTCTCCATAGGTGACTTTTTAATTTAACTTTAAAATCAACTTTATTGAAGTATGAATTACATTCAACAAGGTGTACTCATTTTAATTTGATGAGTTTTGACAGATGTGTCTGTCTATATTGTCATCACCAAAGTCAAGATACAGAACACTTCCAATACCTGCAAAAAGTTCCTTCTTGTCCTTTTACAGTCAGTTTCCCAGGCCTGGCATCAGGCAACCACTGACATGCTTTCTTTCACTATGTATTAGTGTTTCCTATTGTAGAAATTCATATGAATGGAAGCACACAATAAGTACCCTTTTGCATGTGGCTTCTTTGGCTCCTCATGTTGTTGTGACTCATCCGTGTAGTTCATATTAGTAATTCATTTCTTTTTATTACTGGAATAGTAGTCCATTGTCTGAATATATCTGGGTAACTTTTTATATTCTGTTATCTTAATGCCTATTTGCCTTACTGTATTTTTTTCTATACTTTAAGGTGTCACACACCATTCTTAGTATTTTCATTCATCACTTGTACTCGGATAAAAAAATCGTTGCCTCAGACTTAGGGACTTTTTAAATTTTCTTGGTTTTCCAGTTTTCTTTCATGTTTTAGGTTTTTAAAAATGAAAAGTTCGGTTTTTTAAATTATAAAAGTAATATATGGGCCTCCCTGGTGGCGCAGTGGTTGAGAGTCCGCCTGCCGATGCAGGGGATACGGGTTCGTGCCCCGGTCCGGGAGGATCCCATATGCCGCGGAGCGGCTGGGCCCGTGAGCCATGGCCGCTGAGCCTGCGCATCCGGAGCCTGTGCTCTGCAACGGGAGAGGCCACAACAGTGAGAGGCCCGCATACCGCAAAAAAAAAAAAAAAAAGTAATATATATTTACTGTAAAAATTTAAGAGGGTAATATAGTTAATGTATATCTCCTCCACCCTGGGATGAACACCTTGAACATTTTATAGAACCTTCCAGACTACTTTTTTATGGATATATGAGTGAATATATGTTTGTGTGTATGTGCATAATGGCCTCATACATTTCTGTAAGTTACTTTTTTCTTTAATGATATAACGTGTGTAACTGTGGGTTCACATTAGCTTAATCACATAGTATTCCATTGTAAATAATATGTGGTAATTTAATTAGTACCCCTTCGATAGAAATAAAATCATTTTTTCTAGTTATTTGTTATATCAACGCTGATTTGAACATCTTTACATGTACTAGGTCAGCAGTCAAGCTCAGTTTTGAAACTTATGTCTTCTACCTGAATTTGCTTAAAAGTAAATGATAGCCTAAGGAATTAGATTTCATTTGTCAACAGAAGTGTAATTATATTTATGAGTAGTAAATAATTTCACAAAATGTTTTATCAAAACTGCACATGCGGCCTTACCTGCTGACCCTAAGGGAAAAGATGGGCACGGGCCACCTGGCACAGCAGAGGAATCCCCAGAGGAGTTTACAGATGCAAAACATGAGTCACTCTTCAGCCTAGAAACCAACTTTCTCGAAGAGGAAAGAGGAGGCAACTGTTCTCTGAAAGCATCACAAGGTCAGAGCACAGCTCATGTTGTTTGAATTCAGCTGGTGCTTAGTATGGGTGGTTGTGGTCTAATACCTGTTAAATCTCTTGTTATTGGAATGAGCAGTAATAGAAACAGATAGTTTAGCAGCTAGATGTAGAGCTGGAAAGAAATGCTTCTCCAAGATCTTTTGTGTTTTTCAGGGTTAGGCAGTGTTGCGAGTGGGCGCGGCTGTTCATGAGGACAAACAGTTGAACAATGATAGCAGGGAAGGCCAGTTCCTCAAAGCTCACGATCCACAGCTGGGGTCAGGGGAACACTTCTGATTTTTTTCCCCAAGCAGGGAAGGGAGAGAAAGAGGAGAAAAGTACTTTGCATTTTTCTCTCTATCCTTCACTTGCTCTTCCTTACTGAAGCAGTAATTTTACAGATTTGTGAGACCCGGCAGTGGCTAATCTGATTGGTCCTTATTACCAGGAAGCACCTCAGAAGCCAGAAAGCTCCACCCTGTCTCCCCAGTCTCTCTCTTTATTTTTGGCTGCATTGGGTCTTTGTGGCAGTGCGTGGGCTTCTCACGGTGGTGGCTTCTCTTGTTGTGGAGCGCAGGCTCTAGGCACGCGGGCTTCAGCAGTTGTGACACGCAGGCTCAGCAGTTGTGACACACGGGCTCAGTAGTTGTGGCTTGCTGGCTCTAGAGCTCAGGCTCTGTAGTTGTGGCGCATGGGCTTAGTTGCTCCGCAGCATTGGCAGGCGGATTCTTTTTTTTTTTTTTTTTTTTGCGGTACGTGGGCCTCCCACTGTTGTGGCCTCTTCCGTTGCGGAGCACAGGCTCTGGACACGCAGGCTCAGTGGCCATGGCTCACAGGCCCAGCCGCTCCGCGGCATGTGGGATCTTCCCGGACCGGGGCACGAACCCATGTCCCCTGCATCGGCAGGCGGACTCTCAACCACTGCGCCACCAGGGAAGCCCGGCAGGCGGATTCTTAACCACTGTGCCACTGGGGAAGTCCCCATAGGCGACTTTTTAATTTAACTTTAAAATCAACTTTATTGAGGTATGAATTACATTCAACAAGGTGTACCCATTTTAAGTATATAATTCGGTAAGTTTTGACAAATGTGTATATCTATATTGTCATCGCCAAAGTCAAGATACAGAACACTGGGCCATGCCTCTGTCCCCACGACTGTTACTTAGACAAGCCTGTGGTAGGCTGAGGCAGGGCTCTGCTGTCTCTCAGGTCCTGTGTCTTACCCTGTGCCTGGGTGGGCAAGTCAGGTGGGTCTCATTCTGTGTCCTGACTGCCTTTTTTGGTCCCAGTGCCATTCTTCAACCAGCCGTGCCATTGAAGTTGAAATTTTAATCCTCATTTGGTTCTGTTAGCTATTCTAGACAAGAGGAAGAAGTAGCAGGTAGAATTTGGGCAAAAACCGCATTCTGAACTCAAAAAAAGTAAAAAAAAAAAACAAACCCTGGAGGAAACATTAGGAGGCTTGACTATCCTAAAGTTTCTCTGGTTGTTTGGTCTATATTGATATATTATCACCTAGAATTCTTACTTCCTGTTGTTCACCTTTATCTTAGGTCTTAATATAAGGTGCACTGCATTTGAAGTTTTACTACCTGGGTCTTTGAATGGGTCATTTAACTTTGCTTCTTACATGAGTGGGGCTGGAAGAGAAGGTTGCGTGGCCAGTGCAGAGCACTGACCCTGCCATTTTGATAATTTGTTCACCTCAGTTGAGTGTTGAGCATTTATATTTGTCTTCCAGTGCAGGTTAAATCAGACATGGAACCTGCCCTCAGGGATCCTGCAGTCTAGTTAGGTGAGGTAGGACATGCACATATATGTGTTGGTGTGGATAACTGAGGGCAGGGTGGGGCACTTGAGAGAAAGTGATGACTGTCTATAGGGGACCAGAGATGGCTTCTTTGGAGCCAGAACTGTGCCTGACACAGTAGGCTCTTGGGAAATAGTTATTTATTGTGAGTCAGGGGGTAACATTCAACGGATACTATTTGGATATATAGAAATGCGGTGAACAAGAGGATAGAATTTTCAGTTAAAGGAAGGAAAGCCACAGTGGCAGAAGAATTTGAGAGCCATGTAATTCAAAAATTACATTAGAGAGGTAGGTTAGAGGTGTATGTTGAATTTCAGTCCAGGAAGTTTCTTCAAAGGTTTTTGAGGTGGGGAATAATGTGATTAAAGAAATGCTTTAGGGAGATGAACCTGTCAGAAACTTTTAAGCTCTGGACTGGGATAAATGATGGGGAAAGTTGATGGGGAAAAAGATGAGTTAACATCATGAAAACAGGATGTCATTCACAGGGGAAGACTGGAAAATCCCTGTCATTTGCCCTAAGTGTTCTAATATTCTTTATTTCTGAATTAGATCCATTTGCACAACATGTAAACAAAGAACTGAAAGAAAAAGAAATCCAGGCTGTTGCCACAAATCCCAAAACTACCCACCAGCTAAAAGTAAGCAGTGGTCTTGGGTTTTAGTGGTCTCCCTGAATGTATGATACACACCCGTGGCAGATGGCTTGAGAGGGAGCAAGATAGAGGAAGACTGGAAGAGCCCAGTAAGGCACAGGCATAGCTAGAAAAGGCACTGGGAAGCTGGAAGGTGGGGACCAATAAGATAAGAATGCTTTGGAGACAGGTACACCAGGGTTTAGACCAATGTCTGCAAGGGGCTATCTCATGACCTAAGGCAAGTTAATCTACCTTTTTAATCTTCACTGTTCTCATCTGTTAGAGGGGGACAGTAATGCCTGCATCAAAATAACGTAATTTAGTTTACTGGAAGACATGTACGAAGTGTTCAGTCAAACAGTAGCTACTGCTGTTCATTTGTTTGAAATATCTGAGATAAGTTCACACCTAAATTATTCAGTATGGAGCAGTTTTTGCTTCTTTTTTCGGTGATTTTTTTTTTCACCACTGATGCTATTCATAAGAATTGGTCATCCTTGTTTCATTGAAATTTTTATTGAGATAATAATTATAGATGCAGTTGTAAGAAATAATACAAAGGTATCCCATGTGCCCTTTGCCCGGTTTCCCCCAATGGTAGCATCTTACAAAACTGTAGTACAATATCACAAGTAGGAAATTTCCACTGATACAACCTACCTGTCTTATTCAGATTTCCTCACTTTTGCTCCTGCTCCTTTGTGTTATTTAGTTCTATACTGTTTTATCACGTGTAGGTTGCCCTGGCCACCACCACAGTCAACATACAGAGCATTTCCAGCACCATAAAGATCCCTCCTCTTCCCTGGTGCCATTTTATAACCACACCCACCTCCCTTCCCCCATTCCTAACCCTTGGTAACCACTAATCTGTTCTCCATTTCTATAATTTTGTTATTTCAAAAGCGTTATATAAATAAAATCATACAGGTTGGCTTTTTTTCACGCAGCATAATTCCTTGGAGATTCATCCCAGTTGTTGGCATATATCAATAGTTAATTCTTTTTTATTGCAGAGGTCATCCTTTCTTTATTGCTAAGATCAGCAGTTTTGTTACAGTGCAAAAATTCCCAAACTGGTATTCCACAAAATAACTATTCTTTTCGATTCTAATATATGTCTCCAAAAAAAAAAAAATCCAAAACAACAACAAAAACCTTGTTCCATGTCCAAGTAAATTTGGAAAACTCTGGGTCAAACGAAGTGGAACGGAGTCCTTGTTACAGGACTCAGCAGGACCTTTAGTGTCCAATCTGCATGTGACTCTCCCTGAGGGGGATTAGGTTTTGTGGTGGTTACCGAAGTTATTTGACCGTTGGGCCCCCTTTTCTTTTGTCTAGAGTAAATTTTGACTTCCTACAGTGTGGTCCACAGGACAGTTTGTGGCCCACTGATCTAGTGAAGAGCTCACAAGCTTTCTAAAGGGTTACCTTAGCTCTGTTCTCCTCTGTTTGTCTGAATCCTACAACCTCTGAACCTCAGCATTTCCTAAACTGCAAGAAGAGCATTATAGTGTTTAGCTTGTAAGGTTGTTGTGAGGATAAAGTGAGAGGATCTGTAAGTTGTGAAAGGCCTTGGTAAATTATAAAGCACTATATGAATGTAAGGTACTATAATTCATTTCTAACTTAGTTCTTGATCATTTCTCCCACAGTGGCCCATCCTGGGCCAGCTTGTCTTTTCATCCAGGTTTCAACAGTTGGAAACTTTTAAACCCCCAAAGGACATTGACTTAAAGTCACTTCATCTCCAGAAGCCTCTGGAATCCACCTGGATCAAGACCAACAGCCAGTTCCTCTCTGGTCCCCCAAATTCAAGTAGCCCCTTCACACCCCTCCAGAAAGAGCTCTTCTTAATTATGAATTCTTACCGGGACCTGTTCTACCCAGAAAGGACTGCCCTGAAGAAAGGGGAAGAGATCCGCCACGTGTGCTGCCTGCATGTGATAAATCACGTTCTCAAAGCCAATGCCCAGGTGCTTGCCAACAACAGCAGATGCTGAAGCCAGAAACTTGGGTTGGGTGATGATGATGACTTCAGGGACCAAGGGCTAACGAGGCCCAAGGTGAGTGGCAGCAGCAGAACTTTGCCCTCAAGGAGGCTGTAAGGCTCTAACATATGGGTCCTGGCACTTAGCAGGTTCTCAGATGGTTTAATGACTGGAATAATGAATGAGTCCAAGAATGAGCATATTAGATGGGCCAGGTAATGTCACGGCAGTGCTGCAGACAGCTCAGTGGACTGTCTAACAGCAGATCTAACTGGAAACTGGAGTAGGAGGTACCTCCATGATAATTCTCTCCTTAAAGCTAAACCCTGATCCTACATAAGTAACACTCCACTATAAATCTCTTCTTTGTGATTGTCAGAGCTGGATGGGACCTTAAGGAGCCTTTTATTCAATCCCTACATATTACCCCTGTGGACAGAGACCCAGTTTCGTAGAGGACCTTGCTAAAGAGAACCAGGGAAAAAGTAGCAGAGACAGGACTAGAACCAAGGATTCTCTTCACTAAGCCACATAAATATGTAAACCTTGGAAAACAAAATCCCTGTTTTTGCATTGTATCATTATTACTGCTTAAAGTGATGATTACATTTATGTGGCTCATAAGCCTAAGCTCCAGTGGATTGGGAGCTTACATCGTTTAATTCTGTCTACATTTTTCATGATGTGCTGGAGCTAGATACTGTGCCACCCATACCCCCTTACCCCTTAGCCTCTGTGTCTATATTGAAGAAGCCTCATCTTAGATTCTTCTTATTGGGCTTAATAGGATTTTAGGATTTTGATACTGATATGGCTCTTAGAGATTTCTTAGTCCAACCCTCTTGTTTGATAGTTGGGGAAACCAAAGCCTAGACACTTACTTAGTGTGACAGCCGGGACAGTAACTTGGCCCTCTTCAAAACTGATCCATCATCCCTGCACTGTACCAAACTGAATCACTACACCCCTCTGGCTGTGCTGGTTGCCCTTCTGAGAAACTATCTCAGAATCTTGAACATCAGGATAATAAGATTATCTGTTTCCATTTAGAATTGCAAAATAGAATATGAGGTAGATTACCCATGAATCACATTCAGAATTTGGTGAATTGCCTGATCTGACTGGGGTTATATCCATTGATTGTATTGTTTACACAAGGGTAGTTAGAAGGTAATCATTTGTTAAGCATCTTCTGTTTTTTTTCCTCAACAGTTAAAATTAAGCACTTTTGGAAATGTTTGGAAAACTGAATCCTATATTTCCCATTGAAATATCATCTTATTTCAGAAATCCTTTATCATCATTTCTGAAAAATGTACTAGGAAATGTACTAGAAAAGTAATGATGCTTTAGTCCTTTCCTTACTAACTTTATTCTCTACTTAATACATCTAATTCATTTGTTCAGCATATTCCTTGGGTCTTACGGATCAAAATACTGAACTAAGTTCTGTAGGAGACAGAAATGAGTAACATTTCTTGTCCTCAAAGAGCTTTGTGTGTTTATGCCCTTGGGTTTTCGCTAATGGACACCTCTGTTAACGGCATTGACTTACCTCAAAAAGTATTTCTGGGCTTCCCTGGTGGCGCAGTGGTTGAGAGTCCGCCTGCTGATGCAGGGGACACGGGTTCGTGCCCCGGTCCAGGAAGATCCCACATGCCGCGGAGTGGCTGGGACCGTGAGCCATGGCCGCTGAGCCTGCGCGTCCGGAGCCTGTGCTCCGCAATGGGAGAGGCCACAACAGTGAGAGGCCCGCGTACCGCAAGAAAAAAAATAAAATAAAATTTCTACATTCTGCTTAAGAATTGCGCCCCCCACCCCAAGGAGCCATGAGATTGAAGTCCATAGGACATGGTGCTGTGGGTCGGAAAGATGCTCAGCCTTCAGTACTGAGCCAGGTCCTGTGTAAAGGGGGTGACACGGATGTGGTCCTTGGCCAGGGGCTGTGGAACGGAGGGCTCCTTAGGTCCCCAGCAGGCTCACCTCGAGCTGTCCTTCCTTCCCCTTGCCCCTCCAAGGCTGCCCATCACTCCCTCCACAGGTGCTGATAGTGGTGCCATTCCGGGAAGCTGCTTTGCGGGTGGTACAGCTCTTCATCAGTCTTCTTGAGGGCGACAGCAAGAAGAAAATAATTGTAAGCAACAAAAAGAGGTTTAATGGAGAGTATGGCTCAGATCCCAAGGAGAGACCACCCAACCTGAAGAGGCCTGAGGATTATGAAGCTGTATTTGTCGGCAACATCGATGACCACTTCAGGACTGGTAATTCCTCCTTGTCAAAACTGAGACCCTGAGGGACCTGAGGTGTGAGGTGCACATAGCTGGAAGCTAGAAGCCTGGAATTAGGCATTCTTTCAGAGGGTCACTGTCTCAGCCTCCTAGCAGAACCAGGATGCATTTGAGACCACTCGTCTGCCAGGGGAGAGTCTTGCCTTGGCTAATGGGGTACATACTTGGCTAATGGGATGGAGTGTCTGTGAAGGCATGTATGAAAGGCACCTGCATGTTTATAACAAATGTCTCAGCATGCCTATAGCTGGTAGCTCACAGTCAATGCTACAGGGCTTCTTGGGGGAGTTGGAGGTGATGGGGCTGGGTGGGTCAGTCTGGGGAAGATGAATAAACTAGAGCATCTGTACGTAATGGACTTCCCTCCTGCCTGCCATGTGGAGTGCCCACACCTGAATTATCTCCACTCTGGACTTACTGACTCCCACCCAGCTTTGCACATTTTTGCTTGTTTGTCATTCAGCTCCCATGTACTTGGTTGCTTGTTCATTGAAAAAGTTCCTGGAAAATATTTATTAGTCACATATGCCCATTTACCACTTATTAAGCATCTACTATGTGCCAGGCACTGTTAAGCTGGAGATATGGAATTAAAAGTTACTGTTAAGCAAGTCCAGCCTTAAGACAAATCAGACAGTATGGGATGAGATGTGTTACGGTTAGAGGATAGTGGGTGTTCTAGTTAAAGTATTTAAAGCAAATATCCTTACTCAAAATGGGCTCAGGACTGTTAGGGAAGGCCTTCTGTTGGAGGTACCATCCATACTAAGTTGAAACCTGAGTCAGATTTAGCCAGGTACAAAGTGGAGCAATGAGAGTGGAAGAAAAAGTTTCAGACAGGAAACGGCAAGTGTGGAGGCATCAGGGTGAGTAAACCGGCATGACTTAAGATTCAGAGGCTTTAGGATGGCTGGAGTGTGCGTGCAAGGGGATTAGAGCTTATGGTTAGTTTTAAACATATGCAGGTGGCCAACAAGGAGCTGATAAATCAGTCTCTTGTTTAATTGATATATAATTGACATATTAGTTTCAGGTGTACAACATAGTGATTCAATGTCTATATACCTTACAAACGTATCACAACAATAAGTAAAGTTACCGTTTGTCACCATACAAAGTTAATGCAATATTATTGACTATATTCCCCATGGCATACATTGGATCCCTGTGACCTGTTCACTTTATAACTGGAAGTTTTATACCTCCTGATCTCCCCCATCCATTTTGCCCACCCTCCAACCCCGCCCTCCCTGCTGGCAACCACCAGTCTGTTCTCTGTATCTATCCGTCTGTTTTTTTGTTTTTTAGATTCCACATATAAGTGAAATCACATACTATTGATATTTGTCTTTGTCTGACTTATTTCACTTACTGTGACACCCTCAAGGTCTATCCTTGTTGTCGCAGATGGCAAGATTTCATTCATTTATGGCTGAGTAATATTCCATTGTGTGTGTGTGTGTGTGTACACACCACATCTTTATCCATTCATCATTTGTGGACACTTAGGCTGCTTCCATATTCCATATTTTGGCTATTATAAATGTTGCATTGAACGTAGGAGTGCATATATCTTTTTGAATTAGTGGGTTTTTTTCTTTGGATAAACACCCAGAAGTTGAATTGCTCAATTGTATGGTGATTCTATTTTTAATTTTTGAAGAACATCCATACTGTTTTCCATAGTGGCTGCACCAATTTACATTTCCACTAACAATGCACAAGGGTTCCCTTTTCTCCACATCTTTGCCAGCATTTGTTATTTCTTGTCTTTTGGATAAGACCTATTCTGACAGGTTTGAGGTGATATCTCATTGTGGTTTTTTTTCTCTCTGTGCTTTGGTTAATAGCAACTTATTATACATGGTGGCTGTAAGAATTTATAACTCCAAAACCACAGCCTATCATTTTATATTATTTCATTTTGATCACAGCACTTACTAGCCACCTGATACATTCTTCTTCTTCTTTTTTTTTTAATTGGAGTAGGTATAGTTGATTTACAATGTTGTGCTCATTTCTGCTGTACGGCAGTGACTCAGTTATACACATATATACATCCTTTTTTATATTCTTTTGCATTATGGCATATCCCAGGAGATTGGATATAGTTCCCTGTGCTATACAGTAGGACCTTGTTGTTTACCCATTCTAAAGGTAATAGTTTGCATCAACTAACCCCAGACTCTCAGTCCATCCCTTTCCCCACCCCTGACCTTGGCAACCACAGGTCTGTGAGTCTGTTTCTGTTTTGTAGATAGGTTCATTTGTGCCATATTTTAGATTTCATATATATGTGATATCATATGGTATTTGTCTTTCTCTTTCTGACAGACTCCTCTTAGTATGATAATCTGTAGTTGCATCCATGTTGCTGCCAAATGGCATTATTTTGTTCATTTTTATGACTGAGTAGTATTCCATTGTGTATATGTATCACATCTTTATCCATTCATCTGTCAATGGACATTTAGGTTGTTTCCATGTCTTGGCTATTGTGAATAGTGCTGCTATGAACATAGGGGTGCATGTATCTTTTTGAATTATAGTTTTGTCCAGATATATGCCCAGGAGTGGGATTGCTGGATCATATGGTAATTATATTTTTAGTTTTCCAAGGAAACTCCATACTGTTTTCCATAGTGACTGCACCAACTTACATTCCCACCAACAGTGTAGGAGGGTTCCCTTCTCTCCACACCGTCTCCAGCATTTGTTATTTGTAGACTTTTTAATGATGGCCATTCTGACCAGTGTGAGATGGTACCTCATTGTAGTTTTGATTTCTCATTGTGATTTTGATTTGCATTTTCCTGATGATGAGTGATGTTGAGCATCTCTACATTTGACTGTTGGCTATCAGTACGACTTCTTTGGAAAAATGTCTATTCAGGTCCTCTGCTTTCTTTTTCTTTTTTTGCTGTACGCGGGCCTCTCACTGTTGTGGCCTCTCCCGTTGCGGAGCACAGGCTCCGGACGCGCAGGCTCAGCGGCCATGGCTCATGGGCCCAGCCACTCCACGGCATGTGGGATCCCCCCGGACCGGGGCACGACCCCGTGTCTCCTGCATCGGCAGGTGGATTCTCAACCACTGCGCCACCAGGGAAGCCCCCTCTGCTATTTTTTAATTGGATTGTTTGAGGGGGGGGGTTTGCGGTTTTTTTTTTTGCAGTACGCGGGCCTCTCACTGTTTTGGCCTCTCCCATTGCAGAGCGCAGGCTCCGGACGCGCAGGCTCAGCGGCCATGGCTCACGGGCCTAGCCGCTCCGCGGCACGTGGGATCTTTCCGGACCAGGGCACGAACCCATATCCCCTGCATCGGCAGGCGGACTCTCAACCACTGCGCCACCAGGGAAGCCCTGTTTGGGGTTTTTTGATAATGAGTTACATGAGTTCTTTATATATTTTGGATCTTAACCCCTTACTAGATTTGCAAATATCCTCTCCCATTCAGTAGATTGCCTTTTTGTTCATTGATGGTTTCCATTGCTGTGCACAAGCTTTTTAGTTTGATGTAGTCCCACTTGTTTATTTTTGGTTTCATTGCCCTTGCCTGTGGAGTCAGATCCAAAAAAATATTGCTAAGACTGTTGTCAGGGAAGTTACTGCCTATGTTTTCTTCTGGGAGTTCTGTGGTTTTCAGGTCTTATGTTCAAGTCTTTAATCCATTTTGAGTTGATTTTTGTAGATGGTGTAAGCTGGTGGTCCACTTTCATTCTTTTGCATGTAGCTGTCTAGTTTTCCCATCACCATTTGTTGATGAGACTGTCTTTTCTGCATTGTATATTCTTGTCTCTTTTGTCATAGATTAATTGACCATATAAATACGGATTTATTTCTGGGCTCTCTGTTCTGTTGATCTGTGTCTGTTTTTGTGCTATTACCGTACAATTTTGATTACTGTAGACTTGTAGTGTAGTTTAAAATCAGGGAGTGTTATACCTTCAGCTTTGTTCTTCTTTCTCATAATCAGTTTGGCTATTCAGGATCCTTTGCAACTCTGTACGAATTTTAGGATTATTCTAGTTTTATGAAAAATGTCATGGGTATTTTGATAAGGATTGCATTAAATCTGTAGATTTCTTTGGGTAGTCTGGACTTTTTTTTTGAATTTTATTTCTTTATACAGCAGGTTCTTATTAGTTATCCATTTAATACATATTAGTATATACATGTTAGTCCCAATCTCCCAATTCATCACACCCCCACCCCCACCCCCACTTTCCCCCCTTGGTGTCCAGTATGGACATTTTAACAGTACTAAGTCTTCCAGTCTATGAGCATGGTGTATTTTTTCATGTTTCTGTCATCTTTAATTTCTTTCATCAATACCTTGTAGTTTTCCAAGTACAAGTTTTTTACCTTCTTGGTTAGATTTTTTCTAGGTATTTTATTGTTTTTGATGCTATTGTAAATGGATTGTTTTCTTAATTTCTCTTTCTAATAGTTCATTATTAATGTATATAAATACAACAGATTTTTGTTAATTTTGTATCCTGCAACATTAGTAAATTTATTTATTAGTTCTGACAGTTTTTTGGTGGAGTCTTTAGGGTTTTCTCCATAAAGTATCATGTCATCTGCAAATAGTCAGTTTTACTTCCTCCTTTCCAATTTGGGTATCTTTTATTTCTTTTTCTTGCCTAGTTGCTGTGGCTAGGATTTCTAATACTATGTTGAATAAAAGTGGCAGAAGTGTGCATCCTTGTCTTGTTCCTGATTTTAGAGGAAATGCTTTCAGCTTTTCACCACTGAATATGATGTTAGCTGTGGGTTTATCGTATATGCCTTTGTTATGTTGAGATACATTCCCTCTATACCCACTTTGTCAACCCATCCTTGCATCCCTGGAATAAATTCTACTTGATTATAGTGTATGGTCCTTTTAATGTATTGCTGGATTCAGTTTGCTAATAATTTGTCAAGGATTTTTGCATCTGTGTTTATCAGGCATAGTAGCCTGTACATTTCTTTTTTTGTGGTGTTTCAGTATCAGGGTTATGCTGGCCTCATAAAATGAGTTTGGAAGTGTTTCCGCCTCTTCAGTTTTTTTAAATATGTTTGAGAAGGATAGGTATTAAATCTTCTTTAAATATTTTGTAGAATTTACCATGAAGCTCTCTGGTCCTGGTCTTTTGTTTTTGGGGAGTTTTTTGATTACTGATTCAATCACATTACTAGTAATTGATCTATTCACATTTTCTGTTTCTTCATGATTCAGTTTTAGAAGATTGTGTGTTTCTAGGAATTTATGTATTTCTTCTAGGTTATCTGACTTGTTGGTGTATAATTGTTCGTAGTAGTCTCTTATGATACTTTGTATTTCTGTAGGGTCAGTTATAACTTCTCTTTCATTTCTGATTTTATTTGGGCCCCTTCTCTTTTTTTCTTATTGAGTCTGACTAAAGGTTTGTTAATTTTGTTTATCTTTTCACAGAACCAGCTCTTAGTTTCATTGATCTTTTTTTTTGTCTCCATTTCATTTATTCAGTATTTCTCATCTGACTTCTATTATTTCCTTCCTTCTTTGTTGGAAGTTTTTTCCTTTCAGCATATTTGAACATATCATGCCATCCCCTTCTGGACCACAAAGTTTCTGATGAAAAATCAGCTGATATTCTTTTTTTTTTATTAGTTTCTGCTTTATAACAAAGTGAATCAGTCATACATATACATCTGTTCCCACATCCCTTCCCTCATGCATCTCCCTCCCTCCCACTCTCCCCATCCCACCCCAGCTGATATTCTTATGGGGATTCCCTTGTCTGTAATTAGTTGTTTTTCTCTTGCTGCTTAAGATTCCCTCTTTACCTTTGACTTTTAACATATTAATTATAATGTGTCTTGGTATGAATCTCCTTGGGTTCATTTTGTTTGGGACTCTTGGTTCTTGCCGGACCTGAATGTCTGTTTCCTTCACCAGGTTAGGGACATTTTTAGCCATTATTTCTTCAGATAATTTTTCTGCCCCTTTCTTTCTCTGTCCTCCTTCTGGGACCCCTATAATGTGGATGTTAGTGCCCCTTTCTCTCTCTTCTTCTGCGACCCCTTAACACCGATGATAGTACACTTGATGTTGTCCCACAGTTCCCTTAAACTGTCCTCATATTTTAAAAATATTTTTTCTCTTTGCTGCTCTGTTGGGGTGATTTCTACTACCTTGTCTGCCAGGTCACTGATCTGTTCTTTTCTACCATCTAGTCTGCTGTTGATTCCCTCTAGTGTATTTTTCAGTTCAATTATTATAATCTTCAGCTGTGTGAGTTCTGTTTAGAACTTTCTTATATTTTGTCTCTTTCTTGAGTTTCTGTGTTCGTTCATTCATCTCCCAAGTTTGGTGAGCATCTTTAGGACTATGACTTTGAATTCTTTATCAGATAAATCACTTACATCTGTTTCATTAAATATTTTTTCTGGGGTTTTATCTTGTTCCTTCATTTGGAACATGTTCCTCTGCTTCCTCATTTTGCTTGACTCTCCGTGTTTGTTTCTGTGTATTATGCAAAACAGTTATTGCCCCGTCTTGAAGGAGTGGCCCTGTGTGGGAGATGAACTGTATTTTTAACTTTTTCCTAGTTCTTGGTCGTCTTATAAACTCTCTCTCTCTGTTTGTTTCACTCCCATGGAGTCTAGAAATGCAGTCCCACCCCCATCTGCCTGAGCCTGGTGCTCAAGGAGTGTCCCCTGTGTGGGCTACGTGCGATTGTTGCCTCAGGTCGTGTCCTGCGAGTGGCATGAGATGGGGTAGTTGTGGCTGCTCGTTGTCCATGTTTGTCAGTGCTGCACACAAGCAGTGCAGGGCCGTGGGGTAGGGGGTACTCACCCACCACCACTGTTAGCAACTTAGAGTGAGAGTGCAAAAAAGTGGCACCCACCAGTGCCATCAAGGTAGAGGGAATTTGTAAAAATGGCATCTGCTAGCATTCTGTCCCCAGAGAGAGTCCCAGCCAACTTCTGCCCCTCTGGTAGATGCTTTAAGATTAGCAAGTGAATCTCCTTCACATATGATCTGGGCTCTTTACAGACTGCTACTTGTTGCTTAGGAAAGAGATGTGGGCAGGAAATATAAATTTTTGTGATGATAATGTTAAAGCCATAATTAGTGAATATATTTATCCAAAGCTTTATGTAGAGTGAAAGAGAACTTGTGGGTGAATCCAGGGATTTGTTGAAGAGCTCTTTGAATATGGAAAAATAGATAAGGACCAGGTCAGTAATAGGAGAAGTAAGTGTTAAAGTGATAGAAACCACCAGTAAGGAAAAGAACATTTCAAGGAGAGTGTGCTTATGCATTCGTGACAAGAAACACTAAAGTGCCATTGAATTGGTAACTGAGAGCTGTTGGTGACCTTGGCAAGAGTCATTTCAGTGGTGTCCTGAGACTCAGAGGCAGATTGCAGTGCATTAAGGAGTGAGTGGGAGATTTTAAAGTAGAGATAATGTTTTGGAAGGTTTGCCAGTGAAGGAAAAGAAGAGGGTGGGAGCTAGAAGGGACCGTAGATGCAAAGGAGGGATGATGATGATGACGATGATGATTTTAATAATTAAAGCAGTTTGAGCACAATTACATGCAAAGGGGAAGATGTGGAAGGTACAAGGGGAGGCTGCAGTTTGAGAGGGTGGAAGCTAATGGCTTGGTGGTGACTCATGAACTGATGTGTGCTTGGCTGTTTTGTGTATAGGAGTGGCAATACTGCAGAGAAGCATCCGACTTTATGCCCCCTTCTATTCGTCAGACATCCTCATTGCCTCCCCTCTGGGCTTGAGGACCATCATTGGTGGAGAAGGAGAGAAGAAGAGAGATTTTGACTTTCTGTCTTCTATTGAGCTTCTCATCATTGATCAAACTGACATTTACCTGATGCAGAACTGGGAGCATGTCTTGGTAATGCTGGTCATTAACATTTAGAGACAAGAAGCTCAGTGGTTTGAGTCTGAAATGGTTATTAAAGTCCAGATTAAAACTCAGCTTGGAAATGGAAATATTCCACATTTTCCAATTTGAAAATGGGAAATGTTGTCCCCTCTTCTACCCACAAGTTGGTCAGTAAAGTATCCAGAAAGATAAAAATTCTTGTCAACATTTTCAAATCTCCAGAAAAGATTTCTTCCCCTTAAAAGTTGCTTCTAGTAATAGACCAGTTTAGTGTGGTTAGTTGGTTGGTTGAAATCCCTCCTCACCAGGAATGTTTTTATCTAAAATAGTTCCTCCTGTTTATGCTCGTTCTCTTTTGTTTGGTCTTCAGTGGAGATGGGAAAACATTGCTCATGATTTCTTAATTTGTGATGTTTTACAGAGAAATGTAAGATGTTTTTGTCCCCCTACTGTAATTTGTACTATAATTTTTTTTCTCCCTCTCAACATACGCTGCAATGTTTTGGGGTTTAGGATTGTGCTTTGGAACAATCCTCATCACAGAACTATAGGTTTATTTTTATAAGGCATGTGAGAATTTACCTTTTCTACAACCCCAGGACTTGGAGTAAGTTTGGGACAGATAAAGGGGAGTACTTATTTATAAAGTAGGGAATAAACTTATAGTACTTGTGACCCTTCAATATACATTACAAGGTAAAAATATGATTAAAATAGAAAAGGCATGTCAATGGTTGAGTCATCTTTATTTTGAGCAAAAGGCACATGTAGTCATTCAGGCAATTTTCTAACGTTTTGGGAACCAAGTCATGGAAGGACAGCAGCTCTGTTTTCCGTGTCATTTCTCTTCTCGTCCAAGTCTGGAACTGAGTTGCTTATAGAGTCACCAGAGTGGCATTTCAGAATTTCCTTGAAAAGAAATATTCTGTATAGGTAGCATCTTGATCCTTTTTGAAAGATCCACAAGGTGGCCAGTTTGAGCTTTTCTTCTTGTTCGCTTGACTATGGGCAAGTCACTCACCCATCTGAGCCTGTTTTCTTGTTGTAATTTGGGAGATGATAGTATCTACTTCATGGGGTTAAATAAGATGATGGGCTTATAGAAAGGTTAGCAACGCCCAACAGGTAAGTGTTCAATAAGTATTAATGGAGTATTATTTCTGCTCAAAGCATTTGATGAACCACATGAACCTGCTGCCCTTGGACTCACATGGGGTGGACTTTTCTCGAGTGCGCATGTGGAACCTCAATAATTGGTCCAAGTACTATCGTCAGACGCTGCTGTTTGGGGCCCTGCAGGATGCCCAGATCAACTCTGTGTTCAACAAGTACTGCGTCAATGTGCAAGGCCAGGTGGGTTCTCTCCTTCTTTCTCTGAATTTTCATGAAGTATTGTGTATAGTTTGGGTCATGAGGCAGAAGGAGAGGACAGCATTTGGTCAACAATGGGGATAGCTCACTTCCTAATGTTCTCACTGACTCCTGGCAGGTGGCTGTGAGGAACGTCCCGATGACAGGCTGCATCAGTCATGTCCTGGTGCAGCTCCCACATGTCTTCCAGAGGATGGAACCTGAGAACCTAGCTTCAGTGATTGATGCCAGGTACCCTCCCCTGTCCCATTGGACCCCTGGGGGTCACAGAGAGGGATTTTACTTGGGCATTCAAATTTAGAATTGTATTCCATGTTGGCTTTATTAGTTACCATTTACAAAATGAAATGAGATAATTGAATCCAATCATGCCATTGACAGAGGAGGACACTGAAGGCCAGAGAAATGGTGTGTTGTCCTAGTTCTGATAGTGTCAGGGTTAGTAAATCAAGGGTACTTTCCCCTAGACTGTGGCATTTTTAAATTACATTAATTTTTTAATGCCTCATGTCAACAACTTAATTCTAAGCCCTTCAGGGCAAGAACTGTTTTTCTAATTCTCTGTGTAACTTCCCCCCGTCTTCTCATTGTGTTTAGTCAGGGGACCCATGGTAGCAGAATGGTGCTTAACACATGGTAGGTGTTCAGTAATTATTTGTTGACTGACTGATTGACAACTGAATGAATGAATGATACAGTTACGTACTTCCTAGAATAATTCTCTGGGATATACCAGCATCACATCTATCCTTTATGATGAATAGTGTTGGCACTTACTTTTTGATGCGCTTAACAAGTTTTATCCTTACATAATCTCTTTGCAATGAGGTAGGCCAAATTGGCCTCTTAGGGGAGGTAGAAGGAGACTGTGACTTGCCCAGGGTCATGCAGTTGGCAGTGACACTATGGCTCACCTCTAGACCACTGACTCTGCCCTTTGCCTTTCCAAATCAGGTTTAACTTTTTCATCAACAAGATTTTGCCTCAGTATCGTGATGCAGTCATGTCTCACACGCTTATCTATGTCCCCTCCTACTTTGACTTTGTGCGTCTCCGAAATTACTTCAAGAAGGAGGAACTGAACTTCACTCATATCTGCGAGTACACCCAGAAGTCTGGTGTCTCCAGGGCCAGACACTTCTTCCTTCAAGGAGAGAAGCAGTTCCTGCTCCTCACAGAGCGCTTCCATTTCTACAAAAGGTAAAGTAGGACCAGGTTTCAAGTGTCCTCTCTGGAGGGCCTGCTTCCAAGTGCGTGGTGGGCTTTGCTGTGTTATAAGGTCCTCCCTTGCTTCACCTCCTGCAGACAAGCCAGAGTTTGGGGGGCTGGACAGACTTTTCTTGATTGGTTGGTTGGTTTTCTTTCAAAATGGGCATTGTTGGAAAAGGTGGTAGAAACGAATGAGTGACTACAGCATAACCTGTATATAGATCTGGAGTGGGTCCATACTTAGGGTACCTCCTGTAGCTGTGGGTATACCCCTCAAGAAAGACATTACAGAGTTGAGCAGCTCTCAACAGAATACAGGAAGGGGAGGAACCTGTCGTAGAAGCACAGATGAAACACTGGGGACTGTGTGGTCTGTGGAGATGGAAGTTGAGTGCAGGGTCAGTGTTCAGAAAGCTCTCATTTGTCCTGAGGCAGTGCACACACACTTCTGCACCAAGGAGAACCAGGACTAAGGGGCTCCTTGAAGTTTATGAGAAGCAAAAGGTGAGGGGCTTAGAGGTGAATATTTAAGGGCTTCAGGGTTTGCTTCTTGCTGGCATCATTATTTGCTTTGTTCCAGTGAGTTGTTTTCATTCATGTTGGAAATGGTATTTTGGGGGAGTTTGCACTCAGCAGGTCTAAAGAACCCTTAGTTTTCCAAAAGCTTGATACATCAAAGCAAGTCCTTTAAATGAAGTGGATGGATTGGAAAACTTCCCAGCGTGATTGTCTGTAGCAAGTGTGAACTAAGCTGGGATGAGGACTGCTCTCAAGTAGCAACTTTTCAAGGAGAGGGCATGATGTCAAAGGAGCCCTTTCTCTTAAGTAGGCAGGACAGTCTTCTGTCTTACACTGTTCATTTATTGACCAAACAGTTTTGTCCCCAAAGTCACTATAAAGACAAACCGAACACGTGCCATTAGCTTTGTACCCTGGACCAGGTTAGTGGGTGTTTAAGTTGAATGGAGATAATCTGCAACTGCCAATTATCTCAAGGTTCCCAGCTATAGATTTTTTTGCTTGAGAGGTCACCAAGGTGATGATGGGTATTTTGATCTGCAGTGTCTTTGTGATTTGATTTTTTCATTTGACCTTGGGAAAAGTACATGTATTTTACACTCTAGTATCCAGCTTTAAAATTCTGTATTTATATTCTCTATGGAAGTAGGCCATGTTAGACATACTGCAGTTCATTTGTGAGCTAGCAAAAAACTTTCAACCTGAGGATTTGTTTTCTCTGGGGAGATGAAACCAGTAGAATCTTAGGATGGGATGGGCATTTGGTCATGATGGCCCTCCTGAGGGGAGGACAGTTCACAGTTCTTTCTCTGAGCATTATCAGTGGGTTAGCACAGGAAGGATTCTTAAGCAGGGGGCAATCAGAAACTCTGGAGGTAGGATTTCTGGAGGTGGGAAACGCTAGTGGGGTGTTTCTGAGTGCTCCCTGCCCCAGGGAGAACCCCAGTTATAGAAGTAACAGACCTCATCTTTATAGACTGTATGCAGGAGCCAGCCTTGCAAGTCAGTTGTGGTTGCCTCATTTATCTTTAACAGTTGTCAGGTAACATAGACATCGGGAATGTCCTTAGTTTTAGGTCCTGTCACAGTGTTACGCCATATTTGTAGGGGTCACCGAAGACCCAAAGCACATACAGGAGAGGAGGAAGGCAGGGGAAGAGGTGCAGAAGGTCATGGGAATTGTTACTAACTGCCCCTCTGAAGAGGTTCTGGTCACGTGCTCTTATTTCCAGGAGATGCCTAGTCTCTACTGTGCACGAATTGGTACTAAGAGAGATTTTCTTGGGTTTTAAATGTAATACCTATTGGAATTGGTTTTGTTGTTTTATTTTGCTTTAAAAATACTCTCATTATATAAGAGTATTACACAATTATTGTAGAGAACCTAGAAAATCTAGGTTAAAAAAATGGGATCACCTATAATCTTACTGATATAAATACCCATTTTGGTGTATTTCTTTCGTGTCTCTTTGATGTAAAAAACATGTGCACGTGCACACACACACAGACACAGGCATTTTAAAAAGGACACCAAAGTTGGGATCACAGTGTACACATTTGGATTTTTTTTCTTTTATCTTGAATGTTTTATGTGCTTATTGAAAAAAAGCTTAAATAAGTTAGCATTTTGATATATATTTGTATGTTATGGATGTATTTTTAAGTTAATATATATATAGTTCTACTATATCCTGCCCCTGCTCCAACTTTTTATTTGGGAAAATTTCATTTCAAAAGACATTGTAAGACTATCCCAGTGAACATCTCTAACTCCTTCCACTTAGGCTTCACTAGCTGTTAGCATTTTGCCACATTCTCATGCACCCACATTCTCTGTCTCTCCTTCTCTCTTTCCACTCACATCTCTTATTTTTTCTTCCTGAACCATTTGAGAGTAAATTATGGGAGGCTTCATGACACTTAACTCCTAAATCTTTCAGCCTGTAGAGCTTAAAAACATTCTTTTATCTAACCACAACACCATTAACATACCACTTGACATTACTGCAGTAATACCATCTAATATTTAGTCTGTATGCACATTTTCCTAGTTGTTCCCAAAATGACTATTACAGCTGTTTCTCACCACCCCCCCGACCCCAATCCAGGATTTAGTTAAGAATCCTACATTGCATTTGCGTGACATGTTTCTTTAGTCTATTTTAGCAGTTCTCAAGCAGGAGCAGTTTTGCTCCCCAAGGGACATTTGGAACTATCTGGAGACATTTTTGGTTGGTACAGTTGGAGGGTTATTCTAGTGGTCTAGTGGTTCAAGCGGGTCAAGGCCTGGGTGCTGCTAGACGTCCTACAGTGCACAGGACAGCCCTTACAACAAAGAATTACCTGGCTTAAAATGGCAGTAGTGCCAGGGTTAAGAAACCCTGATCTAGAATAATTCTCTGCCTTTGTTTCTTGCTGTGATACTGATATTTTTTGAAGAGTCCAGTCCAGTTTCCTGTAGAATGTCCCACATCTGGATTTGGCTGTTTTCTTATTATTTAGATCAGTGTTCCCAAACTTTGCCACATATTAGAATCCCCTTGGGGAGCTTTTAAAAATCTGAATGCCCTGGTCATACCCCAGTATCAATTAAATCATGGTGTTTGGGGATGGGGACCAATTACAGGTACTTTTAAAAAACAAATAGGTGATCCAGTGAGCATCAGAGTTCGGGGACCAAAGATTTAAACATTATTTTAGTAAGAATTCTACATAGAGGATATTGTGTACTTCCCCCTGCATCTCCTCAAGAGGCCCAGGGTGTCAGTTTATCCCATTTTTGGTGATACTAAATGTAATCACTTGGTCAAGGTAGGTCTGCTAAATCTTTACATTGTAAAAATACCTTTTCTGTGTAATTATAAGTAATCTTTAAGGTGTGTATAGCATCCTTTTTAATGGTTGCATAGTGTTACATTGTATGGGTATATAATTAACCCAGTTTCCTTTTAATGGGCATATTGATTTGTTGTTTTCTGTTATTATATACAATAATGCCAAGAGCATCCATACGCGTAGTTGATGGCATAGTTGCCTAGGCATTTCCTTAGGATAAATTTGGAAAGGAAAACTTATTTGTTCAAAAGCTGTACCCAGTCTAAAATTTGCTGTGTGTTGCCACTCCCATCTTCTCCCCTCCCCGGTGAAATACACACTCATAATAATTTATACTCCATTAGCCTATTTCTGTAAATTCTGTAAATATTTCTGTAAATTCTTTTTTCCAGTGACTTGATAATCAAAATGATACCTCATGGTTTTAATGTCTTTTTCTTGCTTTTCTGTGTTTTTTGTAATTGTCAGTTGAATGTAGTGCCTGAGTAAGTAGTTGGCCTGGACGCCTCTTCTGTCAGGCCACTAGTGTGGCAGTTGTGAATCTAGTTAGGATTTGGTTGTTACCATAGTTGCCTTCTATTTACCACAAACTGCCAGTTCCTCCAGCAGACAGTGGCCCACTGTGGGGCCCAGTGCTGGAGGGCCTTGTCTCAGTGTCCTGCTCCCCTCTCAGCTTTCACCATGCCCTGCACCCCTGTGCCGAGGGAGAGCCTCTCCCACGCTCCGGCCCCTCCCCCAGCAGCAGGCTGCTCCTGCTCGCTCCTCCCCTAAGGCTTGAAGTGGGGCAGTTGTTCTCCTCCTGGTCCAGCTCAGATGCAGGCAGGTTCTGTCCATCCTGGGCTTTGGAGCTGGCGCTTTCTCAGGGCTCCTGCACCACCCTCCATGGTGGCCAGCCTCTGCCTTGTTCTACGAGGGGTCTTGGTGGGAAAGAGTTCCCTGCATCTCTGCAGTGGTGGCAAACATCTGCTTACATCAGTGCAGGATCTTGGGCTGAACAGGCTTCATGCCCTTTCCCCAGTCTTCACGCCCTTTCCCCTTTCCCCAGACTGCTCTTTTTACTGGATGTAAGTCCTGTGGTGGGGAGGGATGGGGTGAGGGGTTAATGCTCCTCCCTTAGGGCACACAGTTTTGCTGCTTCTGACTCCACCCTGGCAGTTGACCTTTGCCCCCTCACTGGCTTCAGGCTTTAGCTTCATATACAACATGGCTCTGGGAAGAGAGTGAGTTTTCATGTCTGCACCACCATCGGGGTCTCTCAGGTCTTCTGCCTTGCCTCCAGTCTTTCCAGGGCTCCCAGTGGAGACCTTTGGAAAAGCCCGTGAAGTAAAGGAGTGTCTGGGAATCCCAGGGATTCTGAACTGTCATGCAAGCCCATAATTGCCCTTTAAGAACTTGTTAAAAGTGTAGCTTTTTTCTTCCTACCCACTTTCTTAGCAGCTGCCCTCTTCCCCACTGTGCTCTGCCAAAGGTGAAGTGGTTCATATGTCCTGCCTTTCTTCAGACCATCTTGTCACTCTTTGGAATTCAGTCAGTGATGGGCTGAAGCTGGCTCATACCAGCTCTTAAGGTATGGTTGCACATCTCTTGCCAGTTCCAAGTTCAGCAACATGACACTGGTAGCTTGAAATGGAGTATTTACACCACAGAAATTGGCAAATGCTTCAAATCAGCACCTATCCTCCCCCACTGAGAATCAGTTGTTAAACACACACCAGGGCACCGTTGAATCAGTTCACTTGGTTGCCCTGTGACATCAGCTGTCTAGGCTCAGGAAAAGGAACACTGTTGTAGATTATCTTTTTCTTGTTAGCATGGGAGCAGTATTCTCTTGAGTTTTCTACATACTAAGCAGAAATGGAACTCTATGTTTGTTTTTGTTTGTTTTGATAACTACTGAGGCAGAACTGTTTTTTTTCAACATCTTTAGCCATTAAAATTCCTTTATGGAAAGAGGATGTGGAAAGCTGATCCAAGTAATGGACTGCAGTTATATTTTGGGAGAGGAGGGTCTCCAGAGAGATCAGGATGAGCCAAGGGATAAAAAGACAAGGAAAACTTAACCGTCCATGAATAAAATAAAATTCCCGAGGGAGTCTGACATCAGCCCTGTATGAGAGTCTAACAGGAAAAATCAGAACCTTGTCAACGTATAAAATCTTTGGTCATGGAGCCCAAGAGGGAATGATTGATCTCAACCTGAACCGTAAGGTAAGTCCCTAGGGTCTGCACCCCCCCACACCATGCAGCCCTGTGCAGCAGGGAAAGAAGGAAGCTGTTGAAATTAATTGCCTTCCCATAATGCCTAATGGGTCCTCGGGCAGGATTTTGTAAATGGGTGAACTTGGGACATCTGCCATGGAGTTAACATGTCTACAGAATGACAAGAAAAGACTAATGGGAGTGCATTTACAGTTTATGCTGTTTATTTTATGTACTGGGTCTGGTCTGACCTCATCTCCATTACAGAACACTGTTTTGCCTGATTATAATAAGGATAATGTTAAATTGGAAATGCCTGCTTTTCAAATTTTCTGCGACAGATTTCTAATCCTTGTCTACTATTCTTCCCCACCCTACCTCAGTCTGCTCAGATTAGGCTCAAGAAGTGCAAATTCATTTTATCATTATCTTAAGCCAAACATTAGGAATTCAAATACACTGTCACAAAAAATGAGCCCCTCCAGCTCAAATTAGAGTAACTTTTGGTCTGTGTGTTATTTGTGCCATGGTCTTTCTCCTTGCATGAAATAGCGAGAGTGACTATGCCCCTGTAAAACTCCTTGGTGGCTTTTCCATAAAATTTCTCATGTAGACATAGCCTCTCTTTCTCCTTCTAACAGATACACAATAAAAGGCATCAGGGACCTGATTTTCTATGAACTGCCAACATATCCCCACTTCTACAGTGAAGTTTGTAACATGCTGCAAGCCACCACCAGAGGAGAGGAAGCTGCCTGGACCTGCACTGTCCTCTACTCCAAGTACGATGCCCAGAGGCTGTCTGCTGTGGTCGGGGTGGAGCGGGCTGCACAGATGCTGCAGTCCAAGAAGAACGTCCACCTCTTCATTGCTGGAGAGAGATGAGAATTGGTTGGACAGGAAATGGTGTTTGGTGTGATATGTCATGCTTGATTCTGTGTCTCTTGGACCTGATTCTGATCACTTACACAAAGAAGGGCTGCAACAAGGAAGGAGCAGCAGGCAGGTTCTTAGCAGATACCTCTTTCTTTTCAGACCATATATACCTGAAAAGTTCCGTGTAAACCAGATTTTGGTAAAACCCATCTTTCAGAGGTCAGGGGAGAGCTCATGGAACTCTGAGAAGTTGATAGAAGGAATCTTCTACTTGTGAATTTTTTTGTACGCCATAAATTCTTTTGTTGTGATTTCACCTCTAATTTATTACACTTGGTAAATTCTTTCAGATTTGCCTGTTTCTATTTGACACCTTCTTAAAGTGAGGCATGCATTTCTTTGCTTGTGAGAACTGGTTATGAGAAATTGGAATACTTCTTGCTGTTGAATATCATCTTAGTTTTGGATCGCAAAGGTTTTGCAAACCTGTTATTTTTCCCCAGCCAAACTTTTTTAAACCTTAAATATTCTATTTTAATTCAGCCTAGAAGAGCACATTCGTTCACTGATCTTTTTTTAACTCCTGAATGTTTTAATGAAAATATATACTTAAAAATCACATTATATAAAATAACATTAATTTCTACCTTATTTCAAGAAATAATTTTATGAAATTCTTGATGTCGCAAATTCATCGTCAACATCACTGTCTTCATTGCTATAGTCATTTTTTAAGTCACATAACATGAAAAGAAGTTACACTTTAAAAAACATTTTTAGGGAGTTCCCTGGCGGTCCAGTGGTTTGGGCTCGGCGCTTTCACTGCCGAGGCCCAGTTTCAGTTCCTGGTCAGGGAACAAAGATCCTGCAAGCTGCACAGCGTGGCCAAAAAAAAAAAAAAAAAAAAAAAAAAATTGAACTATTCTCAGAAAAATTACCAATTCAGAACCTGAATCATCTGAAATTAAATTGCCAAGTTGCCGGGCCTGTCACTCCTAAAAATCACTCCTGAATTTAGTATGTATTTCATGTAAACAAGGACATTTTTCTATGTAACCTCAAAACAACCGTCAAATCAGGAAATTGCCACTAATCCTTGGGCCCCATTCAGATTTGCCAAATGTCCCAATAATAACCTTTATAGCAAAAGGATGCAGTTCAGAGTTACATACTGCTTTGAGTTGTCATGTCTCTGTAGTGGCCTTTATTCTGAATGGTACCTCAGCTTTTTCTTGGCTTTCTTGACCTTGACACTTTATTTTTTTAATTCTTAAATTAAAAAAAAATTTTTAAACATCTTTATTGGAGTATAATTGCTTTACAATGGTGTGTTTCTGCTTTATAACAAAGTGAATCAGCTATACATATATCCCCATATCGCCTCCCTCTTGCGTCTCCCTCCCACCTTCCCTATCCCACCCCTCTAGGTGGTCACAAAGCACTGAGCTGATCTCCCTGTGCTATGTGGCTGCTTCCCACTAGCTATCTATTTTACACTTGGTAGTGTATTATAAATCCATGGCACTCTCTCACTTCGTCCCAGCTTATCCTTCCCCCTCCCCGTGTCCTCAAGTCCGTTCTCTATGTCTCCGTCCACCTAACCTGCCCCTAGGTTCTTCAGAACTTTTTTTTTTTCAGATTCCATATATATGCATTAGCATACGGTATTTGTTTTTCTCTTTCTGACTTACTTCACTCTGTATGACAGTCTCTATGTCCATCCACCTCACTATAAATAATTCAATTTCATTTCTTTTTATGGCTGAGTAATGGACGTTGACACTTCAGAAGATTGCAGGCCAGTTACTTTGGATGGTGTTTCCTGTCAGATTAGGTTAGGTTAGGTTTAGTTTATGCATCTTTGGCAGGAGCAGCATAGAAGCAATGCTGCGTCTTCCTTGCTGTATCTCTTCAAGCGGTGCATGATTTCCACCTGTCCCATCATTATGACACTAACTGACCACTTGTTTAAGGTGGTGCTTGCCAGACTTTTCCACTATAGAATCACTCATTCCCCCTTTATTAATTTATATTAATATTACAAGTATGGATTCTTCAGTTTTTATTCAATGGGTTGTAATTGGTTATTATCGTTACTCCTTTAGATGCTTAAATGGTCTCAGATGTGGCCAGCAGGAACACCTTCCAGCTGACTCCTGTGTCTTCTTGACACATCCCCCTTTAACTTGGGCATTTCTTTATTTTCTGACACTATAAGACATTCCAAGTTTGTCTTGTACTTTCCCTATTCCAGCCCTGCTTTCTTTAGTGGAAAATTATCTTGAAGCGAAGATTTGAGTGCTAAGTGTACCCAGTACTGTTGTGGAGCCACTGGTCCCAGGCCATCTCAGTGGTCAGAGTTTGGGAATATCTGCATGCGTGTATATGTATACACATACCTATGTGCCCATGACATCTAAATTTATTTCTGTATCCATATATTGAAAACCATGAATTTACACCTTACCTCCAATTTCAGACTGACAACACAGGGTTCCTTTTGTTTTCTCCCTTTCCAAACTTGTAACTCCCTTCTCAGATAGTGAGACATGTGGCTCCCATTAGGCTCAGTGGAACAACCCATATTGGTACAGATTTTCTTCCTCTTGGACATGCTTAAAATTGCTCATCAAAAAAAAAAAAAAGTGAAATCACTTTTGGGGTACTTTTCCTGCTAGATATTTAAATAGGCATTTTTATTTGTCTCTCAACATGGAGAGTAGAACTATTCATTCCATATATAGATGGGTTCCTAAAGTTTTGCAAATTTATAGGCTTAAGCCAGCCAAACTCACGGTACAAAGAACATGTTCTTAAATATATATTTTTAAAATGGAGTATAGTTGGGGCCTCCCTGGTGGCGCAGTGGTTGAGTCCGCCTGCCGATGCAGGGGATACGGGTTCGTGCCCCGGTCCGGGAGGATCCCATATGCCGCGGAGCGGCTGGGCCCGTGAGCCATGGCCGCTGAGCCTGCGCGTCCGGAGCCTGTGCTCCGCAACGGGAGAGGCCACAACAGTGAGAGGCCCACGTACCGCAAGGAAAAAAAAAAAAAAAACAATGTGTGCTGTCTATGCCAAAATAAAAAAAATAATAAAAAAATGGAGTATAGTTGATTTACAATGTTGCATTAGTTTCAGGTGTACAGCAAAGCAAATCAGTTATACATATACATGTATCCACTCTACAAAGAATTGTCTTATCCATAGAGTGCCCTGTGGTTATTGGCATATTTGTGCTGTGTTTACCATAGAGCCTGTGTATTATGAGAAAAGAAACGAGTTATTTGCCTAGTTCAGAGATAGGAGGAAGAAGGGACTCTGATTACCCCCATCTTCTATTTCCATATTCTTTTCCCTGTGAATTGTAGCTAATTCATGGCTTTCATTATCACTATTCACAAGACTCTCAAATCTCCATCTTCTCTGGACCTCCACTCACATGTGAGCCTGGATTTCAAGTCTATGTATAGCCCCAGAAATACATGTTTTTTTAAGCATCCCTACTGATTTTAATGCTAGCTTGTAGCCAGCTAACTGCTTCTCGCCTACAGAGAACACTGAGGGTTTCAAGTGCGAAACAAGCAGTATTGCTTCTGCTCCTGGCTCAGCACCTGGGAAAGAAGGTAAGCCTCAGCAGTGGCCCTGGCTCCTGAGTTGATTGCAAAGAGTTGACTTTTTGGAGTGGTTTCATCAAAAGCATGCCTTAACGTCAGGTCTCTCACACAAAATAAGGGAGAGAAGAGGGTCTATTGGACCACGGATAATAACACCTGAGCTGGAATTATACACAATCTTGATATTTCTTAGCAAGGCTCATCTTCAGCAAGCAAGTACCTATATAGTGCTAGTAGAAAATAGACAAAGGAATGGTCCCAATCCTGGGAAGAGGTAGAATTTTAAGGTAGGAAGAGGAACTTAACCAGAAAGTAAGAGTTTTAAACTTTTTTTTTCCTTCCCACAGTAATAACAACTTAGCACTTTTCTCTTTGAGGGGAAAAAAGCTTTGAGTCATGAATGCTTTCTGCAGCTGGCTGCACCATATGCAGTATTCAAAAGACAAGAACTAGCTAATCATAGAGAACCAGCGGCAGCTTAACAGCCCTCTGCTGGCTTCCAAAAGGCTTATAATTGAGTGCAGATGGTCCCGGCAGGATGGGTATGAATCCCTGCTGACTCCTCACATCCCAGAGGGCCAAGGGGGGCTCATGAAGCCTCCCAGCCCTGATTGTGCCCTCGTGGGAGCCACTGAGGAAGGAGGGGAGGCAGGTGGTGTGAGAGCCTGCTGGCTGCCTTCTGCCCAGCCTTCCCTTGGCTGCGTGAACAGATCTTCAGGCTGCAGAGTGTAGCTTTGATGAGTCTAGGGTCTCAAGATTATAGAAGTCCTGGGGTAAGGGAGCAGGGTTGGGGGTTCTTTATAATCATTGGAAGAGCCTCATCGTGTAACCTGCAGGTGGCTGCAGGGCACCAGAGCCTCACGGAGGAGGGGTGTGGTGGGCACTGCACAGACTGCTGCTTTCAGGGAGCATCCTCCTGGGGGTGGGACCCTCACAGCTGGCCCGGCCTCTCCTTCCCATCTCTTTCCCAGCTTCTCTCTTTAAAGGAATCATGGTAGTCATCCTTGCACCATTCACAAAAAGCTTTTCTGGCTTTTCTAGCTAAACAATTCTAAACAAATTTCAGTCTGCTTTTAATACCAGAGTCAGTGAATTGGGAGTAGATACACAGATAATCCAAAATTCATGTAGTCTTTGGAGGGAGAAAGAAGACAGCTCCCTCTCCTTTCCTTGGGGCCTAGCCATCCCTCCCACGTGAATCTACCACGTCTAGCTGACAGCACAAAGTGCATTTCTTTCTAAAGACCTGTATTTCTTCCTCTTATACCACATGCTCTAGCCAGAGCTGCAATAAAATTCTATGTATTTTATGTCCTGTTTCTGAGCTGAACACGCGTTCCTATCCCCTCATCGATTGCCTTGTTTCTGAGGACCCTCCTTTCTTCAGATGTGGGAAGGAGTTCTCTCTGCATTGCTTGCATTTCAGTATAATTCCTGGATTTGCCTTTCACCTCTGGCCACGTTGCCATCATTCCTGTGGGAGGTGAGAGCATGAGAAAGAACAGAGGTCTGGACCTCAATCAAACGGGCTGGCTGTCTCAATAGTTAAGAGTCCTATGCGCCAAAGGAGTCAGGGCTGAGATTGGATTGCTACAAGGCTTGCTCGGCCTGCACAGAGAAATCTGAACCTGGTGGGCAGCTCCACCTAGGTGTCACCCTCACTGCTGGGCGGAACACCTGCACTTGCTTGTCCTCCTGGCTCCCACAGTGGGCGGGGCATGGCACAGTCCGGGCCAAGTTGTCATGGTCTTCAGGCTTGGGCCTCTGCAGCTGGCTGGGACTGGTGGGAGCTGTAGCCTCAGCTGACAAGGGGAAAGAAGGCAGTCTTTGCTGCTTGGCTGATTTGGAAGCTGTGCCAAATTCCTGCCCATCTGTTCTCCCAACTGAGCCAAGGCCAAAGCTGTCTAGCTCTTGCCAACCCAGGGAATGACATGGAGCCCTGTGTCCTGCAGCCCTCATTCTCACTGCACCCTGCAGCCCCTCTCATCTGTCAGTTTGACTCCCCACAGAGATGGCCCTGGGCTCACAGCTGCTGTTTGCCCACAGATGTCCATGGATTTCTGCCTTTTATGTTCATCATTTTTCAAAACCGGCCCTGAGCTGGGTGCTGACACCAACATTACCACCAACCCACTGTGGCTCTGTGCAGGTCCTCCTGGCCACCTCTCAGCTTTCTCATCTTTAGAAAGCGGGGTACAATCTCCACTATCCTGACAGAGGGACATGAGAGAAAGTAGAAGAGACTGCTGTTGTTTGCCCTGTACTCGCCTCCTACTTCCCTAGTAAGAGGACCCTGGATTTTATTGGGTGACAAAGTGCCCAGTCCCCCTTGCGGTAGGGTGTGGCCAGGGAAAAGAGCACTAACCTTGGGGCAGACTCTTAGGAGAGCTCTTTGAAACTGGTAGGAACACCACTTTTTCCTCTTGTTCTTCCCTTTTTCCTGCCTGCAACACAGAAGTGATGGTTGAAGCTCTAAAGGACAGAACTCTGTGCACAGAAGATGGTGGAGCCAAAGGGCAGAAGGACCCTGGCTCTCAGGTCATATCCTGAAGCTGCATCCCAGCTCTGCATGGTCTCTCTTCACACTTTTCTGTGAAAACCTAAACCCCTCATTTGTTTCAGCCACTGAGGCCAGGCAGTATTGTTGGCCTCAGGCTGTATTGCTGAGTCCTAACTGGCTACAGAGGACAAAAATGGGATCACAAGTCCTGAAGTCCAAAGGCTCTGCCTATTCTTTCTTCTTTCTTCTTGTCTCTGCAGGAACCAGCATAGAGATTGTGCTTCAAGGTTGACGCCTGGCCATTTGGTGACAGTGCGGAGTGAGCGCTAAGACGTGTCTGGCTTTGTGCCATCACTTCCGTCATCTCCAATCCAACTGGATCTATAAGAATGAGGGAGGACATATGTCTCCTCACAGGGTTTATGGAAACTGATGGTGGCAGAAAAATAACTGGCAAGAAAACAGACTTCAATTCTCTGAAAGTTGGCGACCACCTGTTTTTCATTTCTTTAGGTGTATTTCAAAGCAAAACTAGGAAATGGGTCCAGATCCCCAGTTTGGTAGCAACTTAGAGGTCTTGTGGTCCAATCTGCTGCTTGACCCCTGAGTCGCCTATAGGTTGTCTCTGAGAGGGAGATCAGCTCAGTGCGTTGTGACCACCTAGAGGGGTGGGAGGGAGAAGCAAGAGGGAGGGGATATGGGGATATATGTATATGTATAGCTAATTCACTTTGTCATATAGCAGAAACTAACACAACATTGTAAAGCAATTGTACTCCAATAAAGATGTTAAAAATAAAAACAGGACTATCATACAGAGTGAAGTAAGTCAGAAAGAGAAAAACAAATATATATTAACATATGTGGAATCTAGAAAAATGGTATATAGATGTTCTTATGTGCAAAGCAGAAATAGAGACACAGATGTAGAGAACAAATGTATGGTTCCAAGGGAGAAGGGGTGGTGGTGGGATGAATTGGGAGATTGGGATTGACATATATACACTATTTTTTTAATACTTTTTTAAACACCTTTATTGGAGTATAATTGCTTTACAATGGTGTGTTGGTTTCTGCTGTATAACAAAGTGAATCAGCTATACGTATACATATATCCCCATAGCTCCTCCCTCTTGCGTCTCCCTCCCACCCTCCCTGTCCCACCCCTCTAGGTGGTCTCAAAGCACTGAGCTGATGTCCCTGTGCTATGCGGCTGCTTCCCACTAGCTATCTGTTTTACACTTGGTAGTGTATATACGTCCATGCCACTCTCTCACTTCATCCCAGCTTACCCTTCCCCCTCCCCATGTCCTCAAGTCCATTCTCTACGCCTGTGTCTTTATTCCTGTCCTGCCCCTAGGTTCTTCAGAACCATTAAAATTTTTTTTTCTAGATTCCATATATATGCATTAGCATACGGTATTTGTTTTTCTCTTTCTGACTTACTTCACTCCGTATGACAGTCTCTAGGTCCATCCACCTCACTACAAATAACTCAATTTCGTTTCTTTTTATGGCTGAGTAATATTCCATTGGACATATATACACTATTAATACTATGTATAAAATAGATAACTAATGAGAACATACTGTATAGCACAAGGAACTCCCCTCATTGCTGTGTGGTGACCTAAATGGGAAGAAAATCCAAAAAAGGAGATATATGTACATGTATAGCTGATTCACTTTGCTGTACAGCAGATACTAACACAACATTGTAAAGCAACTATATGCCAATAAAAATTCATTAAAAAAATAACAGGATCTGAACCCAGGTAGTATGATTCCCCCAAACCCACATTGTTTTTCACTAGTTGATGCTTCTCTAAAACAAAAACAAAAAGCACTCGATTGTAGCTATTATTATTACTACCCCTTTAAAAGGAGAAATCTGAAATTGTTGAACTCTTAAAAAGACAGAGGATTATAATGCTTTCTTGGTGGTGGTAGCGTTGTTATAAACAAACACTAAGTTGTTTTGTATGCCATCCTTCTGGATTGTATGACATTCTAAAGGGCGGTCTAGGCTTCTGAGAAGCTTAATGCCTCATATAGCAGATGATTATTGAAGGCATATTTTTAACTTGTTTGCTGCTCTGTTTATCCTTGGTCCATCGAGCTTTACCCGGGGAAATTAAATTCTTAATATCAGGCCAAAGAAAAATTAAGAAGATACCTTTTCTTGAAACATGCACCTACACGGAAAAGCAGCATAACAGTGTTTAAAATCATGGACACTGAAGCAAGGCTGTCTGGGTTCAAATCTTTGCTTTGCTACTTTCTAGTGATTTTTATGAAATTCCTTAAACTCTCTGTGTCTCAGTAGCCACATCTGCAAAATGGGCTTATGGTAATAGTAATACCTGTCTCTAGAGTTGTTATAATAATTAAGTTACTTAATCCATGCAGGGTACTTAGAACTGCTTGGCACATAGTCACTGCTCAGTCAGTCTGAACTAGTATTACATACAGACCTTCCGTCCCACAGCACAAAGCTAAAAGAAAACAAAGGAAAGTCGTGGGGCATCAACTTCTGTTTTGGGTTATTCTTGCCTATAAGTGAGTGAAAAAGAAATTTTGAGAGAGACGGCTTCAGAAAATAGCTGTGGGGATTTTACTCAGCAAATTCCAGGGCTTAAGGACAAGGAAGTGTGACATTTTAATGAGTTATAAACACCAGGTGGTGCTGTAAACAAGTTCAGTAACAGGCTCTTCACCTCCCCTCTGGCTGCCTCTGGGCTGCCACTGCCCTGTGCCCTCTTGAGCTGAAGAGACCCAGAAATCCAAGCCTCTTTTTTTTCTTCTTCTTCTTTTTGAAACAATTCCAACACATAGGAAATGTGAAAATTCAAAGACAGTTACAAAAACTTGTGGTATAATTTAATTGTTTATAAGTTAACCCCTTTTAAAAATGAGTCCACAAATAACATGTTTATTTCAGGAAACAGTTTGTATAGAGCAGTGTACATTACGTTTTAAGAAATGGAAAATCACTACTAGGTGCAATCCATAATTAAACTCACAGATAACTGTTAAAAATTAACATTTTAAACACCCCAAATTATAATAACTTGATGAATAACTTCCTTTGGGAATCCAACCAAATTTGTACGTATGAGGCCCAAGTCAAATGGTCCCCTGCTTCCCCTTCACCAAGCTCTGGCTACACCTTTTGTGCAGAGAAAAGATTGGGCACATGACTTGGAATTCTGGTTGCTTGTCTGAACCTTCATTATGGGGGGGGTCAGAGTTTTCCTCATAGAGAAAACTGCTGGGTACTTTCCTAGCCTCTTATCCACCCACCTCTTCCAGGCCTGGCTTGTCACTCACTACCTTCTTGAGACTATCCATTTCCATACCTGCCCCAGAGCAGATGCCCTCCTAACACTTCCTCCCTCTTTGGTCCTCCTCTTGGGAATAGTATTTCCCAGACCAAAAGATAGCAGGAGGCCATGGGGAAAGAGAAGTAAGTTAATATTTATTGAACACCTACTATGGGCCAGGAACTGTCCTGGGTGCTTCATCTGCATCATCTCATAACCACCGTAAACCTAGTATCTGTCACCATTTTTTTCATGTGGGGGAAACATGCTTGGAGAAATTAGATATCTAAGGCTTCCAAAGTTAAACAGCTAGTTAGTGGCCAATGCTGCATGTTTTTTCTGTCATCCCCATGAGATTGAGAAGGAGGTCAGGACGAGCGGCTCAGATGGAGATGAATCTGCAGGGGATTCTTTCAGTCTGTGGCCACGTCTGGTCCATTTTATTAAGCCCAGCAACTCTTAAGCATGAACTCTTCTCTCTGACTCCCTTCCCACGGCTTTACTTAGTTCAGGCCTTTGTTAGCCTCTTCCTGTGGTACAGTCCAGACTTTGGAACCTGCTAGCTTAGGCTTCAATGCCAGCTTTACCTTTTACTGGGTGTGTGACCTTTGTCAAGTTGCTCGCCTTTGTCTTACCTCAGTTTCCTTATTTGTAAGACGGAGATAATGACATCTTTCTTAGGAAGTAGAATTGTGAAGTTGAAATGAAACCACATAAGTACTTATAGATCTCATCAAATCCCGTTCTCTCCCTTTTGCTTGGACTGCCTACTGATTCATCCATGCTACAAATATGTACTGTGCACCCACCATGTGCCAGGAATTCTTTTGGGCACATAGGATAGACCTGCTTCCTGCACTTGGAGAATTAGAGTGCATGGGGGAGACAGAAAATAAACAACGAGAAGCTAGATAAAAATATAATTTCAGATGGTGCTAAATGCTGGAAGAAAATAGAGCAAGGTCAATGGATAGAGATCTTTGGCTATCTTGTTTCCTCTGCACAGAATGCCCTGTCGCCACTGTGGAACTCTTACCTTTCAAGACCCCCTTCAAATGATCCCCTGCCCCCATCTACGGCCATACCACCCTGAACACGCCCGATCTCCTCTGATCTCGGAAGCTAAGCAGGGTCGGGCCCGGTTAGTACTTGGATGGGAGACCGCCTGGGAATACTGGGTGCTGTAGGCTTTTTGCCTCCCGCTGCGGCTCCGCCTTCTCCTTTAGACGCCCCGTGGCGGTGGCCGCCAGCTCCACCCCCCGCCGGGCACAGCTGCAGGCCCCACCTCCTCTGGCCCCTCCCACCACAGCGCGCCAGAGGGGGCGCTCCATGCGGCAAGAAGGCGGCCCTACAAGGCGGCCGCACCCCAGATGCTCCCGGGGTGGCTGGCCCGGACCCAGACTCCGCCGCGGGCCCGGGTGCCGTCCGTGCGGCCCGCGAGCCCCTCGACCTGCACCTGGCCGCCCCCACCGACGCCCAGCCCCGGCGCCGCCACCTGTCCTCCGGTGTGCCTCTCCACAGCTCTCTCCGGATAAAGGCCTCCATCCGCCGTTTCGCCACGGCCGGGGGCGGGAGCGGGAGCGGGGGCCGGGGCCGCTTCCCTGGGCCTGCCGGCCACCAGGGCGCGGGGTCCTGTGCTCGGCGGGTGCTGTGGGGGCAAGGGTGGCCTTGCTGGGGCTGAGGGGCCGTGCCGACTCAAAGGTGGCTCCCAGTGGCTTCGGGCCAACGGCTGTCAGGCAGGAGGGCCGGCCAGGACTGCGGCTGGGCTGCGCCTAGAGGCCCGTGGGCGGGCAGGGGGGGATGGCCAAGGGACCGCGGGCCCCGGACCCTGAAGCCTCCGGGGCGGCGTCCCT
The DNA here is from genome assembly GCF_964341445.2 of Mesoplodon mirus. NCBI lineage: Eukaryota > Metazoa > Chordata > Mammalia > Artiodactyla > Ziphiidae > Mesoplodon > Mesoplodon mirus. Next base: position 56,357 of record NW_028295473.1, read on the forward strand.
GTGAGCGTCAAGCGGGATCGGGGGCGGGGCGCCAATCGCCAACGGGCCTGGAGGGTGCCTCCTGCCCTGGGCTGCGAGGTCGGCCACCATTCCGCCACCCCCGGGTCCCCGAGCACTCCTGTCGCCAGCCTGGGCGGGCGGTAGGGCCCTGACGGAGAGGGCTGGCCGCCGGGCTGGCAGAACAGCGCAAGCGCCAGCGAAGCTGGCCCTCAGGAGGCAACCCGCGGCCCCTGCTGCCGTCTACGGCCATACCACCCTGAACGCGCCCGATCTCGTCTGATCTCGGAAGCTAAGTAGGGTCGGGCCTGGTTAGTACTTGGATGGGAGACCGCCTGGGAATACCGGGTGCTGTAGGCATTTTGCCTCCCGATGCGGCTCCGACAGAGGGGGCGCTCCATGCGGCCAGAAGGCGGCCCTGCAAGGCGGTCGCACCCCAGATGCTCCCGGGGTGGCTGGCCCGGACCCAGACTCCGCCGCGGGCCCGGGTGCCGTCCGTGCGGCCCGCGAGCCCCTCGACCTGCACCTGGCCGCCCCCACCGCGCCCAGCCCCGGCGCCGCCACCTGTCCGCCAGTGTGCCTCTCCACAGCTCCCTCCGGATAAAGCGCCCCATCCGCCGTTTCGCCACGGCCGGGGGCGGGAGCGGGAGCGGGGGCCGGGGCCGCTTCCCCGGGCCTGCCGGCCACCAGGGCGCGGGGTCCTGTGCTCGGCGGGTGCCGTGGGGGCAAGAGTGGGCTTGCTGGGGCTGAAGGGCCGTGCCGACTCAAAGGTGACTCCCAGTGGCTTCGGGCCAACGGCTGTCAGGCAGGAGGGCCGGCCCGGTCTGCGGCTGGGCTGTGCCTAGCGCCCCGTGGGCGGGCAGGGTTGGATGGCCAAGGGACTGCGGGCCCCGGGCCCTGAAGCCTCCGGGGCCGCTTCCCTGTGAGCGACGTTCGGGATTTGGGGCGGGGCGCCAAGCGCTGAAGGGATTGCTGGGTCCCGCCCGCCCTGGGCTGGGAGGTCGCCGCCCCCTCCGCCATGCCCTGGTACACGAGGCCTCCGTTCCCCTGCCTGGGCGGGCGGCGGGGCTTTGCCGGGGCGGGCTGGCCGCGGGGCTGGCGGTAAGGCGCAAGCGAAAGCGAAGCTGGGCCTCAAGAGGCAGCCCGCGGCCCCCGCCCCCGTCTACGGCCATACCACCCTGAACGCGCCCGATCTCGTCTGATCTCGGAAGCTAAGCAGGGTCGGGCCCGGTTAGTACTTGGGAGACCACCTGGGAATACCGGGTGCTGTAGGTTTTTTGCGTCCTGCTGCGGCTCCGCCTTCTCCTTTAGTCGCCCGCAGCGGTGGCCGCCAGTTCCGGCCCCCGACGGGCACCGCTGCAGGCCCCACCCCCTCCGGCCCCTCCTACCACAGCGCGCCAGAGGGGGCGCTCAATGCGGCAAGAAGGCGGCCCTGCAAGGCGGACGCACACCCGGACGCTCCCGGGGTGGCTGGCCCGGACCCAGACTCCGCCGCGGGCCCGGGTGCCGTCCGTGCGGCCCGCGAGCCCTCGACCTGCACCTGGCCGCCCCCACCGACGCCCAGCCCCGGCGCCGCCACCTGTCGGCCGGTGTGGCTCAACACAGCTCCATCAGGATAAAGCACCGACTCCGCCATTTCGTAACGGACGAGGTCGGGAGCGGAAGCGGGGGCCAGGTCCGCTTCCCCGGGCCTGCCGGCCACCAGGGCGGGTGGTAGGTGTACACGGTTGCAGGTGTAAACGGTTCGACAGAACTTTTTCTACGCTCCTTTGGCCAAGTCATGGCCACCAGTCAGACTGTCTCCTGGCCATCCTGCAGAGCACAGAGCTCAGCAAAGGGTATCCACCCCTTCTACAGCAATGTCAGTCGGCTCACCGGCTTTGGCGAGGTAAGGACCCGGCTTCCATACCCTGCCCCACATGAATGTACAGCCCTGCCTATTCCCTACAGATAAATACACACAAGATAAATGCAGCCTTCATGCCCTCTCCCCATCCTGTCCCTGAAGAAGGTGGTGGCAGAAATGAACCGCCTGGGCATGATGGTGGACTTGGCCCATGTCTCGGATGCTGCGGCACGGCGAGCCCTCCAAGTGTCACAGGCACCTGTCATCTTCTCCCACTCAGCTGCCCGGGGTATGGGCAAAAACACTCGCAATGTTCCTGATGATATCCTGCAGCTTCTGGTGAGAGACTGCCCTGGCCCTCAAACCTAAAGCAAGAGATTCAAACCAGGAGCCCTTGAACCTGAGCCTCTTCTCCCTCCATTTCCTCAAACGCCAGGTTAAATATCTTCTGCCCCCAAAACCCACGGTCCACAGCCCCTGAGCTCTTCAGCCCTAGGTGGTGGTCTAGGTGGTAAGATACTCCTCCAAACCCGGAAACCCAGGGCCAACACACCACCCAGACCAGGGCTGCGGCTACTCCATTCACACAAACCCAGAGAGGAGACGACTCTGACCTCAAAGCCAGGGCTGAACACCTTCCTCACAGGGGCCGAGAGACTGAACAGGCAGCTGGCTGTGCTGGGGGCCAAGCTGACTGTCTACGGGTCCACCCCTGCAGAAGAAGAACGGTGGCATCGTGATGGTGCCCTTGTCCGAGTGGGTGCTGCAGTGCAACCCGTTAGCCAACGTGTCTACTGTGGCAGGCGAGCCTCACCCTGGGCTCTCTGAAAACTCGGATTTGGAGCTGAAGCTGGGTCCAAATTTAGGGAGGACTTCAGAAGAGCCCCAGTGGTTTGACCCACCTATTGGCAATAGGTACAGCACCCAAAAACCCAAGAATGGACAGTACACAGCACCTTGGTGCCATGTGGAACTGGAGCCACAGAATCAAAACTGCGATACGGATGGGTATCAGGGAGGCTGTCAGACACTGCTTTATGTCAAACACATAAAGAAAATATCCACTATCAGAACCGTTGGTTGACTGACTTTTTTTCACATCTTTCTGACAAAATTCGTGAAGTTGTGAGTACCACAAGCGTCATTACACTTCTGTTCAAGATGTAATCTCAGGCTCACAATCATTGTTTAGCTTCTGTATATTGCAGTGTACATAAAGGTCTGTATTAGTCTGGTTGGGCTGTTATAGTGAAATACTATAGACTGAACGACTTCCACAGCAGAAACTTATTTTCTCACAGTTCTGGAGGGTGGAAGTCCAAGATTAAGGTATTGAATACCATAAGAATTGGTTTCTGGTGAGAACAATCTTCCTGGCTTGCTGACGGCTGTCTTCTTGCAGTGTCCTCACACGGCCTTTCCTCTATGAGCAGAGGGAGAGAGATCTCTGGAATCTATTCCCCTTCTTATAAGGACACCATCAGTCCCTGTCAGATTATTACCTCACCCTTATGACTTCAGTTAACTTCAGTTACCTCCCTAAAGGACCTATCTCCTATCTTCTACAGTCAACTTAGGAGGGGCTTCAACATATAATTTTTCGGGGGACACAATTCAGTCCATAACAACAACTTAAGATAGCTTTCTCTGATTTTCAGTCTTTCACTAATACCTCCCTCTTTGTCTACGAGTTATTCAAGTTTCCTTAAATTTTTTTTTTAATTTTCTTACATTATCCCTTCCCTTTAAATGCTGTCTTCACTTCTTAATTGGCATTTCTTGCAAATGAAGGCACCTTTCCTCACAATATATTGATTACTCTCCCCACTGTAACACAGCGTCTTCTCCCATGACTTTCCTGAAGTGGTTCCACTTTTGTTCATAAAAGTTTAGCCATCCAATCAGATGCTTTATTTTCAGTTCCCATAGCATTTTGCCTTTGGGAAACAACTGACTCCATTAGATGGTGCTTCTTTTAAAACTACCTTCCTTTATGTTTTATAGCAATCTTATGATTTCTGTTGGCATACCACCTAGCTTCTTTCTGATCATTCTTTTTATTTTTAGTTTTCAGTTGTTACTCTCCTCACTCCTTAGCGTTAGATACTACATACAGTTGGCCTTCTTCTCATCTCTTATATACTCTCTCTCTTACACCAGCAGCTTTGTTTACCATTTAATATATTATCTGCCAGGCGCCTTCCATCTGTTACCAACATCTCTCCCTCTGTCTTTGTCATTTCAGCCTTCGCTATGCTCTCTGAGCTCTCACAGGCAGATCTATTGAACACAGGAATCTCAGTGGAAAATACGAGTACGTTATTTCTCTACTGAGTAAAGCCCTTACAGATCACATGGTCCTGATCCATCTTGCAGCCACCTCATCTGGACTATTTGACCTCCCATGTCACAATAGCAGAGGACCAGACAAGAGGGACACTGGCTCCTAATGACCTCAGCTCAGAAGTGATACACTTGATTCTGCTTCTTTGCCACTGGCCACAACGAATCAAAGGAAAACAGTTGAACTACAAAGGAGGATGAAAAATGTAGATAAGCACATAGGATATTTGATGAGTGCTATCTCGAGGTGACATCACCTCCCATCAAACTTTTATTTCACAGAGAAAACACAGACTATAAAGCAAAAACACCCCAAACTACCTTCTTCTCTTTACGTCCAAGAAGAGCTTTTCGACATAGTTTATAAATACCTAGTCTCACTTCCTCAGTATCTTCCATTCATTTTCCCACCTCATTGGTATTGTTAAGGTTTTCCTCTATAGCGATTTTTGGCCCCCTCCCATTAAAAAGCTGCCTCCCTCCCATTAAAAATTACTCTTGCTTGATGCCAAGTAATTCTCTAGTTACCTTTTCTCTCTTCCTAATTTCACAGTGCAGTTTATCAAAACTTGTATTTATTCTCATTGTCTGTATTTTCTTATCTTTATGTACCTCGTGACTCACACAATTTTGCTCTTTTCTTCTTACTTATCTGCACTGGAATTGCATTCACCAACATTTAGTTTGTGATTAAATTGAGTGAATATTGTTTGGTCATTCTGTCAACTTTCAGCAATAGTTGATTTTGTTGATCAAACTTGGCATCTCAGAAAAATCTTTCACCTTCACAACAGTAGCATCTTAACCTGCTACTTCTTCCTCCTGCCTCTGGACATCCTTATCTCTTTCATTGGGCACTCTCACTCTGCCCTCTGCCAAGAGATGTGTATTTCTCAGAAGCTCTCTTCTGCCCTTGATAGATGGTCTCATCTACTCTTGTGATTCCAGCCACCATATATATCACAGATCTTGACCTAAAACTTACATCTCTCTCTCCTGAGTCTCTTACAAACTTAACTAATTGCCAGCTGAACAACTCTGCCCAAGTATAACATGGACACTTAAAATTAATTATGTGATGTTACTGAACGATTAATTTTACCTTCAATACTTACTTCCACTATTCATCTCTCTACATCATTTAGACCACCACTATTTGTACACTTGTCCAAGTTGGATACTGGGGGAACACTCAAGACTCTGGACTCTGACAACCCTCAGAATGGGAGAAAATAGTTGCAAACGAAGCAACTGACAAGGGATTCATCTCCAAAAAATATAAACATAAATAAATTTGTAAACTATATAAGCAACTCATGCAGATCAATATCAAAAAAAACAACCCAATGAAACAATGGACGGAAGACCTAAATAGACATTTCTCCAAAGATGGCCAACAAACACATGAAAAGGTGCTCAACATCACGAATTATGAGAGAAATGCAAATCAACACTACAAGGAGGTATCACCTCACACCGGTCAGAATGGCCATCATCAAAAAATCTACAAACAATAAATGCTGGAGAGGATGTGGAGAAAACGGAACGCTCCTACACTGTTGGTGGGAGTGGAAATTGGTACAGCCACTAGGGAGAGCAGTATGGAGGTTCCTTAAAAAAACTACAAATAGAACTACCATATGACCCAGCAATCCCACTACTGGGCCTATACCCTGAGAAAACCAGAATTCAAAAGAAGTCATGTACCAAAATGTTCATTGCAGCTCTATTTACAATAGCCAGGAGATGGAAACAACCTCAGTGTCCATCGTCAGATGAATGGATAAAGAAGATGTGACACACATATTCAGTGGAATATTACTCAGCCATAAAAAGAAACGAAATTGAGCTATTTGTAATGAGGCGGATGGACCTAGAGTCTGTCATACAGAGTGAAGGAAGTCAGAAAGACAAAGACAAATACCGTATGCTAACACATATATATATATGGAATTTAAGAAAAAAAATGTCATGAAGAACCTAGGGGTAAGACAGGAATAAAGACACAGACCTACTAGAGAATGGACTTGGGGATATGGGGAGGGCGAAGGGTAAGCCATGACAAAGTGAGAGAGTGGCATGGACATATATACACTACCAAACGTAAAATGGATAGCTAGTGGGAAGCAGCCGCATAGCACAGAGAGATCAGCTCGGTGCTTTGTGACCACCTAGAGGGGTGGGATAGGGAGGGTGGGAGGGAGGGAGATGCAAGAGGGAAAGATATGGGAACTTATATATAACTGATTCACTTTGGTATAAAGCAGAAACTAACACAGCATTGTAAAGCCATTATACTCCAATAAAGATGTTCAAAAAAGAACACTTGTTTTTTCTTTTTTTTTGTTTTTTGTTTCTTTCGTTTTTTACCTTTTAGTTTAAATTTTAGTTCCTGCCCCCAAACATCCATTAAGCCCCCAGGAGAAGGAAAAGGGGATGTGACTAGCAATAGAGAGAAACTTCCTTCACAACAATGGCCGTGGCAAGCTTAGGCACTTTTGGTGAAATCTCTCTGGGAAGTACTGGCAGAGGAATAAAAGGCAAACTGACACAGAAGTATTGCCTGGTGTGCATTTCCAGGCTCTGCCTTCTTTCTCATGTCTTGGCGGCAGGTGGAGGAAGAGGAGAAAAGGTTAAACTTTTGTATCAACCGGCAGAATAAGCTTATAACATCCTCTCACTACCTCTGCATGGGTTCTAGTCTCTGCAGCACTACATAAGCTTTGCCCAAAGTAATGAACAGTTGAAAGTCCCATGTAATACTTCACCAAACAACTTAAAAATGCTTGCACACTGGAAAGGATTCAGTTGCGGAGAACACAAATGGACCCAGAGCAACTTTTGCCAAAAGAGAATATTGTGCTAAATGTACAGCCATCGCTCTTTTCCATATGAAGAAACAGTCAGAAGGATAAAAGAACTTGGTCAAAAAACACACAAGTAAGTAGGACAGAATCTGGTCTGTCTGTCATAAGGGTTGTGTTCTTTAACCACCAGGCTAGCTTTTCCCAAACCTGATTCATGCACAGAATAACTATACACCTCTGTTTGCCTTGAATATTCCCTGTTTATACGTATGCCTGCTGCAGTTTTTAATATTGCCCACTTTGACTCCCCAAAGCAACCAAGAACTCACAATAATTTGGTCACTCTATCCATGGACCACTGTGGTGGGACTGCCCAGGAAGCTTAAAAGTGCAGCCTCCCGAGCCCTACTCCAGATCTAGATAAGTTTTCTTAGGGTTGGCTCAAGAATCCAGGTACAAGTCTTTCTCGGTGCTTTTGTGAGTCTCTCGCTCTCGTAAGTTAATAAACCGTTTATTCCGCCTTCCCCAGATGCCCAGCCAGGTCCTGTTAAGGTAGGAGTCCCCCCGCCACATCACAGGGATGCTCCCAGTCAAGTAATCTCTGGAGCCGTGGAGAATCTGAATGGTCTCATGCTGGCCCACCTGCCATGACAAACCTCCTCCAGAGCATTCCCTTTCACAGTTTACATTCTACCACTCCCAAAGGCAGTCCGCTCCAATGAGGCCTGACTTCGTCTGTCCTAACGTGTACCCGCTGATTCAAGCAGTTTAGGAAGAGAAGGTGCTGTGCTTCTCAACCACGGTGGCCCAACCTCTAAAATGGTAGTCGAAGCAGTCTCTACCTCCTGGGAACAACGCCTCTGCAACAGCCCCATTAAACGAATGTCCCATCTTTGCTTTTTCAGGGTGGGGGTCAGGCAACAGGGAGTCCCCCTCCTAAAGAAGGTTCTCTCTCATTGCCACACTATCAGAGGCTGCCCCAAATGTGCTTGCTTCCTGTGGGCCTGATCAGGCTAAGGGCAGAGTTGTCTCTTTCCTTCTCTGAGGCGGACCAAATCGTCTGAGTAACACCTCTTCACACTGTTGACCATGTTTCTCACGGGGGCTGCTGCTGAGTCTTTATCTCATCCTTTCATGGTGGAGAGACAGAGGATTCTAATGACTTTTACTTCTAGGGGAGAGGGGCCTGGAGTGATTATGTTGTCATTTTGTATTATGTCCTTTTGTCATGAATTTGTTTTCAATTTCATGTTCAAATGGGCCCACCATTCCCACTTTGTGAGGTCATTCAGCACCCGCATTTTGCACCTTTAACATCTCTCTCAGTATCACTTGGAAATGTTTGAAATGGCAGGAGCTTGTCCTCATATTCCTATCAGCTGTAAACCCGGAGCCCCGACATGAACCTAACCATTGAGCAGAACACCTCTCCACTACCTGTGTACCACTGCGAAGGCCCCTTAACCTCTTGGTTTCTTTAAGTCCTCAGTTGTAAAAATTTCAGGGTGCGATGAATTTATATTGGGGGCAGGACAAGGTCGAGAAGAGTGTGTCTTTGCTTTTATTCTTCCAAACTGGAATGTCTTCCCTCTCTTCCCCATGGGTCCAAATCTCACTTGTCCTTCAGGCCCACTGCAAAGGAGCCTTCCCTGATTCCCCTGTCCACACAAATCTCTGCCTCTTAGGCTAAGTGCCATACAACCTAGCTGTCTCTTACCTTAATCTTGCCTCTCAAGCCAATCACAGAATGTGGGTCTCTCTTGCCCTCCTGTGGCCCCTGGGGCTGTGCCAGACCACCAGCACGCCCCACCTGGGGTGTCTACTAGACTACGGCATTGGTGGGGAGGCCCAGCTGTGAGGGGCCAGGCAGAGTACCTCTGCCTCTACCCTGTTCTCCTCCAAAAAACTGCCCCTCCTCCTGAAGCCTGCCCCTCAAGTCACAGGTTCCATATATGACCTCACTGGGTAGTGATGCCCTCACAGGCCTTCTCACAGATTCCACGGTAACAGATTCCATGGTAACTGACAACCAAACAGATTCGTATCTGGTGGAGGACTGGTAGGGAAGTTTCTCTGACTATCAGAGACAATGTCTGACTTCATAGGCTATATATACTCAACCCTGTGCTCTGTTCCCTGGCTGGGCAGTGCAGCAGGTACACCCAGACCGGCCACCTCCACAGGAGGTATGGGATACAATCCACCTCACCTGGCTGGCACATGTTTTTGTGGGGCCTGCCAACTATGTACAACTGAGCACACTCCCACATGTAAGTAATACCAGTGACCTGGGACACCTTCAGGGACCCACAGGGCTCACTGCTGAGGACAAGTGAAAGGTCATCCCTGGACAAGTGTGCAGGACGGTTCTAAGCTTTATAATGTAGCCTTCCCCTTTGGGCTACAGGATGCTTCCATTCAGACCCTTTCCTGAATGGCCTCTTAGCAAAAGACAAGTGCATTTTTGTTGGCAAACGGTAAATGGAGCAGTTTGAGGAACAGGGCCACAATTAGAAGCACACCTTCAAACCCAGGCACCTCTGTGCTGTCATGCAGACATCTCTATCGGTCCTCTCAGACACATCCCATACTGAGTTGCTGAGTACTCGGGGACAGGGTGGTGCCATATTGATGGGAAGACCGGAAGAATGAAGGGGGGGGGTGATGAAGTGCTAATGAGACGGGAGGGCTGAGGAGATGGTGTCCCAGGAGGCTGCGTTGATGTGAGCCTAGACTTGGTACCCAGACCCCGGTTCTGAGTCTCCTGATCACTCTGCCTCAGTATTTAGCCTTGTTCTAATCTAGATAAAAGTACCAGAGGGCTAGAGTTCAGTGTGGTTGAAACAGGCGGTATAACTGGGGCCCAAGAGGGGTTGCCAAGGTGAGAGGGGTTCTTAACAAATTTGTATTAGATTATTTCTTTCCAAAACTTGAAAGACATTTCCATTAAAGCCTCAGAAGTGACAGACTGCAAGAAATGTTTTCTCTGTTGTGGAAGGGAGAGATGGAGAGGATCATGAGTGCAATTTCTTTCGGGTTCTACTGTTTTCCCTGGAAACGGTGAAGAGACTTCCTCATCTGCTGCAGCCGTAGGCGCTAGGGATTGCTTTTGCAGCCAGTGTCCCTTCTCTAGGGACTCATAGAGGTGATGGGCCAAGGCTGTGTTTTGGATGTCAAGTAGATTAAAGGTCTTCAGCCAGAAACTGGGAGAGACATGAGAGGGGGAAATTGTGGCAGGAGACTGTGCACAGCACAAGTGACTGATCAGTTCTGATTTTCTTTGCAGCAGCAGTGGCTCCCGTTTGTCCTCCCACACCCGGGCACTACCATGTCCTCTACCGAGGGTGTGGAGAAACGCAGTTGGGCTGGCATGGGGAGACATACTGCCTGGTTGGTGGCTACCGGGCCTACGGGGATGTTCCTTTGGCCCCACCAGCAAAGGTGGAAGCAGTGAAGCCAGTCCCCAGACGTGCGCCCAAACGAAAGCACTCTTCAGAAAGTTCGGACGAAGAGCTGGGCTGCTCCAGACCCAAAAACCGGCGATTGGAGCATGGTGGACCTGCTCCCTGAAGCAAGAACAGGATGGAGAGTCAAGCAGCATGCACCCTGCCCCGAGGTTCACATGCTCCTTTACTGCCAGCCCTTTCTGTCCCCAGTGGGGTCCCTTACTGCTCAATAAAATGTTTGTGTGTAACACATTTCTAGGGTCGCCAGTGCTCAGACTTAGGTCACTAGCCCTGTGCTAGGCACTCCTGCCACCTGGGAAAGGTTCCAAAGGTGGAACAGCTCCAGGGGGTGCCAGGGATCACAGCAAAAACTTGAGAGGCTGGGGATGAAGGAGTTTGGGCACAGTCCCTAAAGCATCTCTGTGGTTGAGCTTCTGTGAGAAGGCACATCCCCAGAGAGAGAGAGAGAGAGAGAGAGAGAGAGAGAGAGAGAGAGAGTGTGTGTGTGTGTGTGTGTGTGTGTGTGTGTGTGTGTGTGTGTGTGTTGAGGAGAGGGGGTCTCTAGAGGAGGCAGCTAGGGGGAGGGCCTGAGGCTGGCAATGGGGAATGGCATGCAGCCTCTGAGTAAGCACAGGCACTTAAGCCCTTGAGGTTTCTGGGAAAGCTAGAGCCACAAGGGCCACGAGATAAGGCAAGTGTAGCAGCAGAACCCAGGTGCCAGGTCTTTCCTCAGAACCTATACTTCTCCACGAGGCCGGGCCTTCCACGCTGAGGTAGGAGGGATCCTGGCCAGAAGGTCAGCCAGCAGCTCTGGGAGGAAGATTGCTGCGGTGGGGACTCTGCTGCCATGGAAATCACTTCATTTCCTTCCACTCAAATAGCCTGCTGACTGGCTTCCTGCTCTGTTGAGTAAAAGGGTCGCTGACTCTCCCCAGAAGGTCGTTCAGTTCACATCCCCAAAGTCCCTCTATTCAGGCCCTGGGGAGGTGTAGCGACTCCTGAGGGCGCTCTTTCCTGAGGCTGGCTGACAGAAGTGGGGGAGGTTCCTGATAGTTCCCAGGCGCTAGTTGAAGTCCCCAGAGAATGGTCATGCAGGTTGGGGAGTCAAGTAGGTGGAGAGAGAAGGTCGGGGGCAGAGGACCCCTTCCTGAAACCAGAGCTCACATGGTTACCCCCCCCCATTTCCAGAAACTATCTCTTCCCCCACACAAGCCCTCATGGCCCAGTCCCGGGAAACCGGGAGCCCAGAGCACTTGTGGCCACAGAGGCACTGGCACGCAGCCCTCAGGGTGGGCGGGGCGGGCTGCAGGCAGATGGGGATGAGGTGTGCTCCTGGGAGGCCTCGGGCTGAAGGTGGCCCTCTGAGAGAAGCACCCCAGCTTGGACAGGAAGGTTACAGGCCGGGGAGAGCAACCTAGGGCGCCCCCTCGGAGCAGTGGGAGTGGGAAGAGGGGCAGGGGTGGAGGGAACCCGCGATGGGAGGCGAGTGGGCTCTCCGCAGAGGCCAGCTTAGCCCGCAGGAGCTGCCTGTGAGCAGGGGGCGGGAGGGCACTGCTGCCCTGTGGCTGCTGGGCTTTCCGGATCGCGGCTCTCTGCGAGGGTCCTGTGACTCTGTATCCCCTCCCTCAAACCGCCCCCCTCGCGAGGCCGCGCCGCTGGGTGCCCTGTGTCGACAGGCAGAACCCCACTGCCCGCCCCTCGCAGACCCGCCTCTGCCCGCCTCGATGGTCCCCGCGCACTCAGCCAGCGGCCTCTGCTGTGTCTGCTGCTCCCGCTGGGTCTGCTGCTGCGGCCGGTTACCCGTGAAGACCACGCCGGGCACCTCCAGAACCCCAAGTCCGCGGGAGCGCACGCGGGCCCTGATGCGGGACTTCCCGCTCGTGGACGGGTGGCTGCAGTGTGTGCCGGCTGCTGGGGGCCGCTGGGGGCCTAGCCTGGCCCCGGGCAGGGCAGGAGGTCCGGAGCATGCAGAGCTAGTGCGGAGGCTCCCTCACACCACCCCTGGATGTCCTCTCCATCATCTATGGATGCCCTTCCCCTTCTCTGTCATCCCCTCCCTGGTGGGAACCCCTCAGCCCAGGCCTCAGCTGCTCCTAGTATAGTCTGTGTGACAGTGGGATGTGGAGGACCCACAGGCTGGCCCAGGCCAGGCAATGTGTCCTGCCTCATCCCAAGACCTAAGGAGCCCACCTATTTGCCTTGACCTCCCTCCAGCCACAACGACATGCCCCTGGTCCTGAGGCTGTTTTACCACCACGGGCTACAGGATGTTAATCTGCGCAATTTCAGCCATGGCCAGACCAGCGTGGACAGGCTGAAAAATGATCTCGTGGGTGCCCAGGTACCAAAGGGACACACAAGGTGCCACCATGGCTGCTGGGGAATGTGGGGCAGTTTGGGGGCCTCAGAGACCACAGGTTAGTCACATTGGAACTAAGTTACCATAGTGACCTAGAAAGTGCCATGCCATGGATGCTGGGGGAACAGGGGTCACAGTGAGCCAACCTGACGGGAATCCAAGTACCACAGAAAAAGCAACGCATTACATGGGACTTCTGGGCACACTGAGTGTTGTGCCAGCTGAGGAGGCTATGAGAAGCCCAAGGAGCTCCAAAGCCCAAACTAAGCCCTTGCCTTCCCTCAGTTCTGGTGAGCCTGCGTCCCATGCCGGACCCACGAACGCGATGCTGTGCGCCTCACCCTGGAGCAAGTTCACCTCATCTGCCCCATGTGTGCCTCCTATTCTGAGCTGGAGCTTGTGACCTCAGTTAAAGGTAGCCGGGGGACTTCCCTGGTAGTCCAGAGGTGAAGACTCCACGCTTCCACTGCAGGGGCCTCGGGTTGGATCCCCGGTGGGGGAACTAAGAGCCCTCATGCTGCGTGGCACGGCCAAAAAAACAAAACAAAATGGTAAAGAGACTGGTCGTGGTAGGTGTTAGGGACTTCAGTTAGCTACCCCTGCCTCTGAAAATGATCATCTGACCTACCTGCCCCCAGCTCTCAACAATACCCGGAAGTTGGCTAGCCTCATTGGTGTGGAGGGCGGCCACTCACTGGACAGGAGCCTCTCCATCTTGCGTACCTTCTATGCGCTGGGTGTGCGCTACGTGACACTCACCCACACCTGCAACACGCCCTGGTGAGCACAGTGCAGATGGTAAGGGCCCAGTGAGGCAGGGATCTGCCCAAGATCACGCTGGGGCCCAAAGCAAGTTTATCCCTGGGATCCAGCCCTGAACCTGGGGTTGGGAGGGGAATGGAGGTTTGCAGAACAAGACTGAATCCCCAGAAGGGCCCTCCTACTGCCAGGCACAGCCCAGTTTGGGTCCCTCCTCTTGCATCAGGGAGTTGCAGGTGTAGACGGTTCGACACAACCTCTTTCTACGCTCTTGTAGCCAAGTCATGGCCACCAGTCAGACTGCCTCCTGGCCATCCTGCAGAGCACAGAGCTCAGCAAAGGGTATCCACCCCTTCTACAGCAATGTCAGTCGGCTCACCAGCTTTGGCGAGGTAAGGACCCGGCTTCCATACCCTGCCCCACATGAATGTACAGCCCTGCCTGTTCCCTACAGATAAATACACACAAGATAAATGCAGCCCTCATGCCCTCTCCCCATCCTGTCCCTGCAGAAGGTGGTGGCAGAAATGAACCGCCTGGGCATGATGGTGGACTTGGCCCATGTCTCGGATGCTGCGGCACGGCGAGCCCTCCAAGTGTCACAGGCACCTGTCATCTTCTCCCACTCAGCTGCCCGGGGTATGTGCAAGAACACTCGCAATGTTCCTGATGATATCCTGCAGCTTCTGGTGAGAGACTGCCCTGGCCCTCAAACCTAAAGCAAGAGATTCAAACCAGGAGCCCTTGAACCTGAGCCTCTTCTCCCTCCATTTCCTCAAACGCCAGGTTAAATATCTTCTGCCCCCAAAACCCACGGTCCACAGCCCCTGAACTCTTCAGCCCTAGGTGGGGGTCTAGGTGGTAAGATACTCCTCCAAACCCGGAAACCCAGGGCCAACACACCACCCAGACCAGGGCTGCGGCTCCTCCATTCACACAAACCCAGAGAGGAGATGACTCTGACCTCACAGCCAGGGCTGAACACCTTCCTCACAGGGGCCGAGAGAGTGAACAGGCAGCTGGCTGTGCTGGGGGCCAAGCTGACTGGCCACGGGTCCGCCCCTACAGAAGAAGAACGGTGGCATCGTGATGGTGCCCTTGTCCGAGTGGGTGCTGCAGTGCAACCCGTTAGCCAACGTGTCTACTGTGGCAGGCGAGCCTCACCCTGGGCTCTCTGAAAACTCGGATTTGGAGCTGAAGCTGGGTCCAAATTTAGGGAGGACTTCAGAAGAGCCCCAGTGGTTTGACCCACCTATTGGCAATAGGTACAGCACCCAAAAACCCAAGAATGGACAGTACACAGCACCTTGGTGCCACGTGGAACTGGAGCCACAGAATCAAAACTGCGATACGGATGGGTATCAGGGAGGCTGTCAGACACTGCTTTATGTCAAACACATAAAGAAAATATCCACTATCAGAACCGTTGGTTGACTGACTTTTTTTCACATCTTTCTGACAAAATTCGTGAAGTTGTGAGTACCACAAGCGTCATTACACTTCTGTTCAAGATGTAATCTCAGGCTCACAATCACTGTTTAGCTTCTGTATATTGCAGTGTACATAAAGGTCTGTATTAGTCTGGTTGGGCTGTTATAGTGAAATACTATAGACTGAACGACTTCCACAGCAGAAATTTATTTTCTCACAGTTCTGGAGGGTGGAAGTCCAAGATTAAGGTACTGAATACCATAAGAATTGGTTTCTGGTGAGAACAATCTTCCTGGCTTGCTGACGGCTGTCTTCTTGCAGTGTCCTCACACGGCCTTTCCTCTACGAGCAGAGGGAGAGAGATCTCTGGAATCTATTCCCCTTCTTATAAGGACACCATCAGTCCCTGTCAGATTATTACCTCACCCTTATGACTTCAGTTAACTTCAGTTACCTCCCTAAAGGACCTATCTCCTATCTTCTACAGTCAACTTAGGAGGGGCTTCAACATATAATTTTTCGGGGGACACAATTCAGCCCATAACAACAACTTAAGATAGCTTTCTCTGATTTTCAGTCTTTCACTAATACCTCCCTCTTTGTCTACGAGTTATTCAAGTTTCCTTAAATTTTTTTTTTAATTTTCTTACATTATCCCTTCCCTTTAAATGCTGTCTTCACTTCTTAATTGGCATTTCTTGCAAATGAAGGCACCTTTCCTCACAATATATTGATTACTCTCCCCACTGTAACACAGCGTCTTCTCCCATGACTTTCCTGAAGTGGTTCCACTTTTGTTCATAAAAGTTTAGCCATCCAATCAGATGCTTTATTTTCAGTTCCCATAGCATTTTGCCTTTGGGAAACAACTGACTCCATTAGATGGTGCTTCTTTTAAAACTACCTTCCTTTATGTTTTATAGCAATCTTATGATTTCTGTTGGCATACCACCTAGCTTCTTTCTGATCATTCTTTTTATTTTTAGTTTTCAGTTGTTTCTCTCCTCACTCCTTAGCGTCAGATACTACATACAGTTGGCCTTCTTCTCATCTCTTATATACTCTCTCTCTTACTCCAGCAGCTTTGTTTACCATTTAATATATTATCTGCCAGGCGCCTTCCATCTGTTACCAACATCTCTCCCTCTTTGTCATTTCAGCCTTCGCTATGCTCTCTGAGCTCTCACAGGCAGATCTATTGAACACAGGAATCTCAGTGGAAAATACGAGTACGTTATTTCTCTACTGAGTAAAGCCCTTACAGATCACATGGTCCTGATCCATCTTGCAGCCACCTCATCTGGACTATTTGACCTCCCATGTCACAATAGCAGAGGACCAGACAAGAGGGACACTGGCTCCTAATGACCTCAGCCCAGAAGTGATACACTTGATTCTGCTTCTTTGCCACTGGCCACAACGAATCAAAGGAAAACAGTTGAACTACAAAGGAGGATGAAAAATGTAGATAAGCACATAGGATATTTGATGAGTGCTATCTCGAGGTGACATCACCTCCCATCAAACTTTTATTTCACAGAGAAAACACAGACTATAAAGCAAAAACACCCCAAACTACCTTCTTCTCTTTACGTCCAAGAAGAGCTTTTCGACATAGTGTATAAATACCTAGTCTCACTTCCTCAGTATCTTCCATTCATTTTCCCACCTCATTGGTATTGTTAAGGTTTTCCTCTTTAGCGATTGTATTTTGGCCCCCTCCCATTAAAAAGCTGCCTCCCTCCCATTAAAAATTACTCTTGCTTGATGCCAAGTAATTCTCTAGTTACCTTTTCTCTCTTCCTAATTTCACAGTGCAGTTTATCAAAACTTGTATTTATTCTCATTGTCTGTATTTTCTTATCTTTATGTACCTCGTGACTCACACAATTTTGCTCTTTTCTTCTTACTTATCTGCACTGGAATTGCATTCACCAACATTTAGTTTGTGATTAAACTGAGTGAATATTGTTTGGTCATTCTGTCACCTTTCAGCAATAGTTGATTTTGTTGATCAAACTTGGCATCTCAGAAAAATCTTTCACCTTCACAACAGTAGCATCTTAACCTGCTACTTCTTCCTCCTGCCTCTGGACATCCTTATCTCTTTCACTGGGCACTCTCACTCTGCCCTCTGCCAAGAGATGTGTATTTCTCAGAAGCTCTCTTCTGCCCTTGATAGATGGTCTCATCTACTCTTGTGATTCCAGCCACCATATATATCACAGATCTTGACCTAAAACTTACATCTCTCTCTCCTGAGTCTCTTACAAACTTAACTAATTGCCAACTGAACAACTCTGCCCAAGTATAACATGGACACTTAAAATTAATTATGTGATGTTACTGAACGATTAATTTTACCTTCAATACTTAACTTCCACTATTCATCTCTCTACATCATTTAGACCACCACTATTTGTACACTTGTCCAAGTTGGATACTGGGGGAACACTCAAGACTCTGGACTCTGACAACCCTCAGAATGGGAGAAAATAGTTGCAAACGAAGCAACTGACAAGGGATTCATCTCCAAAAAATATAAACATAAATAAATTTGTAAACTATATAAGCAACTCATGCAGATCAATATCAAAAAAAACAACCCAATGAAACAATGGACGGAAGACCTAAACAGACATTTCTCCAAAGATGGCCAACAAACACGTGAAAAGATGCTCAACATCACGAATTATGAGAGAAATGCAAATCAACACTACAAGGAGGTATCACCTCACACCGGTCAGAATGGCCATCATCAAAAAATCTACAAACAATAAATGCTGGAGAGGATGTGGAGAAAACGGAACGCTCCTACACTGTTGGTGGGAGTGGAAATTGGTACAGCCACTAGGGAGAGCAGTATGGAGGTTCCTTAAAAAAACTACAAATAGAACTACCATATGACCCAGCAATCCCACTACTGGGCCTATACCCTGAGAAAACCAGAATTCAAAAGGAGTCATGTACCAAAATGTTCATTGCAGCTCTATTTACAATAGCCAGGAGATGGAAACAACCTCAGTGTCCATCGTCAGATGAATGGATAAAGAAGATGTGACACACATATTCAGTGGAATATTACTCAGCCATAAAAAGAAACGAAATTGAGCTATTTGTAATGAGGCGGATGGACCTAGAGTCTGTCATACAGAGTGAAGGAAGTCAGAAAGACAAAGACAAATACCGTATGCTAACACACATATATATATATGGAATTTAAGAAAAAAAATGTCATGAAGAACCTAGGGGTAAGACAGGAATAAAGACACAGACCTACTAGAGAATGGACTTGGGGATATGGGGAGGGCGAAGGGTAAGCCATGACAAAGTGAGAGAGTGGCATGGACATATATACACTACCAAACGTAAAATGGATAGCTAGTGGGAAGCAGCCGCATAGCACAGAGAGATCAGCTCGGTGCTTTGTGACCACCTAGAGGGGTGGGATAGGGAGGGTGGGAGTGAGGGAGATGCAAGAGGGAAAGATATAGGAACTTATGTATAACTGATTCACTTTGGTATAAAGCAGAAACTAACACACCATTGTAAAGCCATTATACTCCAATAAAGATGTTACAAAAAGAACACTTGTTTTTTCTTTTGTTTTGTTTTTTGTTTTTTTGTTTTTTACCTTTTAGTTTAAATTTTAGTTCCTGCCCCCAAACATCCATTAAGTCCCCAGGAGAAGGAAAAGGGGATGTGACTAGCAATAGAGAGAAACTTCCTTCACAACAATGGCCATGGCAAGCTTAGGCACTTTTGGTGAAATCTCTCTGGGAAGTACTGGCAGAGGAATAAAAGGCAAACTGACACAGAAGTATTGCCTGGTGTGCATTTCCAGGCTCTGCCTTCTTTCTCATGTCTTGGCGGCAGGTGGAGGAAGAGGAGAAAAGGTTAAACTTTTGTATCAACCGGCAGAATAAGCTTATAACATCCTCTCACTACCTCTGCATGGGTTCTAGTCTCTGCAGCACTACATAAGCTTTGCCCAAAGTAATGAATAGTTGAAAGTCCCATGTAATACTTCACCAAACAACTTAAAAATGCTTGCACACTGGAAAGGATTCAGTTGCGGAGAACACAAATGGACCCAGAGCAACTTTTGCCAAAAGAGAATATTGTGCTAAATGTACAGCCATCGCTCTTTTCCATATGAAGAAACAGTCAGAAGGATAAAAGAACTTGGTCAAAAAACACACAAGTAAGTAGGACAGAATCTGGTCTGTCTGTCATAAGGGTTGTGTTCTTTAACCACCAGGCTAGCTTTTCCCAAACCTGATTCATGCACAGAATAACTATACACCTCTGTTTGCCTTGAATATTCCCTGTTTATACGTATGCCTGCTGCAGTTTTTAATATTGCCCACTTTGACTCCCCAAAGCAACCAAGAACTCACAATAATTTGGTCACTCTATCCATGGACCACTGTGGTGGGACTGCCCAGGAAGCTTAAAAGTGCAGCCTCCCGAGCCCTACTCCAGATCTAGATAAGTTTTCTTAGGGTTGGCTCAAGAATCCAGGTACAAGTCTTTCTCGGTGCTTTTGTGAGTCTCTCGCTCTCGTAAGTTAATAAACCGTTTATTCCGCCTTCCCCAGATGCCCAGCCAGGTCCTGTTAAGGTAGGAGTCCCCCCGCCACATCACAGGGATGCTCCCAGTCAAGTAATCTCTGGAGCCGTGGAGAATCTGAATGGTCTCATGCTGGCCCACCTGCCATGACAAACCTCCTCCAGAGCATTCCCTTTCACAGTTTACATTCTACCACTCCCAAAGGCAGTCCGCTCCAATGAGGCCTGACTTCGTCTGTCCTAACGTGTACCTGCTGATTCAAGCAGTTTAGGAAGAGAAGGTGCTGTGCTTCTCAACCACGGTGGCCCAACCTCTAAAATGGTAGTCGAAGCAGTCTCTACCTCCTGGGAACAACGCCTCTGCAACAGCCCCATTAAACAAATGTCCCATCTTTGCTTTTTCAGGGTGGGGGTCGGGCAACAGGGAGTCCCCCTCCTAAAGAAGGTTCTCTCTCATTGCCACACTATCAGAGGCTGCCCCAAATGTGCTTGCTTCCTGTGGGCCTGATCAGGCTAAGGGCAGAGTTGTCTCTTTCCTTCTCTGAGGCGGACCAAATCGTCTGAGTAACACCTCTTCACACTGTTGACCATGTTTCTCACGGGGGCTGCTGCTGAGTCTTTATCTCATCCTTTCATGGTGGAGAGACAGAGGATTCTAATGACTTTTACTTCTAGGGGAGAGGGGCCTGGAGTGATTATGTTGTCATTTTGTATTATGTCCTTTTGTCATGAATTTGTTTTCAATTTCATGTTCAAATGGGCCCACCATTCCCACTTTGTGAGGTCATTCAGCACCCGCATTTTGCACCTTTAACATCTCTCTCAGTATCACTTGGAAATGTTTGAAATGGCAGGAGCTTGTCCTCATATTCCTATCAGCTGTAAACCCGGAGCCCCGACATGAACCTAACCATTGAGCAGAACACCTCTCCACTACCTGTGTACCACTGCGAAGGCCCCTTAACCTCTTGGTTTCTTTAAGTCCTCAGTTGTAAAAATTTCAGGGTGCGATGAATTTATATTGGGGGCAGGACAAGGTCGAGAAGAGTGTGTCTTTGCTTTTATTCTTCCAAACTGGAATGTCTTCCCTCTCTTCCCCATGGGTCCAAATCTCACTTGTCCTTCAGGCCCACTGCAAAGGAGCCTTCCCTGATTCCCCTGTCCACACAAATCTCTGCCTCTTAGGCTAAGTGCCATACAACCTAGCTGTCTCTTACCTTAATCTTGCCTCTCAAGCCAATCACAGAATGTGGGTCTCTCTTGCCCTCCTGTGGCCCCTGGGGCTGTGCCAGACCACCAGCACGCCCCACCTGGGGTGTCTACTAGACTACGGCATTGGTGGGGAGGCCCAGCTGTGAGGGGCCAGGCAGAGTACCTCTGCCTCTACCCTGTTCTCCTCCAAAAAACTGCCCCTCCTCCTGAAGCCTGCCCCTCAAGTCACAGGTTCCATATATGACCTCAGTGGGTAGTGATGCCCTCACAGGCCTTCTCACAGATTCCACGGTAACAGATTCCATGGTAACTGACAACCAAACAGATTCGTATCTGGTGGAGGACTGGTAGGGAAGTTTCTCTGACTATCAGAGACAATGTCTGACTTCATAGGCTATATATACTCAACCCTGTGCTCTGTTCCCTGGCTGGGCAGTGCAGCAGGTACACCCAGACCGGCCACCTCCACAGGAGGTATGGGATACAATCCACCTCACCTGGCTGGCACATGTTTTTGTGGGGCCTGCCAACTATGTACAACTGAGCACACTCCCACATGTAAGTAATACCAGTGACCTGGGACACCTTCAGGGACCCACAGGGCTCACTGCTGAGGACAAGTGAAAGGTCATCCCTGGACAAGTGTGCAGGACGGTTCTAAGCTTTATAATGTAGCCTTCCCCTTTGGGCTACAGGATGCTTCCATTCAGACCCTTTCCTGAATGGCCTCTTAGCAAAAGACAAGTGCATTTTTGTTGGCAAACGGTAAATGGAGCAGTTTGAGGAACAGGGCCACAATTAGAAGCACACCTTCAAACCCAGGCACCTCTGTGCTGTCATGCAGACATCTCTATCGGTCCTCTCAGACACATCCCATACTGAGTTGCTGAGTACTCGGGGACAGGGTGGTGCCATATTGATGGGAAGACCGGAAGAATGAAGGGGGGGGGTGATGAAGTGCTAATGAGACGGGAGGGCTGAGGAGATGGTGTCCCAGGAGGCTGCGTTGATGTGAGCCTAGACTTGGTACCCAGACCCCGGTTCTGAGTCTCCTGATCACTCTGCCTCAGTATTTAGCCTTGTTCTAATCTAGATAAAAGTACCAGAGGGCTAGAGTTCAGTGTGGTTGAAACAGGCGGTATAACTGGGGCCCAAGAGGGGTTGCCAAGGTGAGAGGGGTTCTTAACAAATTTGTATTAGATTATTTCTTTCCAAAACTTGAAAGACATTTCCATTAAAGCCTCAGAAGTGACAGACTGCAAGAAATGTTTTCTCTGTTGTGGAAGGGAGAGATGGAGAGGATCATGAGTGCAATTTCTTTCGGGTTCTACTGTTTTCCCTGGAAACGGTGAAGAGACTTCCTCATCTGCTGCAGCCGTAGGCGCTAGGGATTGCTTTTGCAGCCAGTGTCCCTTCTCTAGGGACTCATAGAGGTGATGGGCCAAGGCTGTGTTTTGGATGTCAAGTAGATTAAAGGTCTTCAGCCAGAAACTGGGAGAGACATGAGAGGGGGAAATTGTGGCAGGAGACTGTGCACAGCACAAGTGACTGATCAGTTCTGATTTTCTTTGCAGCAGCAGTGGCTCCCGTTTGTCCTCCCACACCCGGGCACTACCATGTCCTCTACCGAGG
The DNA here is from genome assembly GCF_964341445.2 of Mesoplodon mirus. Classification (NCBI taxonomy): domain Eukaryota; kingdom Metazoa; phylum Chordata; class Mammalia; order Artiodactyla; family Ziphiidae; genus Mesoplodon; species Mesoplodon mirus. The sequence goes on from NW_028295473.1 coordinate 78,760, forward strand.
GTGTGGAGAAACGCAGTTGGGCTGGCATGGGGAGACATACTGCCTGGTTGGTGGCTACCGGGCCTACGGGGATGTTCCTTTGGCCCCACCAGCAAAGGTGGAAGCAGTGAAGCCAGTCCCCAGACGTGCGCCCAAACGAAAGCACTCTTCAGAAAGTTCGGACGAAGAGCTGGGCTGCTCCAGACCCAAAAACCGGCGATTGGAGCATGGTGGACCTGCTCCCTGAAGCAAGAACAGGATGGAGAGTCAAGCAGCATGCACCCTGCCCCGAGGTTCACATGCTCCTTTACTGCCAGCCCTTTCTGTCCCCAGTGGGGTCCCTTACTGCTCAATAAAATGTTTGTGTGTAACACATTTCTAGGGTCGCCAGTGCTCAGACTTAGGTCACTAGCCCTGTGCTAGGCACTCCTGCCACCTGGGAAAGGTTCCAAAGGTGGAACAGCTCCAGGGGGTGCCAGGGATCACAGCAAAAACTTGAGAGGCTGGGGATGAAGGAGTTTGGGCACAGTCCCTAAAGCATCTCTGTGGTTGAGCTTCTGTGAGAAGGCACATCCCCAGAGAGAGAGAGAGAGAGAGAGAGTGAGTGAGTGAGTGAGTGTGTGTGTGTGTGTGTGTGTTGAGGAGAGGGGGTCTCTAGAGGAGGCAGCTAGGGGGAGGGCCTGAGGCTGGCAATGGGGAATGGCGTGCAGCCTCTGAGTAAGCACAGGCACTTAAGCCCTTGAGGTTTCTGGGAAAGCTAGAGCCACAAGGGCCACGAGATAAGGCAAGTGTAGCAGCAGAACCCAGGTGCCAGGTCTTTCCTCAGAACCTATACTTCTCCACGAGGCCGGGCCTTCCACGCTGAGGTAGGAGGGATCCTGGCCAGAAGGTCAGCCAGCAGCTCTGGGAGGAAGATTGCTGCGGTGGGGACTCTGCTGCCATGGAAATCACTTCATTTCCTTCCACTCAAATAGCCTGCTGACTGGCTTCCTGCTCTGTTGAGTAAAAGGGTCGCTGACTCTCCCCAGAAGGTCGTTCAGTTCACATCCCCAAAGTCCCTCTATTCAGGCCCTGGGGAGGTGTAGCGACTCCTGAGGGCGCTCTTTCCTGAGGCTGGCTGACAGAAGTGGGGGAGGTTCCTGATAGTTCCCAGGCGCTAGTTGAAGTCCCCAGAGAATGGTCATGCAGGTTGGGGAGTCAAGTAGGTGGAGAGAGAAGGTCGGGGGCAGAGGACCCCTTCCTGAATCCAGAGCTCACATGGTTACCCCCCATCCCCCCATTTCCAGAAACTATCTCTTCCCCCACACAAGCCCTCATGGCCCAGTCCCGGGAAACCGGGAGCCCAGAGCACTTGTGGCCACAGAGGCACTGGCATGCAGCCCTCAGGGTGGGCGGGGCCGGCTGCAGGCAGATGGGGATGAGGTGTGCTCCCGGGAGGCCTCGGGCTGAAGGTGGCCCTCTGAGAGAAGCACCCCAGCTTGGACAGGAAGGTTACAGGCCGGGGAGAGCAACCTAGGGCGCCCCCTCGGAGCAGTGGGAGTGGGAAGAGGGGCAGGGGTGGAGGGAACCCGCGATGGGAGGCGAGTGGGCTCTCCGCAGAGGCCAGCTTAGCCCGCAGGAGCTGCCTGTGAGCAGGGGGCGGGAGGGCACTGCTGCCCTGTGGCTGCTGGGCTTCCCGGATCGCGGCTCTCTGCGAGGGTCCTGTGACTCTGTATCCCCTCCCTCAAACCGCCCCCCTCGCGAGGCCACGACGCTGGGTGCCCTGTGTCGACAGGCAGAACCCCACTGCCCGCCCCTCGCAGACCCGCCTCTGCCCGCCTCGATGGTCCCCGCGCACTCAGCCAGCGGCCTCTGCTGTGTCTGCTGCTCCCGCTGGGTCTGCTGCTGCGGCCGGTTACCCGTGAAGACCACGCCGGGCACCTCCAGAACCCCAAGTCCGCGGGAGCGCACGCGGGCCCTGATGCGGGACTTCCCGCTTGTGGACGGGTGGCTGCAGTGTGTGCCGGCTGCTGGGGGCCGCTGGGGGCCTAGCCTGGCCCCGGGCAGGGCAGGAGGTCCGGAGCATGCAGAGCTAGTGGGGAGGCTCCCTCCCACCACCCCTGGATGTCCTCTCCATCATCTATGGATGCCCTTCCCCTTCTCTGTCATCCCCTCCCTGGTGGGAACCCCTCAGCCCAGGCCTCAGCTGCTCCTAGTATAGTCTGTGTGACAGTGGGAGGTGGGGGACCCACAGGCTGGCCCAGGCCAGGCAATGTGTCCTGCCTCATCCCAAGACCTAAGGAGCCCACCTATTTGCCTTGACCTCCCTCCAGCCACAACGACATGCCCCTGGTCCTGAGGCAGTTTTACCACCACGGGCTACAGGATGTTAATCTGCGCAATTTCAGCCATGGCCAGACCAGCGTGGACAGGCTGAAAAATGATCTCGTGGGTGCCCAGGGACACACAAGGTGCCACCATGGCTGCTGGGGAATGTGGGGCAGTTTGGGGGCCTCAGAGACCACAGGTTAGTCACATTGGAACTAAGTTACCATAGTGACCTAGAAAGTGCCATGCCATGGATGCTGGGGGAACAGGGGTCACAGTGAGCCAACCTGACGGGCATCCAAGTACCACAGAAAAAGCAACGCATTACATGGGACTTCTGGGCACACTGAGTGTTGTGCCAGCTGAGGAGGCTATGAGAAGCCCAAGGAGCTCCAAAGCCCAAACTAAGCCCTTGCCTTCCCTCAGTTCTGGTGAGCCTACGTCCCATGCCGGACCCACGAACGCGATGCTGTGCGCCTCACCCTGGAGCAAGTTCACCTCATCTGCCCCATGTGTGCCTCCTATTCTGAGCTGGAGCTTGTGACCTCAGTTAAAGGTAGCCGGGGGACTTCCCTGGTAGTCCAGAGGTGAAGACTCCACGCTTCCACTGCAGGGGCCTCGGGTTGGATCCCCGGTGGGGGAACTAAGAGCCCTCATGCTGCGTGGCACGGCCAAAAAAACAAAACAAAATGGTAAAGAGACTGGTCGTGGTAGGTGTTAGGGACTTCAGTTAGCTACCCCTGCCTCTGAAAATGATCATCTGACCTACCTGCCCCCAGCTCTCAACAATACCCGGAAGTTGGCTAGCCTCATTGGTGTGGAGGGCGGCCACTCACTGGACAGGAGCCTCTCCATCTTGCGTACCTTCTATGCGCTGGGTGTGCGCTACGTGACACTCACCCACACCTGCAACACGCCCTGGTGAGCACAGTGCAGATGGTAAGGGCCCAGTGAGGCAGGGATCTGCCCAAGATCACGCTGGGGCCCAAAGCAAGTTTATCCCTGGGATCCAGCCCTGAACCTGGGGTTGGGAGGGGAATGGAGGTTTGCAGAACAAGACTGAATCCCCAGAAGGGCCCTCCTACTGCCAGGCACAGCCCAGTTTGGGTCCCTCCTCTTGCATCAGGGAGTTGCAGGTGTAGACGGTTCGACACAACCTCTTTCTACGCTCTTGTAGCCAAGTCATGGCCACCAGTCAGACTGCCTCCTGGCCATCCTGCAGGGCACAGAGCTCAGCAAAGGGTATCCACCCCTTCTACAGCAATGTCAGTCGGCTCACCAGCTTTGGCGAGGTAAGGACCCGGCTTCCATACCCTGCCCCACATGAATGTACAGCCCTGCCTGTTCCCTACAGATAAATACACACAAGATAAATGCATCCCTCATGCCCTCTCCCCATCCTGTCCCTGCAGAAGGTGGTGGCAGAAATGAACCGCCTGGGCATGATGGTGGACTTGGCCCATGTCTCGGATGCTGCGGCACGGCGAGCCCTCCAAGTGTCACAGGCACCTGTCATCTTCTCCCACTCAGCTGCCCGGGGTATGTGCAAGAACACTCGCAATGTTCCTGATGATATCCTGCAGCTTCTGGTGAGAGACTGCCCTGGCCCTCAAACCTAAAGCAAGAGATTCAAACCAGGAGCCCTTGAACCTGAGCCTCTTCTCCCTCCATTTCCTCAAACGCCAGGTTAAATATCTTCTGCCCCCAAAACCCACGGTCCACAGCCCCTGAACTCTTCAGCCCTAGGTGGGGGTCTAGGTGGTAAGATACTCCTCCAAACCCGGAAACCCAGGGCCAACACACCACCCAGACCAGGGCTGCGGCTCCTCCATTCACACAAACCCAGAGAGGAGATGACTCTGACCTCAAAGCCAGGGCTGAACACCTTCCTCACAGGGGCCGAGAGAGTGAACAGGCAGCTGGCTGTGCTGGGGGCCAAGCTGACTGTCCACGGGTCCGCCCCTGCAGAGGAAGAACGGTGGCATCGTGATGGTGCCCTTGTCCGAGTGGGTGCTGCAGTGCAACCCGTTAGCCAACGTGTCTACTGTGGCAGGCGAGCCTCACCCTGGGCTCTCTGAAAACTCGGATTTGGAGCTGAAGCTGGGTCCAAATTTAGGGAGGACTTCAGAAGAGCCCCAGTGGTTTGACCCACCTATTGGCAATAGGTACAGCACCCAAAAACCCAAGAATGGACAGTACACAGCACCTTGGTGCCATGTGGAACTGGAGCCACAGAATCAAAACTGCGATACGGATGGGTATCAGGGAGGCTGTCAGACACTGCTTTATGTCAAACACATAAAGAAAATATCCACTATCAGAACCGTTGGTTGACTGACTTTTTTTCACATCTTTCTGACAAAATTCGTGAAGTTGTGAGTACCACAAGCGTCATTACACTTCTGTTCAAGATGTAATCTCAGGCTCACAATCACTGTTTAGCTTCTGTATATTGCAGTGTACATAAAGGTCTGTATTAGTCTGGTTGGGCTGTTATAGTGAAATACTATAGACTGAACGACTTCCACAGCAGAAATTTATTTTCTCACAGTTCTGGAGGGTGGAAGTCCAAGATTAAGGTACTGAATACCATAAGAATTGGTTTCTGGTGAGAACAATCTTCCTGGCTTGCTGACGGCTGTCTTCTTGCAGTGTCCTCACACGGCCTTTCCTCTACGAGCAGAGGGAGAGAGATCTCTGGAGTCTATTCCCCTTCTTATAAGGACACCATCAGTCCCTGTCAGATTATTACCTCACCCTTATGACTTCAGTTAACTTCAGTTACCTCCCTAAAGGACCTATCTCCTATCTTCTACAGTCAACTTAGGAGGGGCTTCAACATATAATTTTTCGGGGGACACAATTCAGTCCATAACAACAACTTAAGATAGCTTTCTCTGATTTTCAGTCTTTCACTAATACCTCCCTCTTTGTCTACGAGTTATTCAAGTTTCCTTAAATTTTTTTTTTAATTTTCTTACATTATCCCTTCCCTTTAAATGCTGTCTTCACTTCTTAATTGGCATTTCTTGCAAATGAAGGCACCTTTCCTCACAATATATTGATTACTCTCCCCACTGTAACACAGCGTCTTCTCCCATGACTTTCCTGAAGTGGTTCCACTTTTGTTCATAAAAGTTTAGCCATCCAATCAGATGCTTTATTTTCAGTTCCCATAGCATTTTGCCTTTGGGAAACAACTGACTCCATTAGATGGTGCTTCTTTTAAAACTACCTTCCTTTATGTTTTATAGCAATCTTATGATTTCTGTTGGCATACCACCTAGCTTCTTTCTGATCATTCTTTTTATTTTTAGTTTTCAGTTGTTTCTCTCCTCACTCCTTAGCGTCAGATACTACATACAGTTGGCCTTCTTCTCATCTCTTATATACTCTCTCTCTTACTCCAGCAGCTTTGTTTACCATTTAATATATTATCTGCCAGGCGCCTTCCATCTGTTACCAACATCTCTCCCTCTTTGTCATTTCAGCCTTCGCTATGCTCTCTGAGCTCTCACAGGCAGATCTATTGAACACAGGAATCTCAGTGGAAAATACGAGTACGTTATTTCTCTACTGAGTAAAGCCCTTACAGATCACATGGTCCTGATCCATCTTGCAGCCACCTCATCTGGACTATTTGACCTCCCATGTCACAATAGCAGAGGACCAGACAAGAGGGACACTGGCTCCTAATGACCTCAGCTCAGAAGTGATACACTTGATTCTGCTTCTTTGCCACTGGCCACAACGAATCAAAGGAAAACAGTTGAACTACAAAGGAGGATGAAAAATGTAGATAAGCACATAGGATATTTGATGAGTGCTATCTCGAGGTGACATCACCTCCCATCAAACTTTTATTTCACAGAGAAAACACAGACTATAAAGCAAAAACACCCCAAACTACCTTCTTCTCTTTACGTCCAAGAAGAGCTTTTCGACATAGTGTATAAATACCTAGTCTCACTTCCTCAGTATCTTCCATTCATTTTCCCACCTCATTGGTATTGTTAAGGTTTTCCTCTTTAGCGATTGTATTTTGGCCCCCTCCCATTAAAAAGCTGCCTCCCTCCCATTAAAAATTACTCTTGCTTGATGCCAAGTAATTCTCTAGTTACCTTTTCTCTCTTCCTAATTTCACAGTGCAGTTTATCAAAACTTGTATTTATTCTCATTGTCTGTATTTTCTTATCTTTATGTACCTCGTGACTCACACAATTTTGCTCTTTTCTTCTTACTTATCTGCACTGGAATTGCATTCACCAACATTTAGTTTGTGATTAAACTGAGTGAATATTGTTTGGTCATTCTGTCACCTTTCAGCAATAGTTGATTTTGTTGATCAAACTTGGCATCTCAGAAAAATCTTTCACCTTCACAACAGTAGCATCTTAACCTGCTACTTCTTCCTCCTGCCTCTGGACATCCTTATCTCTTTCACTGGGCACTCTCACTCTGCCCTCTGCCAAGAGATGTGTATTTCTCAGAAGCTCTCTTCTGCCCTTGATAGATGGTCTCATCTACTCTTGTGATTCCAGCCACCATATATATCACAGATCTTGACCTAAAACTTACATCTCTCTCTCCTGAGTCTCTTACAAACTTAACTAATTGCCAACTGAACAACTCTGCCCAAGTATAACATGGACACTTAAAATTAATTATGTGATGTTACTGAACGATTAATTTTACCTTCAATACTTACTTCCACTATTCATCTCTCTACATCATTTAGACCACCACTATTTGTACACTTGTCCAAGTTGGATACTGGGGGAACACTCAAGACTCTGGACTCTGACAACCCTCAGAATGGGAGAAAATAGTTGCAAACGAAGCAACTGACAAGGGATTCATCTCCAAAAAATATAAACATAAATAAATTTGTAAACTATATAAGCAACTCATGCAGATCAATATCAAAAAAAACAACCCAATGAAACAATGGACGGAAGACCTAAACAGACATTTCTCCAAAGATGGCCAACAAACACGTGAAAAGATGCTCAACATCACGAATTATGAGAGAAATGCAAATCAACACTACAAGGAGGTATCACCTCACACCGGTCAGAATGGCCATCATCAAAAAATCTACAAACAATAAATGCTGGAGAGGATGAGGAGAAAACGGAACGCTCCTACACTGTTGGTGGGAGTGGAAATTGGTACAGCCACTAGGGAGAGCAGTATGGAGGTTCCTTAAAAAAACTACAAATAGAACTACCATATGACCCAGCAATCCCACTACTGGGCCTATACCCTGAGAAAACCAGAATTCAAAAGGAGTCATGTACCAAAATGTTCATTGCAGCTCTATTTACAATAGCCAGGAGATGGAAACAACCTCAGTGTCCATCGTCAGATGAATGGATAAAGAAGATGTGACACACATATTCAGTGGAATATTACTCAGCCATAAAAAGAAACGAAATTGAGCTATTTGTAATGAGGCGGATGGACCTAGAGTCTGTCATACAGAGTGAAGGAAGTCAGAAAGACAAAGACAAATACCGTATGCTAACACACATATATATATATGGAATTTAAGAAAAAAAATGTCATGAAGAACCTAGGGGTAAGACAGGAATAAAGACACAGACCTACTAGAGAATGGACTTGGGGATATGGGGAGGGCGAAGGGTAAGCCATGACAAAGTGAGAGAGTGGCATGGACATATATACACTACCAAACGTAAAATGGATAGCTAGTGGGAAGCAGCCGCATAGCACAGAGAGATCAGCTCGGTGCTTTGTGACCACCTAGAGGGGTGGGATAGGGAGGGTGGGAGTGAGGGAGATGCAAGAGGGAAAGATATAGGAACTTATGTATAACTGATTCACTTTGGTATAAAGCAGAAACTAACACACCATTGTAAAGCCATTATACTCCAATAAAGATGTTACAAAAAGAACACTTGTTTTTTCTTTTGTTTTGTTTTTTGTTTTTTTGTTTTTTACCTTTTAGTTTAAATTTTAGTTCCTGCCCCCAAACATCCATTAAGTCCCCAGGAGAAGGAAAAGGGGATGTGACTAGCAATAGAGAGAAACTTCCTTCACAACAATGGCCATGGCAAGCTTAGGCACTTTTGGTGAAATCTCTCTGGGAAGTACTGGCAGAGGAATAAAAGGCAAACTGACACAGAAGTATTGCCTGGTGTGCATTTCCAGGCTCTGCCTTCTTTCTCATGTCTTGGCGGCAGGTGGAGGAAGAGGAGAAAAGGTTAAACTTTTGTATCAACCGGCAGAATAAGCTTATAACATCCTCTCACTACCTCTGCATGGGTTCTAGTCTCTGCAGCACTACATAAGCTTTGCCCAAAGTAATGAACAGTTGAAAGTCCAATGTAATACTTCACCAAACAACTTAAAAATGCTTGCACACTGGAAAGGATTCAGTTGCGGAGAACACAAATGGACCCAGAGCAACTTTTGCCAAAAGAGAATATTGTGCTAAATGTACAGCCATCGCTCTTTTCCATATGAAGAAACAGTCAGAAGGATAAAAGAACTTGGTCAAAAATCACACAAGTAAGTAGGACAGAATCTGGTCTGTCTGTCATAAGGGTTGTGTTCTTTAACCACCAGGCTAGCTTTTCCCAAACCTGATTCATGCACAGAATAACTATACACCTCTGTTTGCCTTGAATATTCCCTGTTTATACGTATGCCTGCTGCAGTTTTTAATATTGCCCACTTTGACTCCCCAAAGCAACCAAGAACTCACAATAATTTGGTCACTCTATCCATGGACCACTGTGGTGGGACTGCCCAGGAAGCTTAAAAGTGCAGCCTCCCGAGCCCTACTCCAGATCTAGATAAGTTTTCTTAGGGTTGGCTCAAGAATCCAGGTACAAGTCTTTCTCGGTGCTTTTGTGAGTCTCTCGCTCTCGTAAGTTAATAAACCGTTTATTCCGCCTTCCCCAGATGCCCAGCCAGGTCCTGTTAAGGTAGGAGTCCCCCCGCCACATCACAGGGATGCTCCCAGTCAAGTAATCTCTGGAGCCGTGGAGAATCTGAATGGTCTCATGCTGGCCCACCTGCCATGACAAACCTCCTCCAGAGCATTCCCTTTCACAGTTTACATTCTACCACTCCCAAAGGCAGTCCGCTCCAATGAGGCCTGACTTCGTCTGTCCTAACGTGTACCCGCTGATTCAAGCAGTTTAGGAAGAGAAGGTGCTGTGCTTCTCAACCACGGTGGCCCAACCTCTAAAATGGTAGTCGAAGCAGTCTCTACCTCCTGGGAACAACGCCTCTGCAACAGCCCCATTAAACGAATGTCCCATCTTTGCTTTTTCAGGGTGGGGGTCGGGCAACAGGGAGTCCCCCTCCTAAAGAAGGTTCTCTCTCATTGCCACACTATCAGAGGCTGCCCCAAATGTGCTTGCTTCCTGTGGGCCTGATCAGGCTAAGGGCAGAGTTGTCTCTTTCCTTCTCTGAGGCGGACCAAATCGTCTGAGTAACACCTCTTCACACTGTTGACCATGTTTCTCACGGGGGCTGCTGCTGAGTCTTTATCTCATCCTTTCATGGTGGAGAGACAGAGGATTCTAATGACTTTTACTTCTAGGGGAGAGGGGCCTGGAGTGATTATGTTGTCATTTTGTATTATGTCCTTTTGTCATGAATTTGTTTTCAATTTCATGTTCAAATGGGCCCACCATTCCCACTTTGTGAGGTCATTCAGCACCCGCATTTTGCACCTTTAACATCTCTCTCAGTATCACTTGGAAATGTTTGAAATGGCAGGAGCTTGTCCTCATATTCCTATCAGCTGTAAACCCGGAGCCCCGACATGAACCTAACCATTGAGCAGAACACCTCTCCACTACCTGTGTACCACTGCGAAGGCCCCTTAACCTCTTGGTTTCTTTAAGTCCTCAGTTGTAAAAATTTCAGGGTGCGATGAATTTATATTGGGGGCAGGACAAGGTCGAGAAGAGTGTGTCTTTGCTTTTATTCTTCCAAACTGGAATGTCTTCCCTCTCTTCCCCATGGGTCCAAATCTCACTTGTCCTTCAGGCCCACTGCAAAGGAGCCTTCCCTGATTCCCCTGTCCACACAAATCTCTGCCTCTTAGGCTAAGTGCCATACAACCTAGCTGTCTCTTACCTTAATCTTGCCTCTCAAGCCAATCACAGAATGTGGGTCTCTCTTGCCCTCCTGTGGCCCCTGGGGCTGTGCCAGACCACCAGCACGCCCCACCTGGGGTGTCTACTAGACTACGGCATTGGTGGGGAGGCCCAGCTGTGAGGGGCCAGGCAGAGTACCTCTGCCTCTACCCTGTTCTCCTCCAAAAAACTGCCCCTCCTCCTGAAGCCTGCCCCTCAAGTCACAGGTTCCATATATGACCTCACTGGGTAGTGATGCCCTCACAGGCCTTCTCACAGATTCCACGGTAACAGATTCCATGGTAACTGACAACCAAACAGATTCGTATCTGGTGGAGGACTGGTAGGGAAGTTTCTCTGACTATCAGAGACAATGTCTGACTTCATAGGCTATATATACTCAACCCTGTGCTCTGTTCCCTGGCTGGGCAGTGCAGCAGGTACACCCAGACCGGCCACCTCCACAGGAGGTATGGGATACAATCCACCTCACCTGGCTGGCACATGTTTTTGTGGGGCCTGCCAACTATGTACAACTGAGCACACTCCCACATGTAAGTAATACCAGTGACCTGGGACACCTTCAGGGACCCACAGGGCTCACTGCTGAGGACAAGTGAAAGGTCATCCCTGGACAAGTGTGCAGGACGGTTCTAAGCTTTATAATGTAGCCTTCCCCTTTGGGCTACAGGATGCTTCCATTCAGACCCTTTCCTGAATGGCCTCTTAGCAAAAGACAAGTGCATTTTTGTTGGCAAACGGTAAATGGAGCAGTTTGAGGAACAGGGCCACAATTAGAAGCACACCTTCAAACCCAGGCACCTCTGTGCTGTCATGCAGACATCTCTATCGGTCCTCTCAGACACATCCCATACTGAGTTGCTGAGTACTCGGGGACAGGGTGGTGCCATATTGATGGGAAGACCGGAAGAATGAAGGGGGGGGGGGTGATGAAGTGCTAATGAGACGGGAGGGCTGAGGAGATGGTGTCCCAGGAGGCTGCGTTGATGTGAGCCTAGACTTGGTACCCAGACCCCGGTTCTGAGTCTCCTGATCACTCTGCCTCAGTATTTAGCCTTGTTCTAATCTAGATAAAAGTACCAGAGGGCTAGAGTTCAGTGTGGTTGAAACAGGCGGTATAACTGGGGCCCAAGAGGGGTTGCCAAGGTGAGAGGGGTTCTTAACAAATTTGTATTAGATTATTTCTTTCCAAAACTTGAAAGACATTTCCATTAAAGCCTCAGAAGTGACAGACTGCAAGAAATGTTTTCTCTGTTGTGGAAGGGAGAGATGGAGAGGATCATGAGTGCAATTTCTTTCGGGTTCTACTGTTTTCCCTGGAAACGGTGAAGAGACTTCCTCATCTGCTGCAGCCGTAGGCGCTAGGGATTGCTTTTGCAGCCAGTGTCCCTTCTCTAGGGACTCATAGAGGTGATGGGCCAAGGCTGTGTTTTGGATGTCAAGTAGATTAAAGGTCTTCAGCCAGAAACTGGGAGAGACATGAGAGGGGGAAATTGTGGCAGGAGACTGTGCACAGCACAAGTGACTGATCAGTTCTGATTTTCTTTGCAGCAGCAGTGGCTCCCGTTTGTCCTCCCACACCCGGGCACTACCATGTCCTCTACCGAGGGTGTGGAGAAACGCAGTTGGGCTGGCATGGGGAGACATACTGCCTGGTTGGTGGCTACCGGGCCTACGGGGATGTTCCTTTGGCCCCACCAGCAAAGGTGGAAGCAGTGAAGCCAGTCCCCAGACGTGCGCCCAAACGAAAGCACTCTTCAGAAAGTTCGGACGAAGAGCTGGGCTGCTCCAGACCCAAAAACCGGCGATTGGAGCATGGTGGACCTGCTCCCTGAAGCAAGAACAGGATGGAGAGTCAAGCAGCATGCACCCTGCCCCGAGGTTCACATGCTCCTTTACTGCCAGCCCTTTCTGTCCCCAGTGGGGTCCCTTACTGCTCAATAAAATGTTTGTGTGTAACACATTTCTAGGGTCGCCAGTGCTCAGACTTAGGTCACTAGCCCTGTGCTAGGCACTCCTGCCACCTGGGAAAGGTTCCAAAGGTGGAACAGCTCCAGGGGGTGCCAGGGATCACAGCAAAAACTTGAGAGGCTGGGGATGAAGGAGTTTGGGCACAGTCCCTAAAGCATCTCTGTGGTTGAGCTTCTGTGAGAAGGCACATCCCCAGAGAGAGAGAGAGAGAGAGAGAGTGAGTGAGTGAGTGAGTGTGTGTGTGTGTGTGTGTGTTGAGGAGAGGGGGTCTCTAGAGGAGGCAGCTAGGGGGAGGGCCTGAGGCTGGCAATGGGGAATGGCGTGCAGCCTCTGAGTAAGCACAGGCACTTAAGCCCTTGAGGTTTCTGGGAAAGCTAGAGCCACAAGGGCCACGAGATAAGGCAAGTGTAGCAGCAGAACCCAGGTGCCAGGTCTTTCCTCAGAACCTATACTTCTCCACGAGGCCGGGCCTTCCACGCTGAGGTAGGAGGGATCCTGGCCAGAAGGTCAGCCAGCAGCTCTGGGAGGAAGATTGCTGCGGTGGGGACTCTGCTGCCATGGAAATCACTTCATTTCCTTCCACTCAAATAGCCTGCTGACTGGCTTCCTGCTCTGTTGAGTAAAAGGGTCGCTGACTCTCCCCAGAAGGTCGTTCAGTTCACATCCCCAAAGTCCCTCTATTCAGGCCCTGGGGAGGTGTAGCGACTCCTGAGGGCGCTCTTTCCTGAGGCTGGCTGACAGAAGTGGGGGAGGTTCCTGATAGTTCCCAGGCGCTAGTTGAAGTCCCCAGAGAATGGTCATGCAGGTTGGGGAGTCAAGTAGGTGGAGAGAGAAGGTCGGGGGCAGAGGACCCCTTCCTGAATCCAGAGCTCACATGGTTACCACCCACCCCCCCATTTCCAGAAACTATCTCTTCCCCCACACAAGCCCTCATGGCCCAGTCCCGGGAAACCGGGAGCCCAGAGCACTTGTGGCCACAGAGGCACTGGCATGCAGCCCTCAGGGTGGGCGGGGCCGGCTGCAGGCAGATGGGGATGAGGTGTGCTCCCGGGAGGCCTCGGGCTGAAGGTGGCCCTCTGAGAGAAGCACCCCAGCTTGGACAGGAAGGTTACAGGCCGGGGAGAGCAACCTAGGGCGCCCCCTCGGAGCAGTGGGAGTGGGAAGAGGGGCAGGGGTGGAGGGAACCCACGATGGGAGGCGAGTGGGCTCTCCGCAGAGGCCAGCTTAGCCCGCAGGAGCTGCCTGTGAGCAGGGGGCGGGAGGGCACTGCTGCCCTGTGGCTTCTGGGCTTCCCGGATCGCGGCTCTCTGCGAGGGTCCTGAGACTCTGTATCCCCTCCCTCAAACCGCCCCCCTCGCGAGGCCGCGACGCTGGGTGCCCTGTGTCGACAGGCAGAACCCCACTGCCCGCCCCTCTCAGACCCGCCTCTGCCCGCCTCGATGGTCCCCGCGCACTCAGCCAGCGGCCTCTGCTGTGTCTGCTGCTCCTGCTGGGTCTGCTGCTGCGGCCGGTTACCCGTGAAGACCACGCCGGGCACCTCCAGAACCCCAAGTCCGCGGGAGCGCACGCGGGCCCTGATGCGGGACTTCCCGCTTGTGGACGGGTGGCTGCAGTGTGTGCCGGCTGCTGGGGGCCGCTGGGGGCCTAGCCTGGCCCCGGGCAGGGCAGGAGGTCCGGAGCATGCAGAGCTAGTTGGGAGGCTCCCTCCCACCACCCCTGGATGTCCTCTCCATCATCTATGGATGCCCTTCCCCTTCTCTGTCATCCCCTCCCTGGTGGGAACCCCTCAGCCCAGGCCTCAGCTGCTCCTAGTATAGTCTGTGTGACAGTGGGAGGTGGGGGACCCACAGGCTGGCCCAGGCCAGGCAATGTGTCCTGCCTCATCCCAAGACCTAAGGAGCCCACCTATTTGCCTTGACCTCCCTCCAGCCACAACGACATGCCCCTGGTCCTGAGGCAGTTTTACCACCACGGGCTACAGGATGTTAATCTGCGCAATTTCAGCCATGGCCAGACCAGCGTGGACAGGCTGAAAAATGATCTCGTGGGTGCCCAGGGACACACAAGGTGCCACCATGGCTGCTGGGGAATGTGGGGCAGTTTGGGGGCCTCAGAGACCACAGGTTAGTCACATTGGAACTAAGTTACCATAGTGACCTAGAAAGTGCCATGCCATGGATGCTGGGGGAACAGGGGTCACAGTGAGCCAACCTGACGGGCATCCAAGTACCACAGAAAAAGCAACGCATTACATGGGACTTCTGGGCACACTGAGTGTTGTGCCAGCTGAGGAGGCTATGAGAAGCCCAAGGAGCTCCAAAGCCCAAACTAAGCCCTTGCCTTCCCTCAGTTCTGGTGAGCCTACGTCCCATGCCGGACCCACGAACGCGATGCTGTGCGCCTCACCCTGGAGCAAGTTCACCTCATCTGCCCCATGTGTGCCTCCTATTCTGAGCTGGAGCTTGTGACCTCAGTTAAAGGTAGCCGGGGGACTTCCCTGGTAGTCCAGAGGTGAAGACTCCACGCTTCCACTGCAGGGGCCTCGGGTTGGATCCCCGGTGGGGGAACTAAGAGCCCTCATGCTGCGTGGCACGGCCAAAAAAACAAAACAAAATGGTAAAGAGACTGGTCGTGGTAGGTGTTAGGGACTTCAGTTAGCTACCCCTGCCTCTGAAAATGATCATCTGACCTACCTGCCCCAGCTCTCAACAATACCCGGAAGTTGGCTAGCCTCATTGGTGTGGAGGGCGGCCACTCACTGGACAGGAGCCTCTCCATCTTGCGTACCTTCTATGCGCTGGGTGTGCGCTACGTGACACTCACCCACACCTGCAACACGCCCTGGTGAGCACAGTGCAGATGGTAAGGGCCCAGTGAGGCAGGGATCTGCCCAAGATCACGCTGGGGCCCAAAGCAAGTTTATCCCTGGGATCCAGCCCTGAACCTGGGGTTGGGAGGGGAATGGAGGTTTGCAGAACAAGACTGAATCCCCAGAAGGGCCCTCCTACTGCCAGGCACAGCCCAGTTTGGGTCCCTCCTCTTGCATCAGGGAGTTGCAGGTGTAGACGGTTCGACACAACCTCTTTCTACGCTCTTGTAGCCAAGTCATGGCCACCAGTCAGACTGCCTCCTGGCCATCCTGCAGGGCACAGAGCTCAGCAAAGGGTATCCACCCCTTCTACAGCAATGTCAGTCGGCTCACCAGCTTTGGCGAGGTAAGGACCCGGCTTCCATACCCTGCCCCACATGAATGTACAGCCCTGCCTGTTCCCTACAGATAAATACACACAAGATAAATGCAGCCCTCATGCCCTCTCCCCATCCTGTCCCTGCAGAAGGTGGTGGCAGAAATGAACCGCCTGGGCATGATGGTGGACTTGGCCCATGTCTCGGATGCTGCGGCACGGCGAGCCCTCCAAGTGTCACAGGCACCTGTCATCTTCTCCCACTCAGCTGCCCGGGGTATGTGCAAGAACACTCGCAATGTTCCTGATGATATCCTGCAGCTTCTGGTGAGAGACTGCCCTGGCCCTCAAACCTAAAGCAAGAGATTCAAACCAGGAGCCCTTGAACCTGAGCCTCTTCTCCCTCCATTTCCTCAAACGCCAGGTTAAATATCTTCTGCCCCCAAAACCCACGGTCCACAGCCCCTGAACTCTTCAGCCCTAGGTGGGGGTCTAGGTGGTAAGATACTCCTCCAAACCCGGAAACCCAGGGCCAACACACCACCCAGACCAGGGCTGCGGCTCCTCCATTCACACAAACCCAGAGAGGAGATGACTCTGACCTCAAAGCCAGGGCTGAACACCTTCCTCACAGGGGCCGAGAGAGTGAACAGGCAGCTGGCTGTGCTGGGGGCCAAGCTGACTGTCCACGGGTCCGCCCCTGCAGAGGAAGAACGGTGGCATCGTGATGGTGCCCTTGTCCGAGTGGGTGCTGCAGTGCAACCCGTTAGCCAACGTGTCTACTGTGGCAGGCGAGCCTCACCCTGGGCTCTCTGAAAACTCGGATTTGGAGCTGAAGCTGGTCCAAATTTAGGGAGGACTTCAGAAGAGCCCCAGTGGTTTGACCCACCTATTGGCAATAGGTACAGCACCCAAAAACCCAAGAATGGACAGTACACAGCACCTTGGTGCCATGTGGAACTGGAGCCACAGAATCAAAACTGCGATACGGATGGGTATCAGGGAGGCTGTCAGACACTGCTTTATGTCAAACACATAAAGAAAATATCCACTATCAGAACCGTTGGTTGACTGACTTTTTTTCACATCTTTCTGACAAAATTCGTGAAGTTGTGAGTACCACAAGGGTCATTACACTTCTGTTCAAGATGTAATCTCAGGCTCACAATCACTGTTTAGCTTCTGTATATTGCAGTGTACATAAAGGTCTGTATTAGTCTGGTTGGGCTGTTATAGTGAAATACTATAGACTGAACGACTTCCACAGCAGAAATTTATTTTCTCACAGTTCTGGAGGGTGGAAGTCCAAGATTAAGGTACTGAATACCATAAGAATTGGTTTCTGGTGAGAACAATCTTCCTGGCTTGCTGACGGCTGTCTTCTTGCAGTGTCCTCACACGGCCTTTCCTCTACAAGCAGAGGGAGAGAGATCTCTGGAATCTATTCCCCTTCTTATAAGGACACCATCAGTCCCTGTCAGATTATTACCTCACCCTTATGACTTCAGTTAACTTCAGTTACCTCCCTAAAGGACCTATCTCCTATCTTCTACAGTCAACTTAGGAGGGGCTTCAACATATAATTTTTCGGGGGACACAATTCAGTCCATAACAACAACTTAAGATAGCTTTCTCTGATTTTCAGTCTTTCACTAATACCTCCCTCTTTGTCTACGAGTTATTCAAGTTTCCTTAAATTTTTTTTTTAATTTTCTTACATTATCCCTTCCCTTTAAATGCTGTCTTCACTTCTTAATTGGCATTTCTTGCAAATGAAGGCACCTTTCCTCACAATATATTGATTACTCTCCCCACTGTAACACAGCGTCTTCTCCCATGACTTTCCTGAAGTGGTTCCACTTTTGTTCATAAAAGTTTAGCCATCCAATCAGATGCTTTATTTTCAGTTCCCATAGCATTTTGCCTTTGGGAAACAACTGACTCCATTAGATGGTGCTTCTTTTAAAACTACCTTCCTTTATGTTTTATAGCAATCTTATGATTTCTGTTGGCATACCACCTAGCTTCTTTCTGATCATTCTTTTTATTTTTAGTTTTCAGTTGTTTCTCTCCTCACTCCTTAGCGTCAGATACTACATACAGTTGGCCTTCTTCTCATCTCTTATATACTCTCTCTCTTACTCCAGCAGCTTTGTTTACCATTTAATATATTATCTGCCAGGCGCCTTCCATCTGTTACCAACATCTCTCCCTCTTTGTCATTTCAGCCTTCGCTATGCTCTCTGAGCTCTCACAGGCAGATCTATTGAACACAGGAATCTCAGTGGAAAATACGAGTACGTTATTTCTCTACTGAGTAAAGCCCTTACAGATCACATGGTCCTGATCCATCTTGCAGCCACCTCATCTGGACTATTTGACCTCCCATGTCACAATAGCAGAGGACCAGACAAGAGGGACACTGGCTCCTAATGACCTCAGCTCAGAAGTGATACACTTGATTCTGCTTCTTTGCCACTGGCCACAACGAATCAAAGGAAAACAGTTGAACTACAAAGGAGGATGAAAAATGTAGATAAGCACATAGGATATTTGATGAGTGCTATCTCGTGTGACATCACCTCCCATCAAACTTTTATTTCACAGAGAAAACACAGACTATAAAGCAAAAACACCCCAAACTACCTTCTTCTCTTTACGTCCAAGAAGAGCTTTTCGACATAGTGTATAAATACCTAGTCTCACTTCCTCAGTATCTTCCATTCATTTTCCCACCTCATTGGTATTGTTAAGGTTTTCCTCTTTAGCGATTGTATTTTGGCCCCCTCCCATTAAAAAGCTGCCTCCCTCCCATTAAAAATTACTCTTGCTTGATGCCAAGTAATTCTCTAGTTACCTTTTCTCTCTTCCTAATTTCACAGTGCAGTTTATCAAAACTTGTATTTATTCTCATTGTCTGTATTTTCTTATCTTTATGTACCTCGTGACTCACACAATTTTGCTCTTTTCTTCTTACTTATCTGCACTGGAATTGCATTCACCAACATTTAGTTTGTGATTAAACTGAGTGAATATTGTTTGGTCATTCTGTCACCTTTCAGCAATAGTTGATTTTGTTGATCAAACTTGGCATCTCAGAAAAATCTTTCACCTTCACAACAGTAGCATCTTAACCTGCTACTTCTTCCTCCTGCCTCTGGACATCCTTATCTCTTTCACTGGGCACTCTCACTCTGCCCTCTGCCAAGAGATGTGTATTTCTCAGAAGCTCTCTTCTGCCCTTGATAGATGGTCTCATCTACTCTTGTGATTCCAGCCACCATATATATCACAGATCTTGACCTAAAACTTACATCTCTCTCTCCTGAGTCTCTTACAAACTTAACTAATTGCCAACTGAACAACTCTGCCCAAGTATAACATGGACACTTAAAATTAATTATGTGATGTTACTGAACGATTAATTTTACCTTCAATACTTACTTCCACTATTCATCTCTCTACATCATTTAGACCACCACTATTTGTACACTTGTCCAAGTTGGATACTGGGGGAACACTCAAGACTCTGGACTCTGACAACCCTCAGAATGGGAGAAAATAGTTGCAAACGAAGCAACTGACAAGGGATTCATCTCCAAAAAATATAAACATAAATAAATTTGTAAACTATATAAGCAACTCATGCAGATCAATATCAAAAAAAACAACCCAATGAAACAATGGACGGAAGACCTAAACAGACATTTCTCCAAAGATGGCCAACAAACACGTGAAAAGATGCTCAACATCACGAATTATGAGAGAAATGCAAATCAACACTACAAGGAGGTATCACCTCACACCGGTCAGAATGGCCATCATCAAAAAATCTACAAACAATAAATGCTGGAGAGGATGAGGAGAAAACGGAACGCTCCTACACTGTTGGTGGGAGTGGAAATTGGTACAGCCACTAGGGAGAGCAGTATGGAGGTTCCTTAAAAAAACTACAAATAGAACTACCATATGACCCAGCAATCCCACTACTGGGCCTATACCCTGAGAAAACCAGAATTCAAAAGGAGTCATGTACCAAAATGTTCATTGCAGCTCTATTTACAATAGCCAGGAGATGGAAACAACCTCAGTGTCCATCGTCAGATGAATGGATAAAGAAGATGTGACACACATATTCAGTGGAATATTACTCAGCCATAAAAAGAAACGAAATTGAGCTATTTGTAATGAGGCGGATGGACCTAGAGTCTGTCATACAGAGTGAAGGAAGTCAGAAAGACAAAGACAAATACCGTATGCTAACACACATATATATATGGAATTTAAGAAAAAAAATGTCATGAAGAACCTAGGGGTAAGACAGGAATAAAGACACAGACCTACTAGAGAATGGACTTGGGGATATGGGGAGGGCGAAGGGTAAGCCATGACAAAGTGAGAGAGTGGCATGGACATATATACACTACCAAACGTAAAATGGATAGCTAGTGGGAAGCAGCCGCATAGCACAGAGAGATCAGCTCGGTGCTTTGTGACCACCTAGAGGGGTGGGATAGGGAGGGTGGGAGTGAGGGAGATGCAAGAGGGAAAGATATAGGAACTTATGTATAACTGATTCACTTTGGTATAAAGCAGAAACTAACACACCATTGTAAAGCCATTATACTCCAATAAAGATGTTACAAAAAGAACACTTGTTTTTTCTTTTGTTTTGTTTTTTGTTTTTTTGTTTTTTACCTTTTAGTTTAAATTTTAGTTCCTGCCCCCAAACATCCATTAAGTCCCCAGGAGAAGGAAAAGGGGATGTGACTAGCAATAGAGAGAAACTTCCTTCACAACAATGGCCATGGCAAGCTTAGGCACTTTTGGTGAAATCTCTCTGGGAAGTACTGGCAGAGGAATAAAAGGCAAACTGACACAGAAGTATTGCCTGGTGTGCATTTCCAGGCTCTGCCTTCTTTCTCATGTCTTGGCGGCAGGTGGAGGAAGAGGAGAAAAGGTTAAACTTTTGTATCAACCGGCAGAATAAGCTTATAACATCCTCTCACTACCTCTGCATGGGTTCTAGTCTCTGCAGCACTACATAAGCTTTGCCCAAAGTAATGAACAGTTGAAAGTCCAATGTAATACTTCACCAAACAACTTAAAAATGCTTGCACACTGGAAAGGATTCAGTTGCGGAGAACACAAATGGACCCAGAGCAACTTTTGCCAAAAGAGAATATTGTGCTAAATGTACAGCCATCGCTCTTTTCCATATGAAGAAACAGTCAGAAGGATAAAAGAACTTGGTCAAAAATCACACAAGTAAGTAGGACAGAATCTGGTCTGTCTGTCATAAGGGTTGTGTTCTTTAACCACCAGGCTAGCTCTTCCCAAACCTGATTCATGCACAGAATAACTATACACCTCTGTTTGCCTTGAATATTCCCTGTTTATACGTATGCCTGCTGCAGTTTTTAATATTGCCCACTTTGACTCCCCAAAGCAACCAAGAACTCACAATAATTTGGTCACTCTATCCATGGACCACTGTGGTGGGACTGCCCAGGAAGCTTAAAAGTGCAGCCTCCCGAGCCCTACTCCAGATCTAGATAAGTTTTCTTAGGGTTGGCTCAAGAATCCAGGTACAAGTCTTTCTCGGTGCTTTTGTGAGTCTCTCGCTCTCGTAAGTTAATAAACCGTTTATTCCGCCTTCCCCAGATGCCCAGCCAGGTCCTGTTAAGGTAGGAGTCCCCCCGCCACATCACAGGGATGCTCCCAGTCAAGTAATCTCTGGAGCCGTGGAGAATCTGAATGGTCTCATGCTGGCCCACCTGCCATGACAAACCTCCTCCAGAGCATTCCCTTTCACAGTTTACATTCTACCACTCCCAAAGGCAGTCCGCTCCAATGAGGCCTGACTTCGTCTGTCCTAACGTGTACCCGCTGATTCAAGCAGTTTAGGAAGAGAAGGTGCTGTGCTTCTCAACCACGGTGGCCCAACCTCTAAAATGGTAGTCGAAGCAGTCTCTACCTCCTGGGAACAACGCCTCTGCAACAGCCCCATTAAACGAATGTCCCATCTTTGCTTTTTCAGGGTGGGGGTCGGGCAACAGGGAGTCCCCCTCCTAAAGAAGGTTCTCTCTCATTGCCACACTATCAGAGGCTGCCCCAAATGTGCTTGCTTCCTGTGGGCCTGATCAGGCTAAGGGCAGAGTTGTCTCTTTCCTTCTCTGAGGCGGACCAAATCGTCTGAGTAACACCTCTTCACACTGTTGACCATGTTTCTCACGGGGGCTGCTGCTGAGTCTTTATCTCATCCTTTCATGGTGGAGAGACAGAGGATTCTAATGACTTTTACTTCTAGGGGAGAGGGGCCTGGAGTGATTATGTTGTCATTTTGTATTATGTCCTTTTGTCATGAATTTGTTTTCAATTTCATGTTCAAATGGGCCCACCATTCCCACTTTGTGAGGTCATTCAGCACCCGCATTTTGCACCTTTAACATCTCTCTCAGTATCACTTGGAAATGTTTGAAATGGCAGGAGCTTGTCCTCATATTCCTATCAGCTGTAAACCCGGAGCCCCGACATGAACCTAACCATTGAGCAGGACACCTCTCCACTACCTGTGTACCACTGCGAAGGCCCCTTAACCTCTTGGTTTCTTTAAGTCCTCAGTTGTAAAAATTTCAGGGTGCGATGAATTTATATTGGGGGCAGGACAAGGTCGAGAAGAGTGTGTCTTTGCTTTTATTCTTCCAAACTGGAATGTCTTCCCTCTCTTCCCCATGGGTCCAAATCTCACTTGTCCTTCAGGCCCACTGCAAAGGAGCCTTCCCTGATTCCCCTGTCCACACAAATCTCTGCCTCTTAGGCTAAGTGCCATACAACCTAGCTGTCTCTTACCTTAATCTTGCCTCTCAAGCCAATCACAGAATGTGGGTCTCTCTTGCCCTCCTGTGGCCCCTGGGGCTGTGCCAGACCACCAGCACGCCCCACCTGGGGTGTCTACTAGACTACGGCATTGGTGGGGAGGCCCAGCTGTGAGGGGCCAGGCAGAGTACCTCTGCCTCTACCCTGTTCTCCTCCAAAAAACTGCCCCTCCTCCTGAAGCCTGCCCCTCAAGTCACAGGTTCCATATATGACCTCACTGGGTAGTGATGCCCTCACAGGCCTTCTCACAGATTCCACGGTAACAGATTCCATGGTAACTGACAACCAAACAGATTCGTATCTGGTGGAGGACTGGTAGGGAAGTTTCTCTGACTATCAGAGACAATGTCTGACTTCATAGGCTATATATACTCAACCCTGTGCTCTGTTCCCTGGCTGGGCAGTGCAGCAGGTACACCCAGACCGGCCACCTCCACAGGAGGTATGGGATACAATCCACCTCACCTGGCTGGCACATGTTTTTGTGGGGCCTGCCAACTATGTACAACTGAGCACACTCCCACATGTAAGTAATACCAGTGACCTGGGACACCTTCAGGGACCCACAGGGCTCACTGCTGAGGACAAGTGAAAGGTCATCCCTGGACAAGTGTGCAGGACGGTTCTAAGCTTTATAATGTAGCCTTCCCCTTTGGGCTACAGGATGCTTCCATTCAGACCCTTTCCTGAATGGCCTCTTAGCAAAAGACAAGTGCATTTTTGTTGGCAAACGGTAAATGGAGCAGTTTGAGGAACAGGGCCACAATTAGAAGCACACCTTCAAACCCAGGCACCTCTGTGCTGTCATGCAGACATCTCTATCGGTCCTCTCAGACACATCCCATACTGAGTTGCTGAGTACTCGGGGACAGGGTGGTGCCATATTGATGGGAAGACCGGAAGAATGAAGGGGGGGGGTGATGAAGTGCTAATGAGACGGGAGGGCTGAGGAGATGGTGTCCCAGGAGGCTGCGTTGATGTGAGCCTAGACTTGGTACCCAGACCCCGGTTCTGAGTCTCCTGATCACTCTGCCTCAGTATTTAGCCTTGTTCTAATCTAGATAAAAGTACCAGAGGGCTAGAGTTCAGTGTGGTTGAAACAGGCGGTATAACTGGGGCCCAAGAGGGGTTGCCAAGGTGAGAGGGGTTCTTAACAAATTTGTATTAGATTATTTCTTTCCAAAACTTGAAAGACATTTCCATTAAAGCCTCAGAAGTGACAGACTGCAAGAAATGTTTTCTCTGTTGTGGAAGGGAGAGATGGAGAGGATCATGAGTGCAATTTCTTTCGGGTTCTACTGTTTTCCCTGGAAACGGTGAAGAGACTTCCTCATCTGCTGCAGCCGTAGGCGCTAGGGATTGCTTTTGCAGCCAGTGTCCCTTCTCTAGGGACTCATAGAGGTGATGGGCCAAGGCTGTGTTTTGGATGTCAAGTAGATTAAAGGTCTTCAGCCAGAAACTGGGAGAGACATGAGAGGGGGAAATTGTGGCAGGAGACTGTGCACAGCACAAGTGACTGATCAGTTCTGATTTTCTTTGCAGCAGCAGTGGCTCCCGTTTGTCCTCCCACACCCGGGCACTACCATGTCCTCTACCGAGGGTGTGGAGAAACGCAGTTGGGCTGGCATGGGGAGACATACTGCCTGGTTGGTGGCTACCGGGCCTACGGGGATGTTCCTTTGGCCCCACCAGCAAAGGTGGAAGCAGTGAAGCCAGTCCCCAGACGTGCGCCCAAACGAAAGCACTCTTCAGAAAGTTCGGACGAAGAGCTGGGCTGCTCCAGACCCAAAAACCGGCGATTGGAGCATGGTGGACCTGCTCCCTGAAGCAAGAACAGGATGGAGAGTCAAGCAGCATGCACCCTGCCCCGAGGTTCACATGCTCCTTTACTGCCAGCCCTTTCTGTCCCCAGTGGGGTCCCTTACTGCTCAATAAAATGTTTGTGTGTAACACATTTCTAGGGTCGCCAGTGCTCAGACTTAGGTCACTAGCCCTGTGCTAGGCACTCCTGCCACCTGGGAAAGGTTCCAAAGGTGGAACAGCTCCAGGGGGTGCCAGGGATCACAGCAAAAACTTGAGAGGCTGGGGATGAAGGAGTTTGGGCACAGTCCCTAAAGCATCTCTGTGGTTGAGCTTCTGTGAGAAGGCACATCCCCAGAGAGAGAGAGAGAGAGAGAGAGAGAGAGAGAGAGAGAGAGAGAGTGTGTGTGTGTGTGTGTGTGTGTGTGTGTGTGTGTTGAGGAGAGGGGGTCTCTAGAGGAGGCAGCTAGGGGGAGGGCCTGAGGCTGGCAATGGGGAATGGCGTGCAGCCTCTGAGTAAGCACAGGCACTTAAGCCCTTGAGGTTTCTGGGAAAGCTAGAGCCACAAGGGCCACGAGATAAGGCAAGTGTAGCAGCAGAACCCAGGTGCCAGGTCTTTCCTCAGAACCTATACTTCTCCACGAGGCCGGGCCTTCCACGCTGAGGTAGGAGGGATCCTGGCCAGAAGGTCAGCCAGCAGCTCTGGGAGGAAGATTGCTGCGGTGGGGACTCTGCTGCCATGGAAATCACTTCATTTCCTTCCACTCAAATAGCCTGCTGACTGGCTTCCTGCTCTGTTGAGTAAAAGGGTCGCTGACTCTCCCCAGAAGGTCGTTCAGTTCACATCCCCAAAGTCCCTCTATTCAGGCCCTGGGGAGGTGTAGCGACTCCTGAGGGCGCTCTTTCCTGAGGCTGGCTGACAGAAGTGGGGGAGGTTCCTGATAGTTCCCAGGCGCTAGTTGAAGTCCCCAGAGAATGGTCATGCAGGTTGGGGAGTCAAGTAGGTGGAGAGAGAAGGTCGGGGGCAGAGGACCCCTTCCTGAATCCAGAGCTCACATGGTTACCCCCCACCCCCCCATTTCCAGAAACTATCTCTTCCCCCACACAAGCCCTCATGGCCCAGTCCCGGGAAACCGGGAGCCCAGAGCACTTGTGGCCACAGAGGCACTGGCATGCAGCCCTCAGGGTGGGCGGGGCCGGCTGCAGGCAGATGGGGATGAGGTGTGCTCCCGGGAGGCCTCGGGCTGAAGGTGGCCCTCTGAGAGAAGCACCCCAGCTTGGACAGGAAGGTTACAGGCCGGGGAGAGCAACCTAGGGCGCCCCCTCGGAGCAGTGGGAGTGGGAAGAGGGACAGGGGTGGAGGGAACCCGCGATGGGAGGCGAGTGGGCTCTCCGCAGAGGCCAGCTTAGCCCGCAGGAGCTGCCTGTGAGCAGGGGGCGGGAGGGCACTGCTGCCCTGTGGCTGCTGGGCTTCCCGGATCGCGGCTCTCTGCGAGGGTCCTGTGACTCTGTATCCCCTCCCTCAAACCGCCCCCCTCGCGAGGCCACGACGCTGGGTGCCCTGTGTCGACAGGCAGAACCCCACTGCCCGCCCCTCGCAGACCCGCCTCTGCCCGCCTCGATGGTCCCCGCGCACTCAGCCAGCGGCCTCTGCTGTGTCTGCTGCTCCTGCTGGGTCTGCTGCTGCGGCCGGTTACCCGTGAAGACCACGCCGGGCACCTCCAGAACCCCAAGTCCGCGGGAGCGCACGCGGGCCCTGATGCGGGACTTCCCGCTTGTGGACGGGTGGCTGCAGTGTGTGCCGGCTGCTGGGGGCCGCTGGGGGCCTAGCCTGGCCCCGGGCAGGGCAGGAGGTCCGGAGCATGCAGAGCTAGTGGGGAGGCTCCCTCCCACCACCCCTGGATGTCCTCTCCATCATCTATGGATGCCCTTCCCCTTCTCTGTCATCCCCTCCCTGGTGGGAACCCCTCAGCCCAGGCCTCAGCTGCTCCTAGTATAGTCTGTGTGACAGTGGGAGGTGGGGGACCCACAGGCTGGCCCAGGCCAGGCAATGTGTCCTGCCTCATCCCAAGACCTAAGGAGCCCACCTATTTGCCTTGACCTCCCTCCAGCCACAACGACATGCCCCTGGTCCTGAGGCAGTTTTACCACCACGGGCTACAGGATGTTAATCTGCGCAATTTCAGCCATGGCCAGACCAGCGTGGACAGGCTGAAAAATGATCTCGTGGGTGCCCAGGGACACACAAGGTGCCACCATGGCTGCTGGGGAATGTGGGGCAGTTTGGGGGCCTCAGAGACCACAGGTTAGTCACATTGGAACTAAGTTACCATAGTGACCTAGAAAGTGCCATGCCATGGATGCTGGGGGAACAGGGGTCACAGTGAGCCAACCTGACGGGCATCCAAGTACCACAGAAAAAGCAACGCATTACATGGGACTTCTGGGCACACTGAGTGTTGTGCCAGCTGAGGAGGCTATGAGAAGCCCAAGGAGCTCCAAAGCCCAAACTAAGCCCTTGCCTTCCCTCAGTTCTGGTGAGCCTACGTCCCATGCCGGACCCACGAACGCGATGCTGTGCGCCTCACCCTGGAGCAAGTTCACCTCATCTGCCCCATGTGTGCCTCCTATTCTGAGCTGGAGCTTGTGACCTCAGTTAAAGGTAGCCGGGGGACTTCCCTGGTAGTCCAGAGGTGAAGACTCCACGCTTCCACTGCAGGGGCCTCGGGTTGGATCCCCGGTGGGGGAACTAAGAGCCCTCATGCTGCGTGGCACGGCCAAAAAAACAAAACAAAATGGTAAAGAGACTGGTCGTGGTAGGTGTTAGGGACTTCAGTTAGCTACCCCTGCCTCTGAAAATGATCATCTGACCTACCTGCCCCCAGCTCTCAACAATACCCGGAAGTTGGCTAGCCTCATTGGTGTGGAGGGCGGCCACTCACTGGACAGGAGCCTCTCCATCTTGCGTACCTTCTATGCGCTGGGTGTGCGCTACGTGACACTCACCCACACCTGCAACACGCCCTGGTGAGCACAGTGCAGATGGTAAGGGCCCAGTGAGGCAGGGATCTGCCCAAGATCACGCTGGGGCCCAAAGCAAGTTTATCCCTGGGATCCAGCCCTGAACCTGGGGTTGGGAGGGGAATGGAGGTTTGCAGAACAAGACTGAATCCCCAGAAGGGCCCTCCTACTGCCAGGCACAGCCCAGTTTGGGTCCCTCCTCTTGCATCAGGGAGTTGCAGGTGTAGACGGTTCGACACAACCTCTTTCTACGCTCTTGTAGCCAAGTCATGGCCACCAGTCAGACTGCCTCCTGGCCATCCTGCAGGGCACAGAGCTCAGCAAAGGGTATCCACCCCTTCTACAGCAATGTCAGTCGGCTCACCAGCTTTGGCGAGGTAAGGACGCGGCTTCCATACCCTGCCCCACATGAATGTACAGCCCTGCCTGTTCCCTACAGATAAATACACACAAGATAAATGCAGCCCTCATGCCCTCTCCCCATCCTGTCCCTGCAGAAGGTGGTGGCAGAAATGAACCGCCTGGGCATGATGGTGGACTTGGCCCATGTCTCGGATGCTGCGGCACGGCGAGCCCTACAAGTGTCACAGGCACCTGTCATCTTCTCCCACTCAGCTGCCCGGGGTATGTGCAAGAACACTCGCAATGTTCCTGATGATATCCTGCAGCTTCTGGTGAGAGACTGCCCTGGCCCTCAAACCTAAAGCAAGAGATTCAAACCAGGAGCCCTTGAACCTGAGCCTCTTCTCCCTCCATTTCCTCAAACGCCAGGTTAAATATCTTCTGCCCCCAAAACCCACGGTCCACAGCCCCTGAACTCTTCAGCCCTAGGTGGGGGTCTAGGTGGTAAGATACTCCTCCAAACCCGGAAACCCTGGGCCAACACACCACCCAGACCAGGGCTGCGGCTCCTCCATTCACACAAACCCAGAGAGGAGATGACTCTGACCTCAAAGCCAGGGCTGAACACCTTCCTCACAGGGGCCGAGAGAGTGAACAGGCAGCTGGCTGTGCTGGGGGCCAAGCTGACTGTCCACGGGTCCGCCCCTGCAGAGGAAGAACGGTGGCATCGTGATGGTGCCCTTGTCCGAGTGGGTGCTGCAGTGCAACCCGTTAGCCAACGTGTCTACTGTGGCAGGCGAGCCTCACCCTGGGCTCTCTGAAAACTCGGATTTGGAGCTGAAGCTGGTCCAAATTTAGGGAGGACTTCAGAAGAGCCCCAGTGGTTTGACCCACCTATTGGCAATAGGTACAGCACCCAAAAACCCAAGAATGGACAGTACACAGCACCTTGGTGCCATGTGGAACTGGAGCCACAGAATCAAAACTGCGATACGGATGGGTATCAGGGAGGCTGTCAGACACTGCTTTATGTCAAACACATAAAGAAAATATCCACTATCAGAACCGTTGGTTGACTGACTTTTTTTCACATCTTTCTGACAAAATTCGTGAAGTTGTGAGTACCACAAGGGTCATTACACTTCTGTTCAAGATGTAATCTCAGGCTCACAATCACTGTTTAGCTTCTGTATATTGCAGTGTACATAAAGGTCTGTATTAGTCTGGTTGGGCTGTTATAGTGAAATACTATAGACTGAACGACTTCCACAGCAGAAATTTATTTTCTCACAGTTCTGGAGGGTGGAAGTCCAAGATTAAGGTACTGAATACCATAAGAATTGGTTTCTGGTGAGAACAATCTTCCTGGCTTGCTGACGGCTGTCTTCTTGCAGTGTCCTCACACGGCCTTTCCTCTACGAGCAGAGGGAGAGAGATCTCTGGAATCTATTCCCCTTCTTATAAGGACACCATCAGTCCCTGTCAGATTATTACCTCACCCTTATGACTTCAGTTAACTTCAGTTACCTCCCTAAAGGACCTATCTCCTATCTTCTACAGTCAACTTAGGAGGGGCTTCAACATATAATTTTTCGGGGGACACAATTCAGTCCATAACAACAACTTAAGATAGCTTTCTCTGATTTTCAGTCTTTCACTAATACCTCCCTCTTTGTCTACGAGTTATTCAAGTTTCCTTAAATTTTTTTTTTAATTTTCTTACATTATCCCTTCCCTTTAAATGCTGTCTTCACTTCTTAATTGGCATTTCTTGCAAATGAAGGCACCTTTCCTCACAATATATTGATTACTCTCCCCACTGTAACACAGCGTCTTCTCCCATGACTTTCCTGAAGTGGTTCCACTTTTGTTCATAAAAGTTTAGCCATCCAATCAGATGCTTTATTTTCAGTTCCCATAGCATTTTGCCTTTGGGAAACAACTGACTCCATTAGATGGTGCTTCTTTTAAAACTACCTTCCTTTATGTTTTATAGCAATCTTATGATTTCTGTTGGCATACCACCTAGCTTCTTTCTGATCATTCTTTTTATTTTTAGTTTTCAGTTGTTTCTCTCCTCACTCCTTAGCGTCAGATACTACATACAGTTGGCCTTCTTCTCATCTCTTATATACTCTCTCTCTTACTCCAGCAGCTTTGTTTACCATTTAATATATTATCTGCCAGGCGCCTTCCATCTGTTACCAACATCTCTCCCTCTTTGTCATTTCAGCCTTCGCTATGCTCTCTGAGCTCTCACAGGCAGATCTATTGAACACAGGAATCTCAGTGGAAAATACGAGTACGTTATTTCTCTACTGAGTAAAGCCCTTACAGATCACATGGTCCTGATCCATCTTGCAGCCACCTCATCTGGACTATTTGACCTCCCATGTCACAATAGCAGAGGACCAGACAAGAGGGACACTGGCTCCTAATGACCTCAGCTCAGAAGTGATACACTTGATTCTGCTTCTTTGCCACTGGCCACAACGAATCAAAGGAAAACAGTTGAACTACAAAGGAGGATGAAAAATGTAGATAAGCACATAGGATATTTGATGAGTGCTATCTCGAGGTGACATCACCTCCCATCAAACTTTTATTTCACAGAGAAAACACAGACTATAAAGCAAAAACACCCCAAACTACCTTCTTCTCTTTACGTCCAAGAAGAGCTTTTCGACATAGTGTATAAATACCTAGTCTCACTTCCTCAGTATCTTCCATTCATTTTCCCACCTCATTGGTATTGTTAAGGTTTTCCTCTTTAGCGATTGTATTTTGGCCCCCTCCCATTAAAAAGCTGCCTCCCTCCCATTAAAAATTACTCTTGCTTGATGCCAAGTAATTCTCTAGTTACCTTTTCTCTCTTCCTAATTTCACAGTGCAGTTTATCAAAACTTGTATTTATTCTCATTGTCTGTATTTTCTTATCTTTATGTACCTCATGACTCACACAATTTTGCTCTTTTCTTCTTACTTATCTGCACTGGAATTGCATTCACCAACATTTAGTTTGTGATTAAACTGAGTGAATATTGTTTGGTCATTCTGTCACCTTTCAGCAATAGTTGATTTTGTTGATCAAACTTGGCATCTCAGAAAAATCTTTCACCTTCACAACAGTAGCATCTTAACCTGCTACTTCTTCCTCCTGCCTCTGGACATCCTTATCTCTTTCACTGGGCACTCTCACTCTGCCCTCTGCCAAGAGATGTGTATTTCTCAGAAGCTCTCTTCTGCCCTTGATAGATGGTCTCATCTACTCTTGTGATTCCAGCCACCATATATATCACAGATCTTGACCTAAAACTTACATCTCTCTCTCCTGAGTCTCTTACAAACTTAACTAATTGCCAACTGAACTCTGCCCAAGTATAACATGGACACTTAAAATTAATTATGTGATGTTACTGAACGATTAATTTTACCTTCAATACTTACTTCCACTATTCATCTCTCTACATCATTTAGACCACCACTATTTGTACACTTGTCCAAGTTGGATACTGGGGGAACACTCAAGACTCTGGACTCTGACAACCCTCAGAATGGGAGAAAATAGTTGCAAACGAAGCAACTGACAAGGGATTCATCTCCAAAAAATATAAACATAAATAAATTTGTAAACTATATAAGCAACTCATGCAGATCAATATCAAAAAAAACAACCCAATGAAACCATGGACGGAAGACCTAAACAGACATTTCTCCAAAGATGGCCAACAAACACATGAAAAGATGCTCAACATCACGAATTATGAGAGAAATGCAAATCAACACTACAAGGAGGTATCACCTCACACCGGTCAGAATGGCCATCATCAAAAAATCTACAAACAATAAATGCTGGAAAGGATGTGGAGAAAACGGAACGCTCCTACACTGTTGGTGGGAGTGGAAATTGGTACAGCCACTAGGGAGAGCAGTATGGAGGTTCCTTAAAAAAACTACAAATAGAACTACCATATGACCCAGCAATCCCACTACTGGGCCTATACCCTGAGAAAACCAGAATTCAAAAGGAGTCATGTACCAAAATGTTCATTGCAGCTCTATTTACAATAGCCAGGAGATGGAAACAACCTCAGTGTCCATCGTCAGATGAATGGATAAAGAAGATGTGACACACATATTCAGTGGAATATTACTCAGCCATAAAAAGAAACGAAATTGAGCTATTTGTAATGAGGCGGATGGACCTAGAGTCTGTCATACAGAGTGAAGGAAGTCAGAAAGACAAAGACAAATACCGTATGCTAACACATATATATATATGGAATTTAAGAAAAAAAATGTCATGAAGAACCTAGGGGTAAGACAGGAATAAAGACACAGACCTACTAGAGAATGGACTTGGGGATATGGGGAGGGCGAAGGGTAAGCCATGACAAAGTGAGAGAGTGGCATGGACATATATACACTACCAAACGTAAAATGGATAGCTAGTGGGAAGCAGCCGCATAGCACAGAGAGATCAGCTCGGTGCTTTGTGACCACCTAGAGGGGTGGGATAGGGAGGGTGGGAGTGAGGGAGATGCAAGAGGGAAAGATATAGGAACTTATGTATAACTGATTCACTTTGGTATAAAGCAGAAACTAACACACCATTGTAAAGCCATTATACTCCAATAAAGATGTTACAAAAAGAACACTTGTTTTTTCTTTTGTTTTGTTTTTTGTTTTTTTGTTTTTTACCTTTTAGTTTAAATTTTAGTTCCTGCCCCCAAACATCCATTAAGTCCCCAGGAGAAGGAAAAGGGGATGTGACTAGCAATAGAGAGAAACTTCCTTCACAACAATGGCCATGGCAAGCTTAGGCACTTTTGGTGAAATCTCTCTGGGAAGTACTGGCAGAGGAATAAAAGGCAAACTGACACAGAAGTATTGCCTGGTGTGCATTTCCAGGCTCTGCCTTCTTTCTCATGTCTTGGCGGCAGGTGGAGGAAGAGGAGAAAAGGTTAAACTTTTGTATCAACCGGCAGAATAAGCTTATAACATCCTCTCACTACCTCTGCATGGGTTCTAGTCTCTGCAGCACTACATAAGCTTTGCCCAAAGTAATGAACAGTTGAAAGTCCAATGTAATACTTCACCAAACAACTTAAAAATGCTTGCACACTGGAAAGGATTCAGTTGCGGAGAACACAAATGGACCCAGAGCAACTTTTGCCAAAAGAGAATATTGTGCTAAATGTACAGCCATCGCTCTTTTCCATATGAAGAAACAGTCAGAAGGATAAAAGAACTTGGTCAAAAATCACACAAGTAAGTAGGACAGAATCTGGTCTGTCTGTCATAAGGGTTGTGTTCTTTAACCACCAGGCTAGCTCTTCCCAAACCTGATTCATGCACAGAATAACTATACACCTCTGTTTGCCTTGAATATTCCCTGTTTATACGTATGCCTGCTGCAGTTTTTAATATTGCCCACTTTGACTCCCCAAAGCAACCAAGAACTCACAATAATTTGGTCACTCTATCCATGGACCACTGTGGTGGGACTGCCCAGGAAGCTTAAAAGTGCAGCCTCCCGAGCCCTACTCCAGATCTAGATAAGTTTTCTTAGGGTTGGCTCAAGAATCCAGGTACAAGTCTTTCTCGGTGCTTTTGTGAGTCTCTCGCTCTCGTAAGTTAATAAACCGTTTATTCCGCCTTCCCCAGATGCCCAGCCAGGTCCTGTTAAGGTAGGAGTCCCCCCGCCACATCACAGGGATGCTCCCAGTCAAGTAATCTCTGGAGCCGTGGAGAATCTGAATGGTCTCATGCTGGCCCACCTGCCATGACAAACCTCCTCCAGAGCATTCCCTTTCACAGTTTACATTCTACCACTCCCAAAGGCAGTCCGCTCCAATGAGGCCTGACTTTGTCTGTCCTAACGTGTACCCGCTGATTCAAGCAGTTTAGGAAGAGAAGGTGCTGTGCTTCTCAACCACGGTGGCCCAACCTCTAAAATGGTAGTCGAAGCAGTCTCTACCTCCTGGGAACAACGCCTCTGCAACAGCCCCATTAAACGAGTGTCCCATCTTTGCTTTTTCAGGGTGGGGGTCGGGCAACAGGGAGTCCCCCTCCTAAAGAAGGTTCTCTCTCATTGCCACACTATCAGAGGCTGCCCCAAATGTGCTTGCTTCCTGTGGGCCTGATCAGGCTAAGGGCAGAGTTGTCTCTTTCCTTCTCTGAGGCGGACCAAATCGTCTGAGTAACACCTCTTCACACTGTTGACCATGTTTCTCACGGGGGCTGCTGCTGAGTCTTTATCTCATCCTTTCATGGTGGAGAGACAGAGGATTCTAATGACTTTTACTTCTAGGGGAGAGGGGCCTGGAGTGATTATGTTGTCATTTTGTATTATGTCCTTTTGTCATGAATTTGTTTTCAATTTCATGTTCAAATGGGCCCACCATTCCCACTTTGTGAGGTCATTCAGCACCCGCATTTTGCACCTTTAACATCTCTCTCAGTATCACTTGGAAATGTTTGAAATGGCAGGAGCTTGTCCTCATATTCCTATCAGCTGTAAACCCGGAGCCCCGACATGAACCTAACCATTGAGCAGGACACCTCTCCACTACCTGTGTACCACTGCGAAGGCCCCTTAACCTCTTGGTTTCTTTAAGTCCTCAGTTGTAAAAATTTCAGGGTGCGATGAATTTATATTGGGGGCAGGACAAGGTCGAGAAGAGTGTGTCTTTGCTTTTATTCTTCCAAACTGGAATGTCTTCCCTCTCTTCCCCATGGGTCCAAATCTCACTTGTCCTTCAGGCCCACTGCAAAGGAGCCTTCCCTGATTCCCCTGTCCACACAAATCTCTGCCTCTTAGGCTAAGTGCCATACAACCTAGCTGTCTCTTACCTTAATCTTGCCTCTCAAGCCAATCACAGAATGTGGGTCTCTCTTGCCCTCCTGTGGCCCCTGGGGCTGTGCCAGACCACCAGCACGCCCCACCTGGGGTGTCTACTAGACTACGGCATTGGTGGGGAGGCCCAGCTGTGAGGGGCCAGGCAGAGTACCTCTGCCTCTACCCTGTTCTCCTCCACAAAACTGCCCCTCCTCCTGAAGCCTGCCCCTCAAGTCACAGGTTCCATATATGACCTCACTGGGTAGTGATGCCCTCACAGGCCTTCTCACAGATTCCACGGTAACAGATTCCATGGTAACTGACAACCAAACAGATTCGTATCTGGTGGAGGACTGGTAGGGAAGTTTCTCTGACTATCAGAGACAATGTCTGACTTCATAGGCTATATATACTCAACCCTGTGCTCTGTTCCCTGGCTGGGCAGTGCAGCAGGTACACCCAGACCGGCCACCTCCACAGGAGGTATGGGATACAATCCACCTCACGTGGCTGGCACATGTTTTTGTGGGGCCTGCCAACTATGTACAACTGAGCACACTCCCACATGTAAGTAATACCAGTGACCTGGGACACCTTCAGGGACCCACAGGGCTCACTGCTGAGGACAAGTGAAAGGTCATCCCTGGACAAGTGTGCAGGACGGTTCTAAGCTTTATAATGTAGCCTTCCCCTTTGGGCTACAGGATGCTTCCATTCAGGCCCTTTCCTGAATGGCCTCTTAGCAAAAGACAAGTGCATTTTTGTTGGCAAACGGTAAATGGAGCAGTTTGAGGAACAGGGCCACAATTAGAAGCACACCTTCAAACCCAGGCACCTCTGTGCTGTCATGCAGACATCTCTATCGGTCCTCTCAGACACATCCCATACTGAGTTGCTGAGTACTCGGGGACAGGGTGGTGCCATATTGATGGGAAGACCGGAAGAATGAAGGGGGGGGGGGTGATGAAGTGCTAATGAGACGGGAGGGCTGAGGAGATGGTGTCCCAGGAGGCTGCGTTGATGTGAGCCTAGACTTGGTACCCAGACCCCGGTTCTGAGTCTCCTGATCACTCTGCCTCAGTATTTAGCCTTGTTCTAATCTAGATAAAAGTACCAGAGGGCTAGAGTTCAGTGTGGTTGAAACAGGCGGTATAACTGGGGCCCAAGAGGGGTTGCCAAGGTGAGAGGGGTTCTTAACAAATTTGTATTAGATTATTTCTTTCCAAAACTTGAAAGACATTTCCATTAAAGCCTCAGAAGTGACAGACTGCAAGAAATGTTTTCTCTGTTGTGGAAGGGAGAGATGGAGAGGATCATGAGTGCAATTTCTTTCGGGTTCTACTGTTTTCCCTGGAAACGGTGAAGAGACTTCCTCATCTGCTGCAGCCGTAGGCGCTAGGGATTGCTTTTGCAGCCAGTGTCCCTTCTCTAGGGACTCATAGAGGTGATGGGCCAAGGCTGTGTTTTGGATGTCAAGTAGATTAAAGGTCTTCAGCCAGAAACTGGGAGAGACATGAGAGGGGGAAATTGTGGCAGGAGACTGTGCACAGCACAAGTGACTGATCAGTTCTGATTTTCTTTGCAGCAGCAGTGGCTCCCGTTTGTCCTCCCACACCCGGGCACTACCATGTCCTCTACCGAGGGTGTGGAGAAACGCAGTTGGGCTGGCATGGGGAGACATACTGCCTGGTTGGTGGCTACCGGGCCTACGGGGATGTTCCTTTGGCCCCACCAGCAAAGGTGGAAGCAGTGAAGCCAGTCCCCAGACGTGCGCCCAAACGAAAGCACTCTTCAGAAAGTTCGGACGAAGAGCTGGGCTGCTCCAGACCCAAAAACCGGCGATTGGAGCATGGTGGACCTGCTCCCTGAAGCAAGAACAGGATGGAGAGTCAAGCAGCATGCACCCTGCCCCGAGGTTCACATGCTCCTTTACTGCCAGCCCTTTCTGTCCCCAGTGGGGTCCCTTACTGCTCAATAAAATGTTAGTGTGTAACACATTTCTAGGGTCGCCAGTGCTCAGACTTAGGTCACTACCCCTGTGCTAGGCACTCCTGCCACCTGGGAAAGGTTCCAAAGGTGGAACAGCTCCAGGGGGTGCCAGGGATCACAGCAAAAACTTGAGAGGCTGGGGATGAAGGAGTTTGGGCACAGTCCCTAAAGCATCTCTGTGGTTGAGCTTCTGTGAGAAGGCACATCCCCAGAGAGAGAGAGAGAGAGAGAGAGAGAGAGAGAGAGTGTGTGTGTGTGTGTGTGTGTGTGTGTGTGTGTGTGTTGAGGAGAGGGGGTCTCTAGAGGAGGCAGCTAGGGGGAGGGCCTGAGGCTGGCAATGGGGAATGGCGTGCAGCCTCTGAGTAAGCACAGGCACTTAAGCCCTTGAGGTTTCTGGGAAAGCTAGAGCCACAAGGGCCACGAGATAAGGCAAGTGTAGCAGCAGAACCCAGGTGCCAGGTCTTTCCTCAGAACCTATACTTCTCCACGAGGCCGGGCCTTCCACGCTGAGGTAGGAGGGATCCTGGCCAGAAGGTCAGCCAGCAGCTCTGGGAGGAAGATTGCTGCGGTGGGGACTCTGCTGCCATGGAAATCACTTCATTTCCTTCCACTCAAATAGCCTGCTGACTGGCTTCCTGCTCTGTTGAGTAAAAGGGTCGCTGACTCTCCCCAGAAGGTCGTTCAGTTCACATCCCCAAAGTCCCTCTATTCAGGCCCTGGGGAGGTGTAGCGACTCCTGAGGGCGCTCTTTCCTGAGGCTGGCTGACAGAAGTGGGGGAGGTTCCTGATAGTTCCCAGGCGCTAGTTGAAGTCCCCAGAGAATGGTCATGCAGGTTGGGGAGTCAAGTAGGTGGAGAGAGAAGGTCGGGGGCAGAGGACCCCTTCCTGAATCCAGAGCTCACATGGTTACCCCCCATCCCCCCATTTCCAGAAACTATCTCTTCCCCCACACAAGCCCTCATGGCCCAGTCCCGGGAAACCGGGAGCCCAGAGCACTTGTGGCCACAGAGGCACTGGCATGCAGCCCTCAGGGTGGGCGGGGCCGGCTGCAGGCAGATGGGGATGAGGTGTGCTCCCGGGAGGCCTCGGGCTGAAGGTGGCCCTCTGAGAGAAGCACCCCAGCTTGGACAGGAAGGTTACAGGCCGGGGAGAGCAACCTAGGGCGCCCCCTCGGAGCAGTGGGAGTGGGAAGAGGGGCAGGGGTGGAGGGAACCCGCGATGGGAGGCGAGTGGGCTCTCCGCAGAGGCCAGCTTAGCCCGCAGGAGCTGCCTGTGAGCAGGGGGCGGGAGGGCACTGCTGCCCTGTGGCTGCTGGGCTTCCCGGATCGCGGCTCTCTGCGAGGGTCCTGTGACTCTGTATCCCCTCCCTCAAACCGCCCCCCTCGCGAGGCCACGACGCTGGGTGCCCTGTGTCGACAGGCAGAACCCCACTGCCCGCCCCTCGCAGACCCGCCTCTGCCCGCCTCGATGGTCCCCGCGCACTCAGCCAGCGGCCTCTGCTGTGTCTGCTGCTCCTGCTGGGTCTGCTGCTGCGGCCGGTTACCCGTGAAGACCACGCCGGGCACCTCCAGAACCCCAAGTCCGCGGGAGCGCACGCGGGCCCTGATGCGGGACTTCCCGCTTGTGGACGGGTGGCTGCAGTGTGTGCCGGCTGCTGGGGGCCGCTGGGGGCCTAGCCTGGCCCCGGGCAGGGCAGGAGGTCCGGAGCATGCAGAGCTAGTGGGGAGGCTCCCTCCCACCACCCCTGGATGTCCTCTCCATCATCTATGGATGCCCTTCCCCTTCTCTGTCATCCCCTCCCTGGTGGGAACCCCTCAGCCCAGGCCTCAGCTGCTCCTAGTATAGTCTGTGTGACAGTGGGAGGTGGGGGACCCACAGGCTGGCCCAGGCCAGGCAATGTGTCCTGCCTCATCCCAAGACCTAAGGAGCCCACCTATTTGCCTTGACCTCCCTCCAGCCACAACGACATGCCCCTGGTCCTGAGGCAGTTTTACCACCACGGGCTACAGGATGTTAATCTGCGCAATTTCAGCCATGGCCAGACCAGCGTGGACAGGCTGAAAAATGATCTCGTGGGTGCCCAGGGACACACAAGGTGCCACCATGGCTGCTGGGGAATGTGGGGCAGTTTGGGGGCCTCAGAGACCACAGGTTAGTCACATTGGAACTAAGTTACCATAGTGACCTAGAAAGTGCCATGCCATGGATGCTGGGGGAACAGGGGTCACAGTGAGCCAACCTGACGGGCATCCAAGTACCACAGAAAAAGCAACGCATTACATGGGACTTCTGGGCACACTGAGTGTTGTGCCAGCTGAGGAGGCTATGAGAAGCCCAAGGAGCTCCAAAGCCCAAACTAAGCCCTTGCCTTCCCTCAGTTCTGGTGAGCCTACGTCCCATGCCGGACCCACGAACGCGATGCTGTGCGCCTCACCCTGGAGCAAGTTCACCTCATCTGCCCCATGTGTGCCTCCTATTCTGAGCTGGAGCTTGTGACCTCAGTTAAAGGTAGCCGGGGGACTTCCCTGGTAGTCCAGAGGTGAAGACTCCACGCTTCCACTGCAGGGGCCTCGGGTTGGATCCCCGGTGGGGGAACTAAGAGCCCTCATGCTGCGTGGCACGGCCAAAAAAACAAAACAAAATGGTAAAGAGACTGGTCGTGGTAGGTGTTAGGGACTTCAGTTAGCTACCCCTGCCTCTGAAAATGATCATCTGACCTACCTGCCCCCAGCTCTCAACAATACCCGGAAGTTGGCTAGCCTCATTGGTGTGGAGGGCGGCCACTCACTGGACAGGAGCCTCTCCATCTTGCGTACCTTCTATGCGCTGGGTGTGCGCTACGTGACACTCACCCACACCTGCAACACGCCCTGGTGAGCACAGTGCAGATGGTAAGGGCCCAGTGAGGCAGGGATCTGCCCAAGATCACGCTGGGGCCCAAAGCAAGTTTATCCCTGGGATCCAGCCCTGAACCTGGGGTTGGGAGGGGAATGGAGGTTTGCAGAACAAGACTGAATCCCCAGAAGGGCCCTCCTACTGCCAGGCACAGCCCAGTTTGGGTCCCTCCTCTTGCATCAGGGAGTTGCAGGTGTAGACGGTTCGACACAACCTCTTTCTACGCTCTTGTAGCCAAGTCATGGCCACCAGTCAGACTGCCTCCTGGCCATCCTGCAGGGCACAGAGCTCAGCAAAGGGTATCCACCCCTTCTACAGCAATGTCAGTCGGCTCACCAGCTTTGGCGAGGTAAGGACCCGGCTTCCATACCCTGCCCCACATGAATGTACAGCCCTGCCTGTTCCCTACAGATAAATACACACAAGATAAATGCAGCCCTCATGCCCTCTCCCCATCCTGTCCCTGCAGAAGGTGGTGGCAGAAATGAACCGCCTGGGCATGATGGTGGACTTGGCCCATGTCTCGGATGCTGCGGCACGGCGAGCCCTACAAGTGTCACAGGCACCTGTCATCTTCTCCCACTCAGCTGCCCGGGGTATGTGCAAGAACACTCGCAATGTTCCTGATGATATCCTGCAGCTTCTGGTGAGAGACTGCCCTGGCCCTCAAACCTAAAGCAAGAGATTCAAACCAGGAGCCCTTGAACCTGAGCCTCTTCTCCCTCCATTTCCTCAAACGCCAGGTTAAATATCTTCTGCCCCCAAAACCCACGGTCCACAGCCCCTGAACTCTTCAGCCCTAGGTGGGGGTCTAGGTGGTAAGATACTCCTCCAAACCCGGAAACCCAGGGCCAACACACCACCCAGACCAGGGCTGAGGCTCCTCCATTCACACAAACCCAGAGAGGAGATGACTCTGACCTCAAAGCCAGGGCTGAACACCTTCCTCACAGGGGCCGAGAGAGTGAACAGGCAGCTGGCTGTGCTGGGGGCCAAGCTGACTGTCCACGGGTCCGCCCCTGCAGAGGAAGAACGGTGGCATCGTGATGGTGCCCTTGTCCGAGTGGGTGCTGCAGTGCAACCCGTTAGCCAACGTGTCTACTGTGGCAGGCGAGCCTCACCCTGGGCTCTCTGAAAACTCGGATTTGGAGCTGAAGCTGGTCCAAATTTAGGGAGGACTTCAGAAGAGCCCCAGTGGTTTGACCCACCTATTGGCAATAGGTACAGCACCCAAAAACCCAAGAATGGACAGTACACAGCACCTTGGTGCCATGTGGAACTGGAGCCACAGAATCAAAACTGCGATACGGATGGGTATCAGGGAGGCTGTCAGACACTGCTTTATGTCAAACACATAAAGAAAATATCCACTATCAGAACCGTTGGTTGACTGACTTTTTTTCACATCTTTCTGACAAAATTCGTGAAGTTGTGAGTACCACAAGCGTCATTACACTTCTGTTCAAGATGTAATCTCAGGCTCACAATCACTGTTTAGCTTCTGTATATTGCAGTGTACATAAAGGTCTGTATTAGTCTGGTTGGGCTGTTATAGTGAAATACTATAGACTGAACGACTTCCACAGCAGAAATTTATTTTCTCACAGTTCTGGAGGGTGGAAGTCCAAGATTAAGGTACTGAATACCATAAGAATTGGTTTCTGGTGAGAACAATCTTCCTGGCTTGCTGACGGCTGTCTTCTTGCAGTGTCCTCACACGGCCTTTCCTCTACGAGCAGAGGGAGAGAGATCTCTGGAATCTATTCCCCTTCTTATAAGGACACCATCAGTCCCTGTCAGATTATTACCTCACCCTTATGACTTCAGTTAACTTCAGTTACCTCCCTAAAGGACCTATCTCCTATCTTCTACAGTCAACTTAGGAGGGGCTTCAACATATAATTTTTCGGGGGACACAATTCAGTCCATAACAACAACTTAAGATAGCTTTCTCTGATTTTCAGTCTTTCACTAATACCTCCCTCTTTGTCTACGAGTTATTCAAGTTTCCTTAAATTTTTTTTTTAATTTTCTTACATTATCCCTTCCCTTTAAATGCTGTCTTCACTTCTTAATTGGCATTTCTTGCAAATGAAGGCACCTTTCCTCACAATATATTGATTACTCTCCCCACTGTAACACAGCGTCTTCTCCCATGACTTTCCTGAAGTGGTTCCACTTTTGTTCATAAAAGTTTAGCCATCCAGTCAGATGCTTTATTTTCAGTTCCCATAGCATTTTGCCTTTGGGAAACAACTGACTCCATTAGATGGTGCTTCTTTTAAAACTACCTTCCTTTATGTTTTATAGCAATCTTATGATTTCTGTTGGCATACCACCTAGCTTCTTTCTGATCATTCTTTTTATTTTTAGTTTTCAGTTGTTTCTCTCCTCACTCCTTAGCGTCAGATACTACATACAGTTGGCCTTCTTCTCATCTCTTATATACTCTCTCTCTTACTCCAGCAGCTTTGTTTACCATTTAATATATTATCTGCCAGGCGCCTTCCATCTGTTACCAACATCTCTCCCTCTTTGTCATTTCAGCCTTCGCTATGCTCTCTGAGCTCTCACAGGCAGATCTATTGAACACAGGAATCTCAGTGGAAAATACGAGTACGTTATTTCTCTACTGAGTAAAGCCCTTACAGATCACATGGTCCTGATCCATCTTGCAGCCACCTCATCTGGACTATTTGACCTCCCATGTCACAATAGCAGAGGACCAGACAAGAGGGACACTGGCTCCTAATGACCTCAGCTCAGA
The DNA here is from genome assembly GCF_964341445.2 of Mesoplodon mirus. NCBI lineage: Eukaryota > Metazoa > Chordata > Mammalia > Artiodactyla > Ziphiidae > Mesoplodon > Mesoplodon mirus. The sequence goes on from NW_028295473.1 coordinate 120,874, forward strand.
AGTGATACACTTGATTCTGCTTCTTTGCCACTGGCCACAACGAATCAAAGGAAAACAGTTGAACTACAAAGGAGGATGAAAAATGTAGATAAGCACATAGGATATTTGATGAGTGCTATCTCGAGGTGACATCACCTCCCATCAAACTTTTATTTCACAGAGAAAACACAGACTATAAAGCAAAAACACCCCAAACTACCTTCTTCTCTTTACGTCCAAGAAGAGCTTTTCGACATAGTGTATAAATACCTAGTCTCACTTCCTCAGTATCTTCCATTCATTTTCCCACCTCATTGGTATTGTTAAGGTTTTCCTCTTTAGCGATTGTATTTTGGCCCCCTCCCATTAAAAAGCTGCCTCCCTCCCATTAAAAATTACTCTTGCTTGATGCCAAGTAATTCTCTAGTTACCTTTTCTCTCTTCCTAATTTCACAGTGCAGTTTATCAAAACTTGTATTTATTCTCATTGTCTGTATTTTCTTATCTTTATGTACCTCGTGACTCACACAATTTTGCTCTTTTCTTCTTACTTATCTGCACTGGAATTGCATTCACCAACATTTAGTTTGTGATTAAACTGAGTGAATATTGTTTGGTCATTCTGTCACCTTTCAGCAATAGTTGATTTTGTTGATCAAACTTGGCATCTCAGAAAAATCTTTCACCTTCACAACAGTAGCATCTTAACCTGCTACTTCTTCCTCCTGCCTCTGGACATCCTTATCTCTTTCACTGGGCACTCTCACTCTGCCCTCTGCCAAGAGATGTGTATTTCTCAGAAGCTCTCTTCTGCCCTTGATAGATGGTCTCATCTACTCTTGTGATTCCAGCCACCATATATATCACAGATCTTGACCTAAAACTTACATCTCTCTCTCCTGAGTCTCTTACAAACTTAACTAATTGCCAACTGAACAACTCTGCCCAAGTATAACATGGACACTTAAAATTAATTATGTGATGTTACTGAACGATTAATTTTACCTTCAATACTTAACTTCCACTATTCATCTCTCTACATCATTTAGACCACCACTATTTGTACACTTGTCCAAGTTGGATACTGGGGGAACACTCAAGACTCTGGACTCTGACAACCCTCAGAATGGGAGAAAATAGTTGCAAACGAAGCAACTGACAAGGGATTCATCTCCAAAAAATATAAACATAAATAAATTTGTAAACTATATAAGCAACTCATGCAGATCAATATCAAAAAAAACAACCCAATGAAACAATGGACGGAAGACCTAAACAGACATTTCTCCAAAGATGGCCAACAAACACGTGAAAAGATGCTCAACATCACGAATTATGAGAGAAATGCAAATCAACACTACAAGGAGGTATCACCTCACACCGGTCAGAATGGCCATCATCAAAAAATCTACAAACAATAAATGCTGGAGAGGATGTGGAGAAAACGGAACGCTCCTACACTGTTGGTGGGAGTGGAAATTGGTACAGCCACTAGGGAGAGCAGTATGGAGGTTCCTTAAAAAAACTACAAATAGAACTACCATATGACCCAGCAATCCCACTACTGGGCCTATACCCTGAGAAAACCAGAATTCAAAAGGAGTCATGTACCAAAATGTTCATTGCAGCTCTATTTACAATAGCCAGGAGATGGAAACAACCTCAGTGTCCATCGTCAGATGAATGGATAAAGAAGATGTGACACACATATTCAGTGGAATATTACTCAGCCATAAAAAGAAACGAAATTGAGCTATTTGTAATGAGGCGGATGGACCTAGAGTCTGTCATACAGAGTGAAGGAAGTCAGAAAGACAAAGACAAATACCGTATGCTAACACACATATATATATGGAATTTAAGAAAAAAAATGTCATGAAGAACCTAGGGGTAAGACAGGAATAAAGACACAGACCTACTAGAGAATGGACTTGGGGATATGGGGAGGGCGAAGGGTAAGCCATGACAAAGTGAGAGAGTGGCATGGACATATGTACACTACCAAACGTAAAATGGATAGCTAGTGGGAAGCAGCCGCATAGCACAGAGAGATCAGCTCGGTGCTTTGTGACCACCTAGAGGGGTGGGATAGGGAGGGTGGGAGTGAGGGAGATGCAAGAGGGAAAGATATAGGAACTTATGTATAACTGATTCACTTTGGTATAAAGCAGAAACTAACACACCATTGTAAAGCCATTATACTCCAATAAAGATGTTACAAAAAGAACACTTGTTTTTTCTTTTGTTTTGTTTTTTGTTTTTTTGTTTTTTACCTTTTAGTTTAAATTTTAGTTCCTGCCCCCAAACATCCATTAAGTCCCCAGGAGAAGGAAAAGGGGATGTGACTAGCAATAGAGAGAAACTTCCTTCACAACAATGGCCATGGCAAGCTTAGGCACTTTTGGTGAAATCTCTCTGGGAAGTACTGGCAGAGGAATAAAAGGCAAACTGACACAGAAGTATTGCCTGGTGTGCATTTCCAGGCTCTGCCTTCTTTCTCATGTCTTGGCGGCAGGTGGAGGAAGAGGAGAAAAGGTTAAACTTTTGTATCAACCGGCAGAATAAGCTTATAACATCCTCTCACTACCTCTGCATGGGTTCTAGTCTCTGCAGCACTACATAAGCTTTGCCCAAAGTAATGAACAGTTGAAAGTCCAATGTAATACTTCACCAAACAACTTAAAAATGCTTGCACACTGGAAAGGATTCAGTTGCGGAGAACACAAATGGACCCAGAGCAACTTTTGCCAAAAGAGAATATTGTGCTAAATGTACAGCCATCGCTCTTTTCCATATGAAGAAACAGTCAGAAGGATAAAAGAACTTGGTCAAAAATCACACAAGTAAGTAGGACAGAATCTGGTCTGTCTGTCATAAGGGTTGTGTTCTTTAACCACCAGGCTAGCTCTTCCCAAACCTGATTCATGCACAGAATAACTATACACCTCTGTTTGCCTTGAATATTCCCTGTTTATACGTATGCCTGCTGCAGTTTTTAATATTGCCCACTTTGACTCCCCAAAGCAACCAAGAACTCACAATAATTTGGTCACTCTATCCATGGACCACTGTGGTGGGACTGCCCAGGAAGCTTAAAAGTGCAGCCTCCCGAGCCCTACTCCAGATCTAGATAAGTTTTCTTAGGGTTGGCTCAAGAATCCAGGTACAAGTCTTTCTCGGTGCTTTTGTGAGTCTCTCGCTCTCGTAAGTTAATAAACCGTTTATTCCGCCTTCCCCAGATGCCCAGCCAGGTCCTGTTAAGGTAGGAGTCCCCCCGCCACATCACAGGGATGCTCCCAGTCAAGTAATCTCTGGAGCCGTGGAGAATCTGAATGGTCTCATGCTGGCCCACCTGCCATGACAAACCTCCTCCAGAGCATTCCCTTTCACAGTTTACATTCTACCACTCCCAAAGGCAGTCCGCTCCAATGAGGCCTGACTTCGTCTGTCCTAACGTGTACCCGCTGATTCAAGCAGTTTAGGAAGAGAAGGTGCTGTGCTTCTCAACCACGGTGGCCCAACCTCTAAAATGGTAGTCGAAGCAGTCTCTACCTCCTGGGAACAACGCCTCTGCAACAGCCCCATTAAACGAGTGTCCCATCTTTGCTTTTTCAGGGTGGGGGTCGGGCAACAGGGAGTCCCCCTCCTAAAGAAGGTTCTCTCTCATTGCCACACTATCAGAGGCTGCCCCAAATGTGCTTGCTTCCTGTGGGCCTGATCAGGCTAAGGGCAGAGTTGTCTCTTTCCTTCTCTGAGGCGGACCAAATCGTCTGAGTAACACCTCTTCACACTGTTGACCATGTTTCTCACGGGGGCTGCTGCTGAGTCTTTATCTCATCCTTTCATGGTGGAGAGACAGAGGATTCTAATGACTTTTACTTCTAGGGGAGAGGGGCCTGGAGTGATTATGTTGTCATTTTGTATTATGTCCTTTTGTCATGAATTTGTTTTCAATTTCATGTTCAAATGGGCCCACCATTCCCACTTTGTGAGGTCATTCAGCACCCGCATTTTGCACCTTTAACATCTCTCTCAGTATCACTTGGAAATGTTTGAAATGGCAGGAGCTTGTCCTCATATTCCTATCAGCTGTAAACCCGGAGCCCCGACATGAACCTAACCATTGAGCAGGACACCTCTCCACTACCTGTGTACCACTGCGAAGGCCCCTTAACCTCTTGGTTTCTTTAAGTCCTCAGTTGTAAAAATTTCAGGGTGCGATGAATTTATATTGGGGGCAGGACAAGGTCGAGAAGAGTGTGTCTTTGCTTTTATTCTTCCAAACTGGAATGTCTTCCCTCTCTTCCCCATGGGTCCAAATCTCACTTGTCCTTCAGGCCCACTGCAAAGGAGCCTTCCCTGATTCCCCTGTCCACACAAATCTCTGCCTCTTAGGCTAAGTGCCATACAACCTAGCTGTCTCTTACCTTAATCTTGCCTCTCAAGCCAATCACAGAATGTGGGTCTCTCTTGCCCTCCTGTGGCCCCTGGGGCTGTGCCAGACCACCAGCACGCCCCACCTGGGGTGTCTACTAGACTACGGCATTGGTGGGGAGGCCCAGCTGTGAGGGGCCAGGCAGAGTACCTCTGCCTCTACCCTGTTCTCCTCCACAAAACTGCCCCTCCTCCTGAAGCCTGCCCCTCAAGTCACAGGTTCCATATATGACCTCACTGGGTAGTGATGCCCTCACAGGCCTTCTCACAGATTCCACGGTAACAGATTCCATGGTAACTGACAACCAAACAGATTCGTATCTGGTGGAGGACTGGTAGGGAAGTTTCTCTGACTATCAGAGACAATGTCTGACTTCATAGGCTATATATACTCAACCCTGTGCTCTGTTCCCTGGCTGGGCAGTGCAGCAGGTACACCCAGACCGGCCACCTCCACAGGAGGTATGGGATACAATCCACCTCACGTGGCTGGCACATGTTTTTGTGGGGCCTGCCAACTATGTACAACTGAGCACACTCCCACATGTAAGTAATACCAGTGACCTGGGACACCTTCAGGGACCCACAGGGCTCACTGCTGAGGACAAGTGAAAGGTCATCCCTGGACAAGTGTGCAGGACGGTTCTAAGCTTTATAATGTAGCCTTCCCCTTTGGGCTACAGGATGCTTCCATTCAGGCCCTTTCCTGAATGGCCTCTTAGCAAAAGACAAGTGCATTTTTGTTGGCAAACGGTAAATGGAGCAGTTTGAGGAACAGGGCCACAATTAGAAGCACACCTTCAAACCCAGGCACCTCTGTGCTGTCATGCAGACATCTCTATCGGTCCTCTCAGACACATCCCATACTGAGTTGCTGAGTACTCGGGGACAGGGTGGTGCCATATTGATGGGAAGACCGGAAGAATGAAGGGGGGGGGGTGATGAAGTGCTAATGAGACGGGAGGGCTGAGGAGATGGTGTCCCAGGAGGCTGCGTTGATGTGAGCCTAGACTTGGTACCCAGACCCCGGTTCTGAGTCTCCTGATCACTCTGCCTCAGTATTTAGCCTTGTTCTAATCTAGATAAAAGTACCAGAGGGCTAGAGTTCAGTGTGGTTGAAACAGGCGGTATAACTGGGGCCCAAGAGGGGTTGCCAAGGTGAGAGGGGTTCTTAACAAATTTGTATTAGATTATTTCTTTCCAAAACTTGAAAGACATTTCCATTAAAGCCTCAGAAGTGACAGACTGCAAGAAATGTTTTCTCTGTTGTGGAAGGGAGAGATGGAGAGGATCATGAGTGCAATTTCTTTCGGGTTCTACTGTTTTCCCTGGAAACGGTGAAGAGACTTCCTCATCTGCTGCAGCCGTAGGCGCTAGGGATTGCTTTTGCAGCCAGTGTCCCTTCTCTAGGGACTCATAGAGGTGATGGGCCAAGGCTGTGTTTTGGATGTCAAGTAGATTAAAGGTCTTCAGCCAGAAACTGGGAGAGACATGAGAGGGGGAAATTGTGGCAGGAGACTGTGCACAGCACAAGTGACTGATCAGTTCTGATTTTCTTTGCAGCAGCAGTGGCTCCCGTTTGTCCTCCCACACCCGGGCACTACCATGTCCTCTACCGAGGGTGTGGAGAAACGCAGTTGGGCTGGCATGGGGAGACATACTGCCTGGTTGGTGGCTACCGGGCCTACGGGGATGTTCCTTTGGCCCCACCAGCAAAGGTGGAAGCAGTGAAGCCAGTCCCCAGACGTGCGCCCAAACGAAAGCACTCTTCAGAAAGTTCGGACGAAGAGCTGGGCTGCTCCAGACCCAAAAACCGGCGATTGGAGCATGGTGGACCTGCTCCCTGAAGCAAGAACAGGATGGAGAGTCAAGCAGCATGCACCCTGCCCCGAGGTTCACATGCTCCTTTACTGCCAGCCCTTTCTGTCCCCAGTGGGGTCCCTTACTGCTCAATAAAATGTTTGTGTGTAACACATTTCTAGGGTCGCCAGTGCTCAGACTTAGGTCACTACCCCTGTGCTAGGCACTCCTGCCACCTGGGAAAGGTTCCAAAGGTGGAACAGCTCCAGGGGGTGCCAGGGATCACAGCAAAAACTTGAGAGGCTGGGGATGAAGGAGTTTGGGCACAGTCCCTAAAGCATCTCTGTGGTTGAGCTTCTGTGAGAAGGCACATCCCCAGAGAGAGAGAGAGAGAGAGAGAGAGAGAGAGAGAGAGAGAGAGAGAGAGAGTGTGTGTGTGTGTGTGTGTGTGTGTGTGTGTGTGTGTTGAGGAGAGGGGGTCTCTAGAGGAGGCAGCTAGGGGGAGGGCCTGAGGCTGGCAATGGGGAATGGCGTGCAGCCTCTGAGTAAGCACAGGCACTTAAGCCCTTGAGGTTTCTGGGAAAGCTAGAGCCACAAGGGCCACGAGATAAGGCAAGTGTAGCAGCAGAACCCAGGTGCCAGGTCTTTCCTCAGAACCTATACTTCTCCACGAGGCCGGGCCTTCCACGCTGAGGTAGGAGGGATCCTGGCCAGAAGGTCAGCCAGCAGCTCTGGGAGGAAGATTGCTGCGGTGGGGACTCTGCTGCCATGGAAATCACTTCATTTCCTTCCACTCAAATAGCCTGCTGACTGGCTTCCTGCTCTGTTGAGTAAAAGGGTCGCTGACTCTCCCCAGAAGGTCGTTCAGTTCACATCCCCAAAGTCCCTCTATTCAGGCCCTGGGGAGGTGTAGCGACTCCTGAGGGCGCTCTTTCCTGAGGCTGGCTGACAGAAGTGGGGGAGGTTCCTGATAGTTCCCAGGCGCTAGTTGAAGTCCCCAGAGAATGGTCATGCAGGTTGGGGAGTCAAGTAGGTGGAGAGAGAAGGTCGGGGGCAGAGGACCCCTTCCTGAATCCAGAGCTCACATGGTTACCCCCCATCCCCCCATTTCCAGAAACTATCTCTTCCCCCACACAAGCCCTCATGGCCCAGTCCCGGGAAACCGGGAGCCCAGAGCACTTGTGGCCACAGAGGCACTGGCATGCAGCCCTCAGGGTGGGCGGGGCCGGCTGCAGGCAGATGGGGATGAGGTGTGCTCCCGGGAGGCCTCGGGCTGAAGGTGGCCCTCTGAGAGAAGCACCCCAGCTTGGACAGGAAGGTTACAGGCCGGGGAGAGCAACCTAGGGCGCCCCCTCGGAGCAGTGGGAGTGGGAAGAGGGGCAGGGGTGGAGGGAACCCGCGATGGGAGGCGAGTGGGCTCTCCGCAGAGGCCAGCTTAGCCCGCAGGAGCTGCCTGTGAGCAGGGGGCGGGAGGGCACTGCTGCCCTGTGGCTTCTGGGCTTCCCGGATCGCGGCTCTCTGCGAGGGTCCTGTGACTCTGTATCCCCTCCCTCAAACCGCCCCCCTCGCGAGGCCACGACGCTGGGTGCCCTGTGTCGACAGGCAGAACCCCACTGCCCGCCCCTCGCAGACCCGCCTCTGCCCGCCTCGATGGTCCCCGCGCACTCAGCCAGCGGCCTCTGCTGTGTCTGCTGCTCCTGCTGGGTCTGCTGCTGCGGCCGGTTACCCGTGAAGACCACGCCGGGCACCTCCAGAACCCCAAGTCCGCGGGAGCGCACGCGGGCCCTGATGCGGGACTTCCCGCTTGTGGACGGGTGGCTGCAGTGTGTGCCGGCTGCTGGGGGCCGCTGGGGGCCTAGCCTGGCCCCGGGCAGGGCAGGAGGTCCGGAGCATGCAGAGCTAGTGGGGAGGCTCCCTCCCACCACCCCTGGATGTCCTCTCCATCATCTATGGATGCCCTTCCCCTTCTCTGTCATCCCCTCCCTGGTGGGAACCCCTCAGCCCAGGCCTCAGCTGCTCCTAGTATAGTCTGTGTGACAGTGGGAGGTGGGGGACCCACAGGCTGGCCCAGGCCAGGCAATGTGTCCTGCCTCATCCCAAGACCTAAGGAGCCCACCTATTTGCCTTGACCTCCCTCCAGCCACAACGACATGCCCCTGGTCCTGAGGCAGTTTTACCACCACGGGCTACAGGATGTTAATCTGCGCAATTTCAGCCATGGCCAGACCAGCGTGGACAGGCTGAAAAATGATCTCGTGGGTGCCCAGGGACACACAAGGTGCCACCATGGCTGCTGGGGAATGTGGGGCAGTTTGGGGGCCTCAGAGACCACAGGTTAGTCACATTGGAACTAAGTTACCATAGTGACCTAGAAAGTGCCATGCCATGGATGCTGGGGGAACAGGGGTCACAGTGAGCCAACCTGACGGGCATCCAAGTACCACAGAAAAAGCAACGCATTACATGGGACTTCTGGGCACACTGAGTGTTGTGCCAGCTGAGGAGGCTATGAGAAGCCCAAGGAGCTCCAAAGCCCAAACTAAGCCCTTGCCTTCCCTCAGTTCTGGTGAGCCTACGTCCCATGCCGGACCCACGAACGCGATGCTGTGCGCCTCACCCTGGAGCAAGTTCACCTCATCTGCCCCATGTGTGCCTCCTATTCTGAGCTGGAGCTTGTGACCTCAGTTAAAGGTAGCCGGGGGACTTCCCTGGTAGTCCAGAGGTGAAGACTCCACGCTTCCACTGCAGGGGCCTCGGGTTGGATCCCCGGTGGGGGAACTAAGAGCCCTCATGCTGCGTGGCACGGCCAAAAAAACAAAACAAAATGGTAAAGAGACTGGTCGTGGTAGGTGTTAGGGACTTCAGTTAGCTACCCCTGCCTCTGAAAATGATCATCTGACCTACCTGCCCCCAGCTCTCAACAATACCCGGAAGTTGGCTAGCCTCATTGGTGTGGAGGGCGGCCACTCACTGGACAGGAGCCTCTCCATCTTGCGTACCTTCTATGCGCTGGGTGTGCGCTACGTGACACTCACCCACACCTGCAACACGCCCTGGTGAGCACAGTGCAGATGGTAAGGGCCCAGTGAGGCAGGGATCTGCCCAAGATCACGCTGGGGCCCAAAGCAAGTTTATCCCTGGGATCCAGCCCTGAACCTGGGGTTGGGAGGGGAATGGAGGTTTGCAGAACAAGACTGAATCCCCAGAAGGGCCCTCCTACTGCCAGGCACAGCCCAGTTTGGGTCCCTCCTCTTGCATCAGGGAGTTGCAGGTGTAGACGGTTCGACACAACCTCTTTCTACGCTCTTGTAGCCAAGTCATGGCCACCAGTCAGACTGCCTCCTGGCCATCCTGCAGGGCACAGAGCTCAGCAAAGGGTATCCACCCCTTCTACAGCAATGTCAGTCGGCTCACCAGCTTTGGCGAGGTAAGGACCCGGCTTCCATACCCTGCCCCACATGAATGTACAGCCCTGCCTGTTCCCTACAGATAAATACACACAAGATAAATGCAGCCCTCATGCCCTCTCCCCATCCTGTCCCTGCAGAAGGTGGTGGCAGAAATGAACCGCCTGGGCATGATGGTGGACTTGGCCCATGTCTCGGATGCTGCGGCACGGCGAGCCCTACAAGTGTCACAGGCACCTGTCATCTTCTCCCACTCAGCTGCCCGGGGTATGTGCAAGAACACTCGCAATGTTCCTGATGATATCCTGCAGCTTCTGGTGAGAGACTGCCCTGGCCCTCAAACCTAAAGCAAGAGATTCAAACCAGGAGCCCTTGAACCTGAGCCTCTTCTCCCTCCATTTCCTCAAACGCCAGGTTAAATATCTTCTGCCCCCAAAACCCACGGTCCACAGCCCCTGAACTCTTCAGCCCTAGGTGGGGGTCTAGGTGGTAAGATACTCCTCCAAACCCGGAAACCCAGGGCCAACACACCACCCAGACCAGGGCTGCGGCTCCTCCATTCACACAAACCCAGAGAGGAGATGACTCTGACCTCAAAGCCAGGGCTGAACACCTTCCTCACAGGGGCCGAGAGAGTGAACAGGCAGCTGGCTGTGCTGGGGGCCAAGCTGACTGGCCACGGGTCCGCCCCTACAGAAGAAGAACGGTGGCATCGTGATGGTGCCCTTGTCCGAGTGGGTGCTGCAGTGCAACCCGTTAGCCAACGTGTCTACTGTGGCAGGCGAGCCTCACCCTGGGCTCTCTGAAAACTCGGATTTGGAGCTGAAGCTGGGTCCAAATTTAGGGAGGACTTCAGAAGAGCCCCAGTGGTTTGACCCACCTATTGGCAATAGGTACAGCACCCAAAAACCCAAGAATGGACAGTACACAGCACCTTGGTGCCATGTGGAACTGGAGCCACAGAATCAAAACTGCGATACGGATGGGTATCAGGGAGGCTGTCAGACACTGCTTTATGTCAAACACATAAAGAAAATATCCACTATCAGAACCGTTGGTTGACTGACTTTTTTTCACATCTTTCTGACAAAATTCGTGAAGTTGTGAGTACCACAAGGGTCATTACACTTCTGTTCAAGATGTAATCTCAGGCTCACAATCACTGTTTAGCTTCTGTATATTGCAGTGTACATAAAGGTCTGTATTAGTCTGGTTGGGCTGTTATAGTGAAATACTATAGACTGAACGACTTCCACAGCAGAAATTTATTTTCTCACAGTTCTGGAGGGTGGAAGTCCAAGATTAAGGTACTGAATACCATAAGAATTGGTTTCTGGTGAGAACAATCTTCCTGGCTTGCTGACGGCTGTCTTCTTGCAGTGTCCTCACACGGCCTTTCCTCTACGAGCAGAGGGAGAGAGATCTCTGGAATCTATTCCCCTTCTTATAAGGACACCATCAGTCCCTGTCAGATTATTACCTCACCCTTATGACTTCAGTTAACTTCAGTTACCTCCCTAAAGGACCTATCTCCTATCTTCTACAGTCAACTTAGGAGGGGCTTCAACATATAATTTTTCGGGGGACACAATTCAGTCCATAACAACAACTTAAGATAGCTTTCTCTGATTTTCAGTCTTTCACTAATACCTCCCTCTTTGTCTACGAGTTATTCAAGTTTCCTTAAATTTTTTTTTTAATTTTCTTACATTATCCCTTCCCTTTAAATGCTGTCTTCACTTCTTAATTGGCATTTCTTGCAAATGAAGGCACCTTTCCTCACAATATATTGATTACTCTCCCCACTGTAACACAGCGTCTTCTCCCATGACTTTCCTGAAGTGGTTCCACTTTTGTTCATAAAAGTTTAGCCATCCAGTCAGATGCTTTATTTTCAGTTCCCATAGCATTTTGCCTTTGGGAAACAACTGACTCCATTAGATGGTGCTTCTTTTAAAACTACCTTCCTTTATGTTTTATAGCAATCTTATGATTTCTGTTGGCATACCACCTAGCTTCTTTCTGATCATTCTTTTTATTTTTAGTTTTCAGTTGTTTCTCTCCTCACTCCTTAGCGTCAGATACTACATACAGTTGGCCTTCTTCTCATCTCTTATATACTCTCTCTCTTACTCCAGCAGCTTTGTTTACCATTTAATATATTATCTGCCAGGCGCCTTCCATCTGTTACCAACATCTCTCCCTCTTTGTCATTTCAGCCTTCGCTATGCTCTCTGAGCTCTCACAGGCAGATCTATTGAACACAGGAATCTCAGTGGAAAATACGAGTACGTTATTTCTCTACTGAGTAAAGCCCTTACAGATCACATGGTCCTGATCCATCTTGCAGCCACCTCATCTGGACTATTTGACCTCCCATGTCACAATAGCAGAGGACCAGACAAGAGGGACACTGGCTCCTAATGACCTCAGCTCAGAAGTGATACACTTGATTCTGCTTCTTTGCCACTGGCCACAACGAATCAAAGGAAAACAGTTGAACTACAAAGGAGGATGAAAAATGTAGATAAGCACATAGGATATTTGATGAGTGCTATCTCGAGGTGACATCACCTCCCATCAAACTTTTATTTCACAGAGAAAACACAGACTATAAAGCAAAAACACCCCAAACTACCTTCTTCTCTTTACGTCCAAGAAGAGCTTTTCGACATAGTGTATAAATACCTAGTCTCACTTCCTCAGTATCTTCCATTCATTTTCCCACCTCATTGGTATTGTTAAGGTTTTCCTCTTTAGCGATTGTATTTTGGCCCCCTCCCATTAAAAAGCTGCCTCCCTCCCATTAAAAATTACTCTTGCTTGATGCCAAGTAATTCTCTAGTTACCTTTTCTCTCTTCCTAATTTCACAGTGCAGTTTATCAAAACTTGTATTTATTCTCATTGTCTGTATTTTCTTATCTTTATGTACCTCGTGACTCACACAATTTTGCTCTTTTCTTCTTACTTATCTGCACTGGAATTGCATTCACCAACATTTAGTTTGTGATTAAACTGAGTGAATATTGTTTGGTCATTCTGTCACCTTTCAGCAATAGTTGATTTTGTTGATCAAACTTGGCATCTCAGAAAAATCTTTCACCTTCACAACAGTAGCATCTTAACCTGCTACTTCTTCCTCCTGCCTCTGGACATCCTTATCTCTTTCACTGGGCACTCTCACTCTGCCCTCTGCCAAGAGATGTGTATTTCTCAGAAGCTCTCTTCTGCCCTTGATAGATGGTCTCATCTACTCTTGTGATTCCAGCCACCATATATATCACAGATCTTGACCTAAAACTTACATCTCTCTCTCCTGAGTCTCTTACAAACTTAACTAATTGCCAACTGAACAACTCTGCCCAAGTATAACATGGACACTTAAAATTAATTATGTGATGTTACTGAACGATTAATTTTACCTTCAATACTTACTTCCACTATTCATCTCTCTACATCATTTAGACCACCACTATTTGTACACTTGTCCAAGTTGGATACTGGGGGAACACTCAAGACTCTGGACTCTGACAACCCTCAGAATGGGAGAAAATAGTTGCAAACGAAGCAACTGACAAGGGATTCATCTCCAAAAAATATAAACATAAATAAATTTGTAAACTATATAAGCAACTCATGCAGATCAATATCAAAAAAAACAACCCAATGAAACCATGGACGGAAGACCTAAACAGACATTTCTCCAAAGATGGCCAACAAACACGTGAAAAGATGCTCAACATCACGAATTATGAGAGAAATGCAAATCAACACTACAAGGAGGTATCACCTCACACCGGTCAGAATGGCCATCATCAAAAAATCTACAAACAATAAATGCTGGAGAGGATGTGGAGAAAACGGAACGCTCCTACACTGTTGGTGGGAGTGGAAATTGGTACAGCCACTAGGGAGAGCAGTATGGAGGTTCCTTAAAAAAACTACAAATAGAACTACCATATGACCCAGCAATCCCACTACTGGGCCTATACACTGAGAAAACCAGAATTCAAAAGGAGTCATGTACCAAAATGTTCATTGCAGCTCTATTTACAATAGCCAGGAGATGGAAACAACCTCAGTGTCCATCGTCAGATGAATGGATAAAGAAGATGTGACACACATATTCAGTGGAATATTACTCAGCCATAAAAAGAAACGAAATTGAGCTATTTGTAATGAGGCGGATGGACCTAGAGTCTGTCATACAGAGTGAAGGAAGTCAGAAAGACAAAGACAAATACCGTATGCTAACACATATATATATATGGAATTTAAGAAAAAAAATGTCATGAAGAACCTAGGGGTAAGACAGGAATAAAGACACAGACCTACTAGAGAATGGACTTGGGGATATGGGGAGGGCGAAGGGTAAGCCATGACAAAGTGAGAGAGTGGCATGGACATATATACACTACCAAACGTAAAATGGATAGCTAGTGGGAAGCAGCCGCATAGCACAGAGAGATCAGCTCGGTGCTTTGTGACCACCTAGAGGGGTGGGATAGGGAGGGTGGGAGTGAGGGAGATGCAAGAGGGAAAGATATAGGAACTTATGTATAACTGATTCACTTTGGTATAAAGCAGAAACTAACACACCATTGTAAAGCCATTATACTCCAATAAAGATGTTACAAAAAGAACACTTGTTTTTTCTTTTGTTTTGTTTTTTGTTTTTTTGTTTTTTACCTTTTAGTTTAAATTTTAGTTCCTGCCCCCAAACATCCATTAAGTCCCCAGGAGAAGGAAAAGGGGATGTGACTAGCAATAGAGAGAAACTTCCTTCACAACAATGGCCATGGCAAGCTTAGGCACTTTTGGTGAAATCTCTCTGGGAAGTACTGGCAGAGGAATAAAAGGCAAACTGACACAGAAGTATTGCCTGGTGTGCATTTCCAGGCTCTGCCTTCTTTCTCATGTCTTGGCGGCAGGTGGAGGAAGAGGAGAAAAGGTTAAACTTTTGTATCAACCGGCAGAATAAGCTTATAACATCCTCTCACTACCTCTGCATGGGTTCTAGTCTCTGCAGCACTACATAAGCTTTGCCCAAAGTAATGAACAGTTGAAAGTCCAATGTAATACTTCACCAAACAACTTAAAAATGCTTGCACACTGGAAAGGATTCAGTTGCGGAGAACACAAATGGACCCAGAGCAACTTTTGCCAAAAGAGAATATTGTGCTAAATGTACAGCCATCGCTCTTTTCCATATGAAGAAACAGTCAGAAGGATAAAAGAACTTGGTCAAAAATCACACAAGTAAGTAGGACAGAATCTGGTCTGTCTGTCATAAGGGTTGTGTTCTTTAACCACCAGGCTAGCTCTTCCCAAACCTGATTCATGCACAGAATAACTATACACCTCTGTTTGCCTTGAATATTCCCTGTTTATACGTATGCCTGCTGCAGTTTTTAATATTGCCCACTTTGACTCCCCAAAGCAACCAAGAACTCACAATAATTTGGTCACTCTATCCATGGACCACTGTGGTGGGACTGCCCAGGAAGCTTAAAAGTGCAGCCTCCCGAGCCCTACTCCAGATCTAGATAAGTTTTCTTAGGGTTGGCTCAAGAATCCAGGTACAAGTCTTTCTCGGTGCTTTTGTGAGTCTCTCGCTCTCGTAAGTTAATAAACCGTTTATTCCGCCTTCCCCAGATGCCCAGCCAGGTCCTGTTAAGGTAGGAGTCCCCCCGCCACATCACAGGGATGCTCCCAGTCAAGTAATCTCTGGAGCCGTGGAGAATCTGAATGGTCTCATGCTGGCCCACCTGCCATGACAAACCTCCTCCAGAGCATTCCCTTTCACAGTTTACATTCTACCACTCCCAAAGGCAGTCCGCTCCAATGAGGCCTGACTTCGTCTGTCCTAACGTGTACCCGCTGATTCAAGCAGTTTAGGAAGAGAAGGTGCTGTGCTTCTCAACCACGGTGGCCCAACCTCTAAAATGGTAGTCGAAGCAGTCTCTACCTCCTGGGAACAACGCCTCTGCAACAGCCCCATTAAACGAATGTCCCATCTTTGCTTTTTCAGGGTGGGGGTCGGGCAACAGGGAGTCCCCCTCCTAAAGAAGGTTCTCTCTCATTGCCACGCTATCAGAGGCTGCCCCAAATGTGCTTGCTTCCTGTGGGCCTGATCAGGCTAAGGGCAGAGTTGTCTCTTTCCTTCTCTGAGGCGGACCAAATCGTCTGAGTAACACCTCTTCACACTGTTGACCATGTTTCTCACGGGGGCTGCTGCTGAGTCTTTATCTCATCCTTTCATGGTGGAGAGACAGAGGATTCTAATGACTTTTACTTCTAGGGGAGAGGGGCCTGGAGTGATTATGTTGTCATTTTGTATTATGTCCTTTTGTCATGAATTTGTTTTCAATTTCATGTTCAAATGGGCCCACCATTCCCACTTTGTGAGGTCATTCAGCACCCGCATTTTGCACCTTTAACATCTCTCTCAGTATCACTTGGAAATGTTTGAAATGGCAGGAGCTTGTCCTCATATTCCTATCAGCTGTAAACCCGGAGCCCCGACATGAACCTAACCATTGAGCAGAACACCTCTCCACTACCTGTGTACCACTGCGAAGGCCCCTTAACCTCTTGGTTTCTTTAAGTCCTCAGTTGTAAAAATTTCAGGGTGCGATGAATTTATATTGGGGGCAGGACAAGGTCGAGAAGAGTGTGTCTTTGCTTTTATTCTTCCAAACTGGAATGTCTTCCCTCTCTTCCCCATGGGTCCAAATCTCACTTGTCCTTCAGGCCCACTGCAAAGGAGCCTTCCCTGATTCCCCTGTCCACACAAATCTCTGCCTCTTAGGCTAAGTGCCATACAACCTAGCTGTCTCTTACCTTAATCTTGCCTCTCAAGCCAATCACAGAATGTGGGTCTCTCTTGCCCTCCTGTGGCCCCTGGGGCTGTGCCAGACCACCAGCACGCCCCACCTGGGGTGTCTACTAGACTACGGCATTGGTGGGGAGGCCCAGCTGTGAGGGGCCAGGCAGAGTACCTCTGCCTCTACCCTGTTCTCCTCCACAAAACTGCCCCTCCTCCTGAAGCCTGCCCCTCAAGTCACAGGTTCCATATATGACCTCACTGGGTAGTGATGCCCTCACAGGCCTTCTCACAGATTCCACGGTAACAGATTCCATGGTAACTGACAACCAAACAGATTCGTATCTGGTGGAGGACTGGTAGGGAAGTTTCTCTGACTATCAGAGACAATGTCTGACTTCATAGGCTATATATACTCAACCCTGTGCTCTGTTCCCTGGCTGGGCAGTGCAGCAGGTACACCCAGACCGGCCACCTCCACAGGAGGTATGGGATACAATCCACCTCACCTGGCTGGCACATGTTTTTGTGGGGCCTGCCAACTATGTACAACTGAGCACACTCCCACATGTAAGTAATACCAGTGACCTGGGACACCTTCAGGGACCCACAGGGCTCACTGCTGAGGACAAGTGAAAGGTCATCCCTGGACAAGTGTGCAGGACGGTTCTAAGCTTTATAATGTAGCCTTCCCCTTTGGGCTACAGGATGCTTCCATTCAGACCCTTTCCTGAATGGCCTCTTAGCAAAAGACAAGTGCATTTTTGTTGGCAAACGGTAAATGGAGCAGTTTGAGGAACAGGGCCACAATTAGAAGCACACCTTCAAACCCAGGCACCTCTGTGCTGTCATGCAGACATCTCTATCGGTCCTCTCAGACACATCCCATACTGAGTTGCTGAGTACTCGGGGACAGGGTGGTGCCATATTGATGGGAAGACCGGAAGAATGAAGGGGGGGGTGATGAAGTGCTAATGAGACGGGAGGGCTGAGGAGATGGTGTCCCAGGAGGCTGCGTTGATGTGAGCCTAGACTTGGTACCCAGACCCCGGTTCTGAGTCTCCTGATCACTCTGCCTCAGTATTCAGCCTTGTTCTAATCTAGATAAAAGTACCAGAGGGCTAGAGTTCAGTGTGGTTGAAACAGGCGGTATAACTGGGGCCCAAGAGGGGTTGCCAAGGTGAGAGGGGTTCTTAACAAATTTGTATTAGATTATTTCTTTCCAAAACTTGAAAGACATTTCCATTAAAGCCTCAGAAGTGACAGACTGCAAGAAATGTTTTCTCTGTTGTGGAAGGGAGAGATGGAGAGGATCATGAGTGCAATTTCTTTCGGGTTCTACTGTTTTCCCTGGAAACGGTGAAGAGACTTCCTCATCTGCTGCAGCCGTAGGCGCTAGGGATTGCTTTTGCAGCCAGTGTCCCTTCTCTAGGGACTCATAGAGGTGATGGGCCAAGGCTGTGTTTTGGATGTCAAGTAGATTAAAGGTCTTCAGCCAGAAACTGGGAGAGACATGAGAGGGGGAAATTGTGGCAGGAGACTGTGCACAGCACAAGTGACTGATCAGTTCTGATTTTCTTTGCAGCAGCAGTGGCTCCCGTTTGTCCTCCCACACCCGGGCACTACCATGTCCTCTACCGAGGGTGTGGAGAAACGCAGTTGGGCTGGCATGGGGAGACATACTGCCTGGTTGGTGGCTACCGGGCCTACGGGGATGTTCCTTTGGCCCCACCAGCAAAGGTGGAAGCAGTGAAGCCAGTCCCCAGACGTGCGCCCAAACGAAAGCACTCTTCAGAAAGTTCGGACGAAGAGCTGGGCTGCTCCAGACCCAAAAACCGGCGATTGGAGCATGGTGGACCTGCTCCCTGAAGCAAGAACAGGATGGAGAGTCAAGCAGCATGCACCCTGCCCCGAGGTTCACATGCTCCTTTACTGCCAGCCCTTTCTGTCCCCAGTGGGGTCCCTTACTGCTCAATAAAATGTTTGTGTGTAACACATTTCTAGGGTCGCCAGTGCTCAGACTTAGGTCACTAGCCCTGTGCTAGGCACTCCTGCCACCTGGGAAAGGTTCCAAAGGTGGAACAGCTCCAGGGGGTGCCAGGGATCACAGCAAAAACTTGAGAGGCTGGGGATGAAGGAGTTTGGGCACAGTCCCTAAAGCATCTCTGTGGTTGAGCTTCTGTGAGAAGGCACATCCCCAGAGAGAGAGAGAGAGAGAGAGAGAGAGAGAGAGAGAGAGAGAGAGTGTGTGTGTGTGTGTGTGTGTGTGTGTGTGTGTGTGTGTGTGTGTGTTGAGGAGAGGGGGTCTCTAGAGGAGGCAGCTAGGGGGAGGGCCTGAGGCTGGCAATGGGGAATGGCGTGCAGCCTCTGAGTAAGCACAGGCACTTAAGCCCTTGAGGTTTCTGGGAAAGCTAGAGCC
Source organism: Mesoplodon mirus (assembly GCF_964341445.2). Taxonomy (NCBI): domain Eukaryota; kingdom Metazoa; phylum Chordata; class Mammalia; order Artiodactyla; family Ziphiidae; genus Mesoplodon; species Mesoplodon mirus. The sequence continues at coordinate 139,740 of NW_028295473.1, forward strand.
ACAAGGGCCACGAGATAAGGCAAGTGTAGCAGCAGAACCCAGGTGCCAGGTCTTTCCTCAGAACCTATACTTCTCCACGAGGCCGGGCCTTCCACGCTGAGGTAGGAGGGATCCTGGCCAGAAGGTCAGCCAGCAGCTCTGGGAGGAAGATTGCTGCGGTGGGGACTCTGCTGCCATGGAAATCACTTCATTCCCTTCCACTCAAATAGCCTGCTGACTGGCTTCCTGCTCTGTTGAGTAAAAGGGTCGCTGACTCTCCCCAGAAGGTCGTTCAGTTCACATCCCCAAAGTCCCTCTATTCAGGCCCTGGGGAGGTGTAGCGACTCCTGAGGGCGCTCTTTCCTGAGGCTGGCTGACAGAAGTGGGGGAGGTTCCTGATAGTTCCCAGGCGCTAGTTGAAGTCCCCAGAGAATGGTCATGCAGGGTGGGGAGTCAAGTAGGTGGAGAGAGAAGGTCGGGGGCAGAGGACCCCTTCCTGAAACCAGAGCTCACATGGTTACCCCCCACCCCCCCATTTCCAGAAACTATCTCTTCCCCCACACAAGCCCTCATGGCCCAGTCCCGGGAAACCGGGAGCCCAGAGCACTTGTGGCCACAGAGGCACTGGCACGCAGCCCTCAGGGTGGGCGGGGCCGGCTGCAGGCAGATGGGGATGAGGTGTGCTCCCGGGAGGCCTCGGGCTGAAGGTGGCCCTCTGAGAGAAGCACCCCAGCTTGGACAGGAAGGTTACAGGCCGGGGAGAGCAACCTAGGGCGCCCCCTCGGAGCAGTGGGAGTGGGAAGAGGGGCAGGGGTGGAGGGAACCCACGATGGGAGGCGAGTGGGCTCTCCGCAGAGGCCAGCTTAGCCCGCAGGAGCTGCCTGTGAGCAGGGGGCGGGAGGGCACTGCTGCCCTGTGGCTTCTGGGCTTGCCGGATCGCGGCTCTCTGCGAGGGTCCTGAGACTCTGTATCCCCTCCCTCAAACCGCCCCCCTCGCGAGGCCGCGACGCTGGGTGCCCTGTGTCGACAGGCAGAACCCCACTGCCCGCCCCTCTCAGACCCGCCTCTGCCCGCCTCGATGGTCCCCGCGCACTCAGCCAGCGGCCTCTGCTGTGTCTGCTGCTCCTGCTGGGTCTGCTGCTGCGGCCGGTTACCCGTGAAGACCACGCCGGGCACCTCCAGAACCCCAAGTCCGCGGGAGCGCACGCGGGCCCTGATGCGGGACTTCCCGCTTGTGGACGGGTGGCTGCAGTGTGTGCCGGCTGCTGGGGGCCGCTGGGGGCCTAGCCTGGCCCCGGGCAGGGCAGGAGGTCCGGAGCATGCAGAGCTAGTGGGGAGGCTCCCTCCCACCACCCCTGGATGTCCTCTCCATCATCTATGGATGCCCTTCCCCTTCTCTGTCATCCCCTCCCTGGTGGGAACCCCTCAGCCCAGGCCTCAGCTGCTCCTAGTATAGTCTGTGTGACAGTGGGAGGTGGGGGACCCACAGGCTGGCCCAGGCCAGGCAATGTGTCCTGCCTCATCCCAAGACCTAAGGAGCCCACCTATTTGCCTTGACCTCCCTCCAGCCACAACGACATGCCCCTGGTCCTGAGGCAGTTTTACCACCACGGGCTACAGGATGTTAATCTGCGCAATTTCAGCCATGGCCAGACCAGCGTGGACAGGCTGAAAAATGATCTCGTGGGTGCCCAGGGACACACAAGGTGCCACCATGGCTGCTGGGGAATGTGGGGCAGTTTGGGGGCCTCAGAGACCACAGGTTAGTCACATTGGAACTAAGTTACCATAGTGACCTAGAAAGTGCCATGCCATGGATGCTGGGGGAACAGGGGTCACAGTGAGCCAACCTGACGGGCATCCAAGTACCACAGAAAAAGCAACGCATTACATGGGACTTCTGGGCACACTGAGTGTTGTGCCAGCTGAGGAGGCTATGAGAAGCCCAAGGAGCTCCAAAGCCCAAACTAAGCCCTTGCCTTCCCTCAGTTCTGGTGAGCCTACGTCCCATGCCGGACCCACGAACGCGATGCTGTGCGCCTCACCCTGGAGCAAGTTCACCTCATCTGCCCCATGTGTGCCTCCTATTCTGAGCTGGAGCTTGTGACCTCAGTTAAAGGTAGCCGGGGGACTTCCCTGGTAGTCCAGAGGTGAAGACTCCACGCTTCCACTGCAGGGGCCTCGGGTTGGATCCCCGGTGGGGGAACTAAGAGCCCTCATGCTGCGTGGCACGGCCAAAAAAACAAAACAAAATGGTAAAGAGACTGGTCGTGGTAGGTGTTAGGGACTTCAGTTAGCTACCCCTGCCTCTGAAAATGATCATCTGACCTACCTGCCCCCAGCTCTCAACAATACCCGGAAGTTGGCTAGCCTCATTGGTGTGGAGGGCGGCCACTCACTGGACAGGAGCCTCTCCATCTTGCGTACCTTCTATGCGCTGGGTGTGCGCTACGTGACACTCACCCACACCTGCAACACGCCCTGGTGAGCACAGTGCAGATGGTAAGGGCCCAGTGAGGCAGGGATCTGCCCAAGATCACGCTGGGGCCCAAAGCAAGTTTATCCCTGGGATCCAGCCCTGAACCTGGGGTTGGGAGGGGAATGGAGGTTTGCAGAACAAGACTGAATCCCCAGAAGGGCCCTCCTACTGCCAGGCACAGCCCAGTTTGGGTCCCTCCTCTTGCATCAGGGAGTTGCAGGTGTAGACGGTTCGACACAACCTCTTTCTACGCTCTTGTAGCCAAGTCATGGCCACCAGTCAGACTGCCTCCTGGCCATCCTGCAGGGCACAGAGCTCAGCAAAGGGTATCCACCCCTTCTACAGCAATGTCAGTCGGCTCACCAGCTTTGGCGAGGTAAGGACCCGGCTTCCATACCCTGCCCCACATGAATGTACAGCCCTGCCTGTTCCCTACAGATAAATACACACAAGATAAATGCAGCCCTCATGCCCTCTCCCCATCCTGTCCCTGCAGAAGGTGGTGGCAGAAATGAACCGCCTGGGCATGATGGTGGACTTGGCCCATGTCTCGGATGCTGCGGCACGGCGAGCCCTACAAGTGTCACAGGCACCTGTCATCTTCTCCCACTCAGCTGCCCGGGGTATGTGCAAGAACACTCGCAATGTTCCTGATGATATCCTGCAGCTTCTGGTGAGAGACTGCCCTGGCCCTCAAACCTAAAGCAAGAGATTCAAACCAGGAGCCCTTGAACCTGAGCCTCTTCTCCCTCCATTTCCTCAAACGCCAGGTTAAATATCTTCTGCCCCCAAAACCCACGGTCCACAGCCCCTGAACTCTTCAGCCCTAGGTGGGGGTCTAGGTGGTAAGATACTCCTCCAAACCCGGAAACCCAGGGCCAACACACCACCCAGACCAGGGCTGAGGCTCCTCCATTCACACAAACCCAGAGAGGAGATGACTCTGACCTCAAAGCCAGGGCTGAACACCTTCCTCACAGGGGCCGAGAGAGTGAACAGGCAGCTGGCTGTGCTGGGGGCCAAGCTGACTGTCCACGGGTCCGCCCCTGCAGAGGAAGAACGGTGGCATCGTGATGGTGCCCTTGTCCGAGTGGGTGCTGCAGTGCAACCCGTTAGCCAACGTGTCTACTGTGGCAGGCGAGCCTCACCCTGGGCTCTCTGAAAACTCGGATTTGGAGCTGAAGCTGGTCCAAATTTAGGGAGGACTTCAGAAGAGCCCCAGTGGTTTGACCCACCTATTGGCAATAGGTACAGCACCCAAAAACCCAAGAATGGACAGTACACAGCACCTTGGTGCCATGTGGAACTGGAGCCACAGAATCAAAACTGCGATACGGATGGGTATCAGGGAGGCTGTCAGACACTGCTTTATGTCAAACACATAAAGAAAATATCCACTATCAGAACCGTTGGTTGACTGACTTTTTTTCACATCTTTCTGACAAAATTCGTGAAGTTGTGAGTACCACAAGCGTCATTACACTTCTGTTCAAGATGTAATCTCAGGCTCACAATCACTGTTTAGCTTCTGTATATTGCAGTGTACATAAAGGTCTGTATTAGTCTGGTTGGGCTGTTATAGTGAAATACTATAGACTGAACGACTTCCACAGCAGAAATTTATTTTCTCACAGTTCTGGAGGGTGGAAGTCCAAGATTAAGGTACTGAATACCATAAGAATTGGTTTCTGGTGAGAACAATCTTCCTGGCTTGCTGACGGCTGTCTTCTTGCAGTGTCCTCACACGGCCTTTCCTCTACGAGCAGAGGGAGAGAGATCTCTGGAATCTATTCCCCTTCTTATAAGGACACCATCAGTCCCTGTCAGATTATTACCTCACCCTTATGACTTCAGTTAACTTCAGTTACCTCCCTAAAGGACCTATCTCCTATCTTCTACAGTCAACTTAGGAGGGGCTTCAACATATAATTTTTCGGGGGACACAATTCAGTCCATAACAACAACTTAAGATAGCTTTCTCTGATTTTCAGTCTTTCACTAATACCTCCCTCTTTGTCTACGAGTTATTCAAGTTTCCTTAAATTTTTTTTTTAATTTTCTTACATTATCCCTTCCCTTTAAATGCTGTCTTCACTTCTTAATTGGCATTTCTTGCAAATGAAGGCACCTTTCCTCACAATATATTGATTACTCTCCCCACTGTAACACAGCGTCTTCTCCCATGACTTTCCTGAAGTGGTTCCACTTTTGTTCATAAAAGTTTAGCCATCCAGTCAGATGCTTTATTTTCAGTTCCCATAGCATTTTGCCTTTGGGAAACAACTGACTCCATTAGATGGTGCTTCTTTTAAAACTACCTTCCTTTATGTTTTATAGCAATCTTATGATTTCTGTTGGCATACCACCTAGCTTCTTTCTGATCATTCTTTTTATTTTTAGTTTTCAGTTGTTTCTCTCCTCACTCCTTAGCGTCAGATACTACATACAGTTGGCCTTCTTCTCATCTCTTATATACTCTCTCTCTTACTCCAGCAGCTTTGTTTACCATTTAATATATTATCTGCCAGGCGCCTTCCATCTGTTACCAACATCTCTCCCTCTTTGTCATTTCAGCCTTCGCTATGCTCTCTGAGCTCTCACAGGCAGATCTATTGAACACAGGAATCTCAGTGGAAAATACGAGTACGTTATTTCTCTACTGAGTAAAGCCCTTACAGATCACATGGTCCTGATCCATCTTGCAGCCACCTCATCTGGACTATTTGACCTCCCATGTCACAATAGCAGAGGACCAGACAAGAGGGACACTGGCTCCTAATGACCTCAGCTCAGAAGTGATACACTTGATTCTGCTTCTTTGCCACTGGCCACAACGAATCAAAGGAAAACAGTTGAACTACAAAGGAGGATGAAAAATGTAGATAAGCACATAGGATATTTGATGAGTGCTATCTCGAGGTGACATCACCTCCCATCAAACTTTTATTTCACAGAGAAAACACAGACTATAAAGCAAAAACACCCCAAACTACCTTCTTCTCTTTACGTCCAAGAAGAGCTTTTCGACATAGTGTATAAATACCTAGTCTCACTTCCTCAGTATCTTCCATTCATTTTCCCACCTCATTGGTATTGTTAAGGTTTTCCTCTTTAGCGATTGTATTTTGGCCCCCTCCCATTAAAAAGCTGCCTCCCTCCCATTAAAAATTACTCTTGCTTGATGCCAAGTAATTCTCTAGTTACCTTTTCTCTCTTCCTAATTTCACAGTGCAGTTTATCAAAACTTGTATTTATTCTCATTGTCTGTATTTTCTTATCTTTATGTACCTCGTGACTCACACAATTTTGCTCTTTTCTTCTTACTTATCTGCACTGGAATTGCATTCACCAACATTTAGTTTGTGATTAAACTGAGTGAATATTGTTTGGTCATTCTGTCACCTTTCAGCAATAGTTGATTTTGTTGATCAAACTTGGCATCTCAGAAAAATCTTTCACCTTCACAACAGTAGCATCTTAACCTGCTACTTCTTCCTCCTGCCTCTGGACATCCTTATCTCTTTCACTGGGCACTCTCACTCTGCCCTCTGCCAAGAGATGTGTATTTCTCAGAAGCTCTCTTCTGCCCTTGATAGATGGTCTCATCTACTCTTGTGATTCCAGCCACCATATATATCACAGATCTTGACCTAAAACTTACATCTCTCTCTCCTGAGTCTCTTACAAACTTAACTAATTGCCAACTGAACAACTCTGCCCAAGTATAACATGGACACTTAAAATTAATTATGTGATGTTACTGAACGATTAATTTTACCTTCAATACTTAACTTCCACTATTCATCTCTCTACATCATTTAGACCACCACTATTTGTACACTTGTCCAAGTTGGATACTGGGGGAACACTCAAGACTCTGGACTCTGACAACCCTCAGAATGGGAGAAAATAGTTGCAAACGAAGCAACTGACAAGGGATTCATCTCCAAAAAATATAAACATAAATAAATTTGTAAACTATATAAGCAACTCATGCAGATCAATATCAAAAAAAACAACCCAATGAAACAATGGACGGAAGACCTAAACAGACATTTCTCCAAAGATGGCCAACAAACACGTGAAAAGATGCTCAACATCACGAATTATGAGAGAAATGCAAATCAACACTACAAGGAGGTATCACCTCACACCGGTCAGAATGGCCATCATCAAAAAATCTACAAACAATAAATGCTGGAGAGGATGTGGAGAAAACGGAACGCTCCTACACTGTTGGTGGGAGTGGAAATTGGTACAGCCACTAGGGAGAGCAGTATGGAGGTTCCTTAAAAAAACTACAAATAGAACTACCATATGACCCAGCAATCCCACTACTGGGCCTATACCCTGAGAAAACCAGAATTCAAAAGGAGTCATGTACCAAAATGTTCATTGCAGCTCTATTTACAATAGCCAGGAGATGGAAACAACCTCAGTGTCCATCGTCAGATGAATGGATAAAGAAGATGTGACACACATATTCAGTGGAATATTACTCAGCCATAAAAAGAAACGAAATTGAGCTATTTGTAATGAGGCGGATGGACCTAGAGTCTGTCATACAGAGTGAAGGAAGTCAGAAAGACAAAGACAAATACCGTATGCTAACACATATATATATATGGAATTTAAGAAAAAAAATGTCATGAAGAACCTAGGGGTAAGACAGGAATAAAGACACAGACCTACTAGAGAATGGACTTGGGGATATGGGGAGGGCGAAGGGTAAGCCATGACAAAGTGAGAGAGTGGCATGGACATATGTACACTACCAAACGTAAAATGGATAGCTAGTGGGAAGCAGCCGCATAGCACAGAGAGATCAGCTCGGTGCTTTGTGACCACCTAGAGGGGTGGGATAGGGAGGGTGGGAGTGAGGGAGATGCAAGAGGGAAAGATATAGGAACTTATGTATAACTGATTCACTTTGGTATAAAGCAGAAACTAACACACCATTGTAAAGCCATTATACTCCAATAAAGATGTTACAAAAAGAACACTTGTTTTTTCTTTTGTTTTGTTTTTTGTTTTTTTGTTTTTTACCTTTTAGTTTAAATTTTAGTTCCTGCCCCCAAACATCCATTAAGTCCCCAGGAGAAGGAAAAGGGGATGTGACTAGCAATAGAGAGAAACTTCCTTCACAACAATGGCCATGGCAAGCTTAGGCACTTTTGGTGAAATCTCTCTGGGAAGTACTGGCAGAGGAATAAAAGGCAAACTGACACAGAAGTATTGCCTGGTGTGCATTTCCAGGCTCTGCCTTCTTTCTCATGTCTTGGCGGCAGGTGGAGGAAGAGGAGAAAAGGTTAAACTTTTGTATCAACCGGCAGAATAAGCTTATAACATCCTCTCACTACCTCTGCATGGGTTCTAGTCTCTGCAGCACTACATAAGCTTTGCCCAAAGTAATGAACAGTTGAAAGTCCAATGTAATACTTCACCAAACAACTTAAAAATGCTTGCACACTGGAAAGGATTCAGTTGCGGAGAACACAAATGGACCCAGAGCAACTTTTGCCAAAAGAGAATATTGTGCTAAATGTACAGCCATCGCTCTTTTCCATATGAAGAAACAGTCAGAAGGATAAAAGAACTTGGTCAAAAATCACACAAGTAAGTAGGACAGAATCTGGTCTGTCTGTCATAAGGGTTGTGTTCTTTAACCACCAGGCTAGCTCTTCCCAAACCTGATTCATGCACAGAATAACTATACACCTCTGTTTGCCTTGAATATTCCCTGTTTATACGTATGCCTGCTGCAGTTTTTAATATTGCCCACTTTGACTCCCCAAAGCAACCAAGAACTCACAATAATTTGGTCACTCTATCCATGGACCACTGTGGTGGGACTGCCCAGGAAGCTTAAAAGTGCAGCCTCCCGAGCCCTACTCCAGATCTAAATAAGTTTTCTTAGGGTTGGCTCAAGAATCCAGGTACAAGTCTTTCTCGGTGCTTTTGTGAGTCTCTCGCTCTCGTAAGTTAATAAACCGTTTATTCCGCCTTCCCCAGATGCCCAGCCAGGTCCTGTTAAGGTAGGAGTCCCCCCGCCACATCACAGGGATGCTCCCAGTCAAGTAATCTCTGGAGCCGTGGAGAATCTGAATGGTCTCATGCTGGCCCACCTGCCATGACAAACCTCCTCCAGAGCATTCCCTTTCACAGTTTACATTCTACCACTCCCAAAGGCAGTCCGCTCCAATGAGGCCTGACTTCGTCTGTCCTAACGTGTACCCGCTGATTCAAGCAGTTTAGGAAGAGAAGGTGCTGTGCTTCTCAACCACGGTGGCCCAACCTCTAAAATGGTAGTCGAAGCAGTCTCTACCTCCTGGGAACAACGCCTCTGCAACAGCCCCATTAAACGAGTGTCCCATCTTTGCTTTTTCAGGGTGGGGGTCGGGCAACAGGGAGTCCCCCTCCTAAAGAAGGTTCTCTCTCATTGCCACACTATCAGAGGCTGCCCCAAATGTGCTTGCTTCCTGTGGGCCTGATCAGGCTAAGGGCAGAGTTGTCTCTTTCCTTCTCTGAGGCGGACCAAATCGTCTGAGTAACACCTCTTCACACTGTTGACCATGTTTCTCACGGGGGCTGCTGCTGAGTCTTTATCTCATCCTTTCATGGTGGAGAGACAGAGGATTCTAATGACTTTTACTTCTAGGGGAGAGGGGCCTGGAGTGATTATGTTGTCATTTTGTATTATGTCCTTTTGTCATGAATTTGTTTTCAATTTCATGTTCAAATGGGCCCACCATTCCCACTTTGTGAGGTCATTCAGCACCCGCATTTTGCACCTTTAACATCTCTCTCAGTATCACTTGGAAATGTTTGAAATGGCAGGAGCTTGTCCTCATATTCCTATCAGCTGTAAACCCGGAGCCCCGACATGAACCTAACCATTGAGCAGGACACCTCTCCACTACCTGTGTACCACTGCGAAGGCCCCTTAACCTCTTGGTTTCTTTAAGTCCTCAGTTGTAAAAATTTCAGGGTGCGATGAATTTATATTGGGGGCAGGACAAGGTCGAGAAGAGTGTGTCTTTGCTTTTATTCTTCCAAACTGGAATGTCTTCCCTCTCTTCCCCATGGGTCCAAATCTCACTTGTCCTTCAGGCCCACTGCAAAGGAGCCTTCCCTGATTCCCCTGTCCACACAAATCTCTGCCTCTTAGGCTAAGTGCCATACAACCTAGCTGTCTCTTACCTTAATCTTGCCTCTCAAGCCAATCACAGAATGTGGGTCTCTCTTGCCCTCCTGTGGCCCCTGGGGCTGTGCCAGACCACCAGCACGCCCCACCTGGGGTGTCTACTAGACTACGGCATTGGTGGGGAGGCCCAGCTGTGAGGGGCCAGGCAGAGTACCTCTGCCTCTACCCTGTTCTCCTCCAAAAAACTGCCCCTCCTCCTGAAGCCTGCCCCTCAAGTCACAGGTTCCATATATGACCTCACTGGGTAGTGATGCCCTCACAGGCCTTCTCACAGATTCCACGGTAACAGATTCCATGGTAACTGACAACCAAACAGATTCGTATCTGGTGGAGGACTGGTAGGGAAGTTTCTCTGACTATCAGAGACAATGTCTGACTTCATAGGCTATATATACTCAACCCTGTGCTCTGTTCCCTGGCTGGGCAGTGCAGCAGGTACACCCAGACCGGCCACCTCCACAGGAGGTATGGGATACAATCCACCTCACCTGGCTGGCACATGTTTTTGTGGGGCCTGCCAACTATGTACAACTGAGCACACTCCCACATGTAAGTAATACCAGTGACCTGGGACACCTTCAGGGACCCACAGGGCTCACTGCTGAGGACAAGTGAAAGGTCATCCCTGGACAAGTGTGCAGGACGGTTCTAAGCTTTATAATGTAGCCTTCCCCTTTGGGCTACAGGATGCTTCCATTCAGGCCCTTTCCTGAATGGCCTCTTAGCAAAAGACAAGTGCATTTTTGTTGGCAAACGGTAAATGGAGCAGTTTGAGGAACAGGGCCACAATTAGAAGCACACCTTCAAACCCAGGCACCTCTGTGCTGTCATGCAGACATCTCTATCGGTCCTCTCAGACACATCCCATACTGAGTTGCTGAGTACTCGGGGACAGGGTGGTGCCATATTGATGGGAAGACCGGAAGAATGAAGGGGGGGGTGATGAAGTGCTAATGAGACGGGAGGGCTGAGGAGATGGTGTCCCAGGAGGCTGCGTTGATGTGAGCCTAGACTTGGTACCCAGACCCCGGTTCTGAGTCTCCTGATCACTCTGCCTCAGTATTTAGCCTTGTTCTAATCTAGATAAAAGTACCAGAGGGCTAGAGTTCAGTGTGGTTGAAACAGGCGGTATAACTGGGGCCCAAGAGGGGTTGCCAAGGTGAGAGGGGTTCTTAACAAATTTGTATTAGATTATTTCTTTCCAAAACTTGAAAGACATTTCCATTAAAGCCTCAGAAGTGACAGACTGCAAGAAATGTTTTCTCTGTTGTGGAAGGGAGAGATGGAGAGGATCATGAGTGCAATTTCTTTCGGGTTCTACTGTTTTCCCTGGAAACGGTGAAGAGACTTCCTCATCTGCTGCAGCCGTAGGCGCTAGGGATTGCTTTTGCAGCCAGTGTCCCTTCTCTAGGGACTCATAGAGGTGATGGGCCAAGGCTGTGTTTTGGATGTCAAGTAGATTAAAGGTCTTCAGCCAGAAACTGGGAGAGACATGAGAGGGGGAAATTGTGGCAGGAGACTGTGCACAGCACAAGTGACTGATCAGTTCTGCTTTTCTTTGCAGCAGCAGTGGCTCCCGTTTGTCCTCCCACACCCGGGCACTACCATGTCCTCTACCGAGGGTGTGGAGAAACGCAGTTGGGCTGGCATGGGGAGACATACTGCCTGGTTGGTGGCTACCGGGCCTACGGGGATGTTCCTTTGGCCCCACCAGCAAAGGTGGAAGCAGTGAAGCCAGTCCCCAGACGTGCGCCCAAACGAAAGCACTCTTCAGAAAGTTCGGACGAAGAGCTGGGCTGCTCCAGACCCAAAAACCGGCGATTGGAGCATGGTGGACCTGCTCCCTGAAGCAAGAACAGGATGGAGAGTCAAGCAGCATGCACCCTGCCCCGAGGTTCACATGCTCCTTTACTGCCAGCCCTTTCTGTCCCCAGTGGGGTCCCTTACTGCTCAATAAAATGTTTGTGTGTAACACATTTCTAGGGTCGCCAGTGCTCAGACTTAGGTCACTACCCCTGTGCTAGGCACTCCTGCCACCTGGGAAAGGTTCCAAAGGTGGAACAGCTCCAGGGGGTGCCAGGGATCACAGCAAAAACTTGAGAGGCTGGGGATGAAGGAGTTTGGGCACAGTCCCTAAAGCATCTCTGTGGTTGAGCTTCTGTGAGAAGGCACATCCCCAGAGAGAGAGAGAGAGAGAGAGAGAGAGAGAGAGAGAGAGAGAGTGTGTGTGTGTGTGTGTGTGTGTGTGTGTGTGTGTGTGTTGAGGAGAGGGGGTCTCTAGAGGAGGCAGCTAGGGGGAGGGCCTGAGGCTGGCAATGGGGAATGGCGTGCAGCCTCTGAGTAAGCACAGGCACTTAAGCCCTTGAGGTTTCTGGGAAAGCTAGAGCCACAAGGGCCACGAGATAAGGCAAGTGTAGCAGCAGAACCCAGGTGCCAGGTCTTTCCTCAGAACCTATACTTCTCCACGAGGCCGGGCCTTCCACGCTGAGGTAGGAGGGATCCTGGCCAGAAGGTCAGCCAGCAGCTCTGGGAGGAAGATTGCTGCGGTGGGGACTCTGCTGCCATGGAAATCACTTCATTTCCTTCCACTCAAATAGCCTGCTGACTGGCTTCCTGCTCTGTTGAGTAAAAGGGTCGCTGACTCTCCCCAGAAGGTCGTTCAGTTCACATCCCCAAAGTCCCTCTATTCAGGCCCTGGGGAGGTGTAGCGACTCCTGAGGGCGCTCTTTCCTGAGGCTGGCTGACAGAAGTGGGGGAGGTTCCTGATAGTTCCCAGGCGCTAGTTGAAGTCCCCAGAGAATGGTCATGCAGGCTGGGGAGTCAAGTAGGTGGAGAGAGAAGGTCGGGGGCAGAGGACACCTTCCTGAAACCAGAGCTCACATGGTTACCCCCCACCCCCCCATTTCCAGAAACTATCTCTTCCCCCACACAAGCCCTCATGGCCCAGTCCCGGGAAACCGGGAGCCCAGAGCACTTGTGGCCACAGAGGCACTGGCACGCAGCCCTCAGGGTGGGCGGGGCCGGCTGCAGGCAGATGGGGATGAGGTGTGCTCCCGGGAGGCCTCGGGCTGAAGGTGGCCCTCTGAGAGAAGCACCCCAGCTTGGACAGGAAGGTTACAGGCCGGGGAGAGCAACCTAGGGCGCCCCCTCGGAGCAGTGGGAGTGGGAAGAGGGGCAGGGGTGGAGGGAACCCACGATGGGAGGCGAGTGGGCTCTCCGCAGAGGCCAGCTTAGCCCGCAGGAGCTGCCTGTGAGCAGGGGGCGGGAGGGCACTGCTGCCCTGTGGCTTCTGGGCTTGCCGGATCGCGGCTCTCTGCGAGGGTCCTGAGACTCTGTATCCCCTCCCTCAAACCGCCCCCCTCGCGAGGCCGCGACGCTGGGTGCCCTGTGTCGACAGGCAGAACCCCACTGCCCGCCCCTCTCAGACCCGCCTCTGCCCGCCTCGATGGTCCCCGCGCACTCAGCCAGCGGCCTCTGCTGTGTCTGCTGCTCCTGCTGGGTCTGCTGCTGCGGCCGGTTACCCGTGAAGACCACGCCGGGCACCTCCAGAACCCCAAGTCCGCGGGAGCGCACGCGGGCCCTGATGCAGGACTTCCCGCTTGTGGACGGGTGGCTGCAGTGTGTGCCGGCTGCTGGGGGCCGCTGGGGGCCTAGCCTGGCCCCGGGCAGGGCAGGAGGTCCGGAGCATGCAGAGCTAGTGGGGAGGCTCCCTCCCACCACCCCTGGATGTCCTCTCCATCATCTATGGATGCCCTTCCCCTTCTCTGTCATCCCCTCCCTGGTGGGAACCCCTCAGCCCAGGCCTCAGCTGCTCCTAGTATAGTCTGTGTGACAGTGGGAGGTGGGGGACCCACAGGCTGGCCCAGGCCAGGCAATGTGTCCTGCCTCATCCCAAGACCTAAGGAGCCCACCTATTTGCCTTGACCTCCCTCCAGCCACAACGACATGCCCCTGGTCCTGAGGCAGTTTTACCACCACGGGCTACAGGATGTTAATCTGCGCAATTTCAGCCATGGCCAGACCAGCGTGGACAGGCTGAAAAATGATCTCGTGGGTGCCCAGGGACACACAAGGTGCCACCATGGCTGCTGGGGAATGTGGGGCAGTTTGGGGGCCTCAGAGACCACAGGTTAGTCACATTGGAACTAAGTTACCATAGTGACCTAGAAAGTGCCATGCCATGGATGCTGGGGGAACAGGGGTCACAGTGAGCCAACCTGACGGGCATCCAAGTACCACAGAAAAAGCAACGCATTACATGGGACTTCTGGGCACACTGAGTGTTGTGCCAGCTGAGGAGGCTATGAGAAGCCCAAGGAGCTCCAAAGCCCAAACTAAGCCCTTGCCTTCCCTCAGTTCTGGTGAGCCTACGTCCCATGCCGGACCCACGAACGCGATGCTGTGCGCCTCACCCTGGAGCAAGTTCACCTCATCTGCCCCATGTGTGCCTCCTATTCTGAGCTGGAGCTTGTGACCTCAGTTAAAGGTAGCCGGGGGACTTCCCTGGTAGTCCAGAGGTGAAGACTCCACGCTTCCACTGCAGGGGCCTCGGGTTGGATCCCCGGTGGGGGAACTAAGAGCCCTCATGCTGCGTGGCACGGCCAAAAAAACAAAACAAAATGGTAAAGAGACTGGTCGTGGTAGGTGTTAGGGACTTCAGTTAGCTACCCCTGCCTCTGAAAATGATCATCTGACCTACCTGCCCCCAGCTCTCAACAATACCCGGAAGTTGGCTAGCCTCATTGGTGTGGAGGGCGGCCACTCACTGGACAGGAGCCTCTCCATCTTGCGTACCTTCTATGCGCTGGGTGTGCGCTACGTGACACTCACCCACACCTGCAACACGCCCTGGTGAGCACAGTGCAGATGGTAAGGGCCCAGTGAGGCAGGGATCTGCCCAAGATCACGCTGGGGCCCAAAGCAAGTTTATCCCTGGGATCCAGCCCTGAACCTGGGGTTGGGAGGGGAATGGAGGTTTGCAGAACAAGACTGAATCCCCAGAAGGGCCCTCCTACTGCCAGGCACAGCCCAGTTTGGGTCCCTCCTCTTGCATCAGGGAGTTGCAGGTGTAGACGGTTCGACACAACCTCTTTCTACGCTCTTGTAGCCAAGTCATGGCCACCAGTCAGACTGCCTCCTGGCCATCCTGCAGGGCACAGAGCTCAGCAAAGGGTATCCACCCCTTCTACAGCAATGTCAGTCGGCTCACCAGCTTTGGCGAGGTAAGGACCCGGCTTCCATACCCTGCCCCACATGAATGTACAGCCCTGCCTGTTCCCTACAGATAAATACACACAAGATAAATGCAGCCCTCATGCCCTCTCCCCATCCTGTCCCTGCAGAAGGTGGTGGCAGAAATGAACCGCCTGGGCATGATGGTGGACTTGGCCCATGTCTCGGATGCTGCGGCACGGCGAGCCCTACAAGTGTCACAGGCACCTGTCATCTTCTCCCACTCAGCTGCCCGGGGTATGTGCAAGAACACTCGCAATGTTCCTGATGATATCCTGCAGCTTCTGGTGAGAGACTGCCCTGGCCCTCAAACCTAAAGCAAGAGATTCAAACCAGGAGCCCTTGAACCTGAGCCTCTTCTCCCTCCATTTCCTCAAACGCCAGGTTAAATATCTTCTGCCCCCAAAACCCACGGTCCACAGCCCCTGAACTCTTCAGCCCTAGGTGGGGGTCTAGGTGGTAAGATACTCCTCCAAACCCGGAAACCCAGGGCCAACACACCACCCAGACCAGGGCTGTGGCTCCTCCATTCACACAAACCCAGAGAGGAGATGACTCTGACCTCAAAGCCAGGGCTGAACACCTTCCTCACAGGGGCCGAGAGAGTGAACAGGCAGCTGGCTGTGCTGGGGGCCAAGCTGACTGTCCACGGGTCCGCCCCTGCAGAGGAAGAACGGTGGCATCGTGATGGTGCCCTTGTCCGAGTGGGTGCTGCAGTGCAACCCGTTAGCCAACGTGTCTACTGTGGCAGGCGAGCCTCACCCTGGGCTCTCTGAAAACTCGGATTTGGAGCTGAAGCTGGTCCAAATTTAGGGAGGACTTCAGAAGAGCCCCAGTGGTTTGACCCACCTATTGGCAATAGGTACAGCACCCAAAAACCCAAGAATGGACAGTACACAGCACCTTGGTGCCATGTGGAACTGGAGCCACAGAATCAAAACTGCGATACGGATGGGTATCAGGGAGGCTGTCAGACACTGCTTTATGTCAAACACATAAAGAAAATATCCACTATCAGAACCGTTGGTTGACTGACTTTTTTTCACATCTTTCTGACAAAATTCGTGAAGTTGTGAGTACCACAAGCGTCATTACACTT
Organism: Mesoplodon mirus; assembly: GCF_964341445.2. Classification (NCBI taxonomy): domain Eukaryota; kingdom Metazoa; phylum Chordata; class Mammalia; order Artiodactyla; family Ziphiidae; genus Mesoplodon; species Mesoplodon mirus. The sequence goes on from NW_028295473.1 coordinate 155,733, forward strand.
CTGTTCAAGATGTAATCTCAGGCTCACAATCACTGTTTAGCTTCTGTATATTGCAGTGTACATAAAGGTCTGTATTAGTCTGGTTGGGCTGTTATAGTGAAATACTATAGACTGAACGACTTCCACAGCAGAAATTTATTTTCTCACAGTTCTGGAGGGTGGAAGTCCAAGATTAAGGTACTGAATACCATAAGAATTGGTTTCTGGTGAGAACAATCTTCCTGGCTTGCTGACGGCTGTCTTCTTGCAGTGTCCTCACACGGCCTTTCCTCTACGAGCAGAGGGAGAGAGATCTCTGGAATCTATTCCCCTTCTTATAAGGACACCATCAGTCCCTGTCAGATTATTACCTCACCCTTATGACTTCAGTTAACTTCAGTTACCTCCCTAAAGGACCTATCTCCTATCTTCTACAGTCAACTTAGGAGGGGCTTCAACATATAATTTTTCGGGGGACACAATTCAGTCCATAACAACAACTTAAGATAGCTTTCTCTGATTTTCAGTCTTTCACTAATACCTCCCTCTTTGTCTACGAGTTATTCAAGTTTCCTTAAATTTTTTTTTTAATTTTCTTACATTATCCCTTCCCTTTAAATGCTGTCTTCACTTCTTAATTGGCATTTCTTGCAAATGAAGGCACCTTTCCTCACAATATATTGATTACTCTCCCCACTGTAACACAGCGTCTTCTCCCATGACTTTCCTGAAGTGGTTCCACTTTTGTTCATAAAAGTTTAGCCATCCAGTCAGATGCTTTATTTTCAGTTCCCATAGCATTTTGCCTTTGGGAAACAACTGACTCCATTAGATGGTGCTTCTTTTAAAACTACCTTCCTTTATGTTTTATAGCAATCTTATGATTTCTGTTGGCATACCACCTAGCTTCTTTCTGATCATTCTTTTTATTTTTAGTTTTCAGTTGTTTCTCTCCTCACTCCTTAGCGTCAGATACTACATACAGTTGGCCTTCTTCTCATCTCTTATATACTCTCTCTCTTACTCCAGCAGCTTTGTTTACCATTTAATATATTATCTGCCAGGCGCCTTCCATCTGTTACCAACATCTCTCCCTCTTTGTCATTTCAGCCTTCGCTATGCTCTCTGAGCTCTCACAGGCAGATCTATTGAACACAGGAATCTCAGTGGAAAATACGAGTACGTTATTTCTCTACTGAGTAAAGCCCTTACAGATCACATGGTCCTGATCCATCTTGCAGCCACCTCATCTGGACTATTTGACCTCCCATGTCACAATAGCAGAGGACCAGACAAGAGGGACACTGGCTCCTAATGACCTCAGCTCAGAAGTGATACACTTGATTCTGCTTCTTTGCCACTGGCCACAACGAATCAAAGGAAAACAGTTGAACTACAAAGGAGGATGAAAAATGTAGATAAGCACATAGGATATTTGATGAGTGCTATCTCGAGGTGACATCACCTCCCATCAAACTTTTATTTCACAGAGAAAACACAGACTATAAAGCAAAAACACCCCAAACTACCTTCTTCTCTTTACGTCCAAGAAGAGCTTTTCGACATAGTGTATAAATACCTAGTCTCACTTCCTCAGTATCTTCCATTCATTTTCCCACCTCATTGGTATTGTTAAGGTTTTCCTCTTTAGCGATTGTATTTTGGCCCCCTCCCATTAAAAAGCTGCCTCCCTCCCATTAAAAATTACTCTTGCTTGATGCCAAGTAATTCTCTAGTTACCTTTTCTCTCTTCCTAATTTCACAGTGCAGTTTATCAAAACTTGTATTTATTCTCATTGTCTGTATTTTCTTATCTTTATGTACCTCATGACTCACACAATTTTGCTCTTTTCTTCTTACTTATCTGCACTGGAATTGCATTCACCAACATTTAGTTTGTGATTAAACTGAGTGAATATTGTTTGGTCATTCTGTCACCTTTCAGCAATAGTTGATTTTGTTGATCAAACTTGGCATCTCAGAAAAATCTTTCACCTTCACAACAGTAGCATCTTAACCTGCTACTTCTTCCTCCTGCCTCTGGACATCCTTATCTCTTTCACTGGGCACTCTCACTCTGCCCTCTGCCAAGAGATGTGTATTTCTCAGAAGCTCTCTTCTGCCCTTGATAGATGGTCTCATCTACTCTTGTGATTCCAGCCACCATATATATCACAGATCTTGACCTAAAACTTACATCTCTCTCTCCTGAGTCTCTTACAAACTTAACTAATTGCCAACTGAACAACTCTGCCCAAGTATAACATGGACACTTAAAATTAATTATGTGATGTTACTGAACGATTAATTTTACCTTCAATACTTAACTTCCACTATTCATCTCTCTACATCATTTAGACCACCACTATTTGTACACTTGTCCAAGTTGGATACTGGGGGAACACTCAAGACTCTGGACTCTGACAACCCTCAGAATGGGAGAAAATAGTTGCAAACGAAGCAACTGACAAGGGATTCATCTCCAAAAAATATAAACATAAATAAATTTGTAAACTATATAAGCAACTCATGCAGATCAATATCAAAAAAAACAACCCAATGAAACAATGGACGGAAGACCTAAACAGACATTTCTCCAAAGATGGCCAACAAACACGTGAAAAGATGCTCAACATCACGAATTATGAGAGAAATGCAAATCAACACTACAAGGAGGTATCACCTCACACCGGTCAGAATGGCCATCATCAAAAAATCTACAAACAATAAATGCTGGAGAGGATGTGGAGAAAACGGAACGCTCCTACACTGTTGGTGGGAGTGGAAATTGGTACAGCCACTAGGGAGAGCAGTATGGAGGTTCCTTAAAAAAACTACAAATAGAACTACCATATGACCCAGCAATCCCACTACTGGGCCTATACCCTGAGAAAACCAGAATTCAAAAGGAGTCATGTACCAAAATGTTCATTGCAGCTCTATTTACAATAGCCAGGAGATGGAAACAACCTCAGTGTCCATCGTCAGATGAATGGATAAAGAAGATGTGACACACATATTCAGTGGAATATTACTCAGCCATAAAAAGAAACGAAATTGAGCTATTTGTAATGAGGCGGATGGACCTAGAGTCTGTCATACAGAGTGAAGGAAGTCAGAAAGACAAAGACAAATACCGTATGCTAACACACATATATATATGGAATTTAAGAAAAAAAATGTCATGAAGAACCTAGGGGTAAGACAGGAATAAAGACACAGACCTACTAGAGAATGGACTTGGGGATATGGGGAGGGCGAAGGGTAAGCCATGACAAAGTGAGAGAGTGGCATGGACATATATACACTACCAAACGTAAAATGGATAGCTAGTGGGAAGCAGCCGCATAGCACAGAGAGATCAGCTCGGTGCTTTGTGACCACCTAGAGGGGTGGGATAGGGAGGGTGGGAGTGAGGGAGATGCAAGAGGGAAAGATATAGGAACTTATGTATAACTGATTCACTTTGGTATAAAGCAGAAACTAACACACCATTGTAAAGCCATTATACTCCAATAAAGATGTTACAAAAAGAACACTTGTTTTTTCTTTTGTTTTGTTTTTTGTTTTTTTGTTTTTTACCTTTTAGTTTAAATTTTAGTTCCTGCCCCCAAACATCCATTAAGTCCCCAGGAGAAGGAAAAGGGGATGTGACTAGCAATAGAGAGAAACTTCCTTCACAACAATGGCCATGGCAAGCTTAGGCACTTTTGGTGAAATCTCTCTGGGAAGTACTGGCAGAGGAATAAAAGGCAAACTGACACAGAAGTATTGCCTGGTGTGCATTTCCAGGCTCTGCCTTCTTTCTCATGTCTTGGCGGCAGGTGGAGGAAGAGGAGAAAAGGTTAAACTTTTGTATCAACCGGCAGAATAAGCTTATAACATCCTCTCACTACCTCTGCATGGGTTCTAGTCTCTGCAGCACTACATAAGCTTTGCCCAAAGTAATGAACAGTTGAAAGTCCAATGTAATACTTCACCAAACAACTTAAAAATGCTTGCACACTGGAAAGGATTCAGTTGCGGAGAACACAAATGGACCCAGAGCAACTTTTGCCAAAAGAGAATATTGTGCTAAATGTACAGCCATCGCTCTTTTCCATATGAAGAAACAGTCAGAAGGATAAAAGAACTTGGTCAAAAATCACACAAGTAAGTAGGACAGAATCTGGTCTGTCTGTCATAAGGGTTGTGTTCTTTAACCACCAGGCTAGCTCTTCCCAAACCTGATTCATGCACAGAATAACTATACACCTCTGTTTGCCTTGAATATTCCCTGTTTATACGTATGCCTGCTGCAGTTTTTAATATTGCCCACTTTGACTCCCCAAAGCAACCAAGAACTCACAATAATTTGGTCACTCTATCCATGGACCACTGTGGTGGGACTGCCCAGGAAGCTTAAAAGTGCAGCCTCCCGAGCCCTACTCCAGATCTAGATAAGTTTTCTTAGGGTTGGCTCAAGAATCCAGGTACAAGTCTTTCTCGGTGCTTTTGTGAGTCTCTCGCTCTCGTAAGTTAATAAACCGTTTATTCCGCCTTCCCCAGATGCCCAGCCAGGTCCTGTTAAGGTAGGAGTCCCCCCGCCACATCACAGGGATGCTCCCAGTCAAGTAATCTCTGGAGCCGTGGAGAATCTGAATGGTCTCATGCTGGCCCACCTGCCATGACAAACCTCCTCCAGAGCATTCCCTTTCACAGTTTACATTCTACCACTCCCAAAGGCAGTCCGCTCCAATGAGGCCTGACTTCGTCTGTCCTAACGTGTACCCGCTGATTCAAGCAGTTTAGGAAGAGAAGGTGCTGTGCTTCTCAACCACGGTGGCCCAACCTCTAAAATGGTAGTCGAAGCAGTCTCTACCTCCTGGGAACAACGCCTCTGCAACAGCCCCATTAAACGAGTGTCCCATCTTTGCTTTTTCAGGGTGGGGGTCGGGCAACAGGGAGTCCCCCTCCTAAAGAAGGTTCTCTCTCATTGCCACACTATCAGAGGCTGCCCCAAATGTGCTTGCTTCCTGTGGGCCTGATCAGGCTAAGGGCAGAGTTGTCTCTTTCCTTCTCTGAGGCGGACCAAATCGTCTGAGTAACACCTCTTCACACTGTTGACCATGTTTCTCACGGGGGCTGCTGCTGAGTCTTTATCTCATCCTTTCATGGTGGAGAGACAGAGGATTCTAATGACTTTTACTTCTAGGGGAGAGGGGCCTGGAGTGATTATGTTGTCATTTTGTATTATGTCCTTTTGTCATGAATTTGTTTTCAATTTCATGTTCAAATGGGCCCACCATTCCCACTTTGTGAGGTCATTCAGCACCCGCATTTTGCACCTTTAACATCTCTCTCAGTATCACTTGGAAATGTTTGAAATGGCAGGAGCTTGTCCTCATATTCCTATCAGCTGTAAACCCGGAGCCCCGACATGAACCTAACCATTGAGCAGAACACCTCTCCACTACCTGTGTACCACTGCGAAGGCCCCTTAACCTCTTGGTTTCTTTAAGTCCTCAGTTGTAAAAATTTCAGGGTGCGATGAATTTATATTGGGGGCAGGACAAGGTCGAGAAGAGTGTGTCTTTGCTTTTATTCTTCCAAACTGGAATGTCTTCCCTCTCTTCCCCATGGGTCCAAATCTCACTTGTCCTTCAGGCCCACTGCAAAGGAGCCTTCCCTGATTCCCCTGTCCACACAAATCTCTGCCTCTTAGGCTAAGTGCCATACAACCTAGCTGTCTCTTACCTTAATCTTGCCTCTCAAGCCAATCACAGAATGTGGGTCTCTCTTGCCCTCCTGTGGCCCCTGGGGCTGTGCCAGACCACCAGCACGCCCCACCTGGGGTGTCTACTAGACTACGGCATTGGTGGGGAGGCCCAGCTGTGAGGGGCCAGGCAGAGTACCTCTGCCTCTACCCTGTTCTCCTCCAAAAAACTGCCCCTCCTCCTGAAGCCTGCCCCTCAAGTCACAGGTTCCATATATGACCTCACTGGGTAGTGATGCCCTCACAGGCCTTCTCACAGATTCCACGGTAACAGATTCCATGGTAACTGACAACCAAACAGATTCGTATCTGGTGGAGGACTGGTAGGGAAGTTTCTCTGACTATCAGAGACAATGTCTGACTTCATAGGCTATATATACTCAACCCTGTGCTCTGTTCCCTGGCTGGGCAGTGCAGCAGGTACACCCAGACCGGCCACCTCCACAGGAGGTATGGGATACAATCCACCTCACCTGGCTGGCACATGTTTTTGTGGGGCCTGCCAACTATGTACAACTGAGCACACTCCCACATGTAAGTAATACCAGTGACCTGGGACACCTTCAGGGACCCACAGGGCTCACTGCTGAGGACAAGTGAAAGGTCATCCCTGGACAAGTGTGCAGGACGGTTCTAAGCTTTATAATGTAGCCTTCCCCTTTGGGCTACAGGATGCTTCCATTCAGACCCTTTCCTGAATGGCCTCTTAGCAAAAGACAAGTGCATTTTTGTTGGCAAACGGTAAATGGAGCAGTTTGAGGAACAGGGCCACAATTAGAAGCACACCTTCAAACCCAGGCACCTCTGTGCTGTCATGCAGACATCTCTATCGGTCCTCTCAGACACATCCCATACTGAGTTGCTGAGTACTCGGGGACAGGGTGGTGCCATATTGATGGGAAGACCGGAAGAATGAAGGGGGGGGTGATGAAGTGCTAATGAGACGGGAGGGCTGAGGAGATGGTGTCCCAGGAGGCTGCGTTGATGTGAGCCTAGACTTGGTACCCAGACCCCGGTTCTGAGTCTCCTGATCACTCTGCCTCAGTATTCAGCCTTGTTCTAATCTAGATAAAAGTACCAGAGGGCTAGAGTTCAGTGTGGTTGAAACAGGCGGTATAACTGGGGCCCAAGAGGGGTTGCCAAGGTGAGAGGGGTTCTTAACAAATTTGTATTAGATTATTTCTTTCCAAAACTTGAAAGACATTTCCATTAAAGCCTCAGAAGTGACAGACTGCAAGAAATGTTTTCTCTGTTGTGGAAGGGAGAGATGGAGAGGATCATGAGTGCAATTTCTTTCGGGTTCTACTGTTTTCCCTGGAAACGGTGAAGAGACTTCCTCATCTGCTGCAGCCGTAGGCGCTAGGGATTGCTTTTGCAGCCAGTGTCCCTTCTCTAGGGACTCATAGAGGTGATGGGCCAAGGCTGTGTTTTGGATGTCAAGTAGATTAAAGGTCTTCAGCCAGAAACTGGGAGAGACATGAGAGGGGGAAATTGTGGCAGGAGACTGTGCACAGCACAAGTGACTGATCAGTTCTGATTTTCTTTGCAGCAGCAGTGGCTCCCGTTTGTCCTCCCACACCCGGGCACTACCATGTCCTCTACCGAGGGTGTGGAGAAACGCAGTTGGGCTGGCATGGGGAGACATACTGCCTGGTTGGTGGCTACCGGGCCTACGGGGATGTTCCTTTGGCCCCACCAGCAAAGGTGGAAGCAGTGAAGCCAGTCCCCAGACGTGCGCCCAAACGAAAGCACTCTTCAGAAAGTTCGGACGAAGAGCTGGGCTGCTCCAGACCCAAAAACCGGCGATTGGAGCATGGTGGACCTGCTCCCTGAAGCAAGAACAGGATGGAGAGTCAAGCAGCATGCACCCTGCCCCGAGGTTCACATGCTCCTTTACTGCCAGCCCTTTCTGTCCCCAGTGGGGTCCCTTACTGCTCAATAAAATGTTTGTGTGTAACACATTTCTAGGGTCGCCAGTGCTCAGACTTAGGTCACTACCCCTGTGCTAGGCACTCCTGCCACCTGGGAAAGGTTCCAAAGGTGGAACAGCTCCAGGGGGTGCCAGGGATCACAGCAAAAACTTGAGAGGCTGGGGATGAAGGAGTTTGGGCACAGTCCCTAAAGCATCTCTGTGGTTGAGCTTCTGTGAGAAGGCACATCCCCAGAGAGAGAGAGAGAGAGAGAGAGAGAGAGAGAGAGAGAGAGAGAGTGTGTGTGTGTGTGTGTGTGTGTGTGTGTGTGTGTGTGTGTGTTGAGGAGAGGGGGTCTCTAGAGGAGGCAGCTAGGGGGAGGGCCTGAGGCTGGCAATGGGGAATGGCGTGCAGCCTCTGAGTAAGCACAGGCACTTAAGCCCTTGAGGTTTCTGGGAAAGCTAGAGCCACAAGGGCCACGAGATAAGGCAAGTGTAGCAGCAGAACCCAGGTGCCAGGTCTTTCCTCAGAACCTATACTTCTCCACGAGGCCGGGCCTTCCACGCTGAGGTAGGAGGGATCCTGGCCAGAAGGTCAGCCAGCAGCTCTGGGAGGAAGATTGCTGCGGTGGGGACTCTGCTGCCATGGAAATCACTTCATTTCCTTCCACTCAAATAGCCTGCTGACTGGCTTCCTGCTCTGTTGAGTAAAAGGGTCGCTGACTCTCCCCAGAAGGTCGTTCAGTTCACATCCCCAAAGTCCCTCTATTCAGGCCCTGGGGAGGTGTAGCGACTCCTGAGGGCGCTCTTTCCTGAGGCTGGCTGACAGAAGTGGGGGAGGTTCCTGATAGTTCCCAGGCGCTAGTTGAAGTCCCCAGAGAATGGTCATGCAGGTTGGGGAGTCAAGTAGGTGGAGAGAGAAGGTCGGGGGCAGAGGACCCCTTCCTGAAACCAGAGCTCACATGGTTACCCCCCACCCCCCCATTTCCAGAAACTATCTCTTCCCCCACACAAGCCCTCATGGCCCAGTCCCGGGAAACCGGGAGCCCAGAGCACTTGTGGCCACAGAGGCACTGGAACGCAGCCCTCAGGGTGGGCGGGGCCGGCTGCAGGCAGATGGGGATGAGGTGTGCTCCCGGGAGGCCTCGGGCTGAAGGTGGCCCTCTGAGAGAAGCACCCCAGCTTGGACAGGAAGGTTACAGGCCGGGGAGAGCAACCTAGGGCGCCCCCTCGGAGCAGTGGGAGTGGGAAGAGGGGCAGGGGTGGAGGGAACCCACGATGGGAGGCGAGTGGGCTCTCCGCAGAGGCCAGCTTAGCCCGCAGGAGCTGCCTGTGAGCAGGGGGCGGGAGGGCACTGCTGCCCTGTGGCTTCTGGGCTTGCCGGATCGCGGCTCTCTGCGAGGGTCCTGAGACTCTGTATCCCCTCCCTCAAACCGCCCCCCTCGCGAGGCCGCGACGCTGGGTGCCCTGTGTCGACAGGCAGAACCCCACTGCCCGCCCCTCTCAGACCCGCCTCTGCCCGCCTCGATGGTCCCCGCGCACTCAGCCAGCGGCCTCTGCTGTGTCTGCTGCTCCTGCTGGGTCTGCTGCTGCGGCCGGTTACCCGTGAAGACCACGCCGGGCACCTCCAGAACCCCAAGTCCGCGGGAGCGCACGCGGGCCCTGATGCGGGACTTCCCGCTTGTGGACGGGTGGCTGCAGTGTGTGCCGGCTGCTGGGGGCCGCTGGGGGCCTAGCCTGGCCCCGGGCAGGGCAGGAGGTCCGGAGCATGCAGAGCTAGTGGGGAGGCTCCCTCCCACCACCCCTGGATGTCCTCTCCATCATCTATGGATGCCCTTCCCCTTCTCTGTCATCCCCTCCCTGGTGGGAACCCCTCAGCCCAGGCCTCAGCTGCTCCTAGTATAGTCTGTGTGACAGTGGGAGGTGGGGGACCCACAGGCTGGCCCAGGCCAGGCAATGTGTCCTGCCTCATCCCAAGACCTAAGGAGCCCACCTATTTGCCTTGACCTCCCTCCAGCCACAACGACATGCCCCTGGTCCTGAGGCAGTTTTACCACCACGGGCTACAGGATGTTAATCTGCGCAATTTCAGCCATGGCCAGACCAGCGTGGACAGGCTGAAAAATGATCTCGTGGGTGCCCAGGGACACACAAGGTGCCACCATGGCTGCTGGGGAATGTGGGGCAGTTTGGGGGCCTCAGAGACCACAGGTTAGTCACATTGGAACTAAGTTACCATAGTGACCTAGAAAGTGCCATGCCATGGATGCTGGGGGAACAGGGGTCACAGTGAGCCAACCTGACGGGCATCCATGTACCACAGGAAAAGCAACGCATTACATGGGACTTCTGGGCACACTGAGTGTTGTGCCAGCTGAGGAGGCTATGAGAAGCCCAAGGAGCTCCAAAGCCCAAACTAAGCCCTTGCCTTCCCTCAGTTCTGGTGAGCCTGCGTCCCATGCCGGACCCACGAACGCGATGCTGTGCGCCTCACCCTGGAGCAAGTTCACCTCATCTGCCCCATGTGTGCCTCCTATTCTGAGCTGGAGCTTGTGACCTCAGTTAAAGGTAGCCGGGGGACTTCCCTGGTAGTCCAGAGGTGAAGACTCCACGCTTCCACTGCAGGGGCCTCGGGTTGGATCCCCGGTGGGGGAACTAAGAGCCCTCATGCTGCGTGGCACGGCCAAAAAAACAAAACAAAATGGTAAAGAGACTGGTCGTGGTAGGTGTTAGGGACTTCAGTTAGCTACCCCTGCCTCTGAAAATGATCATCTGACCTACCTGCCCCCAGCTCTCAACAATACCCGGAAGTTGGCTAGCCTCATTGGTGTGGAGGGCGGCCACTCACTGGACAGGAGCCTCTCCATCTTGCGTACCTTCTATGCGCTGGGTGTGCGCTACGTGACACTCACCCACACCTGCAACACGCCCTGGTGAGCACAGTGCAGATGGTAAGGGCCCAGTGAGGCAGGGATCTGCCCAAGATCACGCTGGGGCCCAAAGCAAGTTTATCCCTGGGATCCAGCCCTGAACCTGGGGTTGGGAGGGGAATGGAGGTTTGCAGAACAAGACTGAATCCCCAGAAGGGCCCTCCTACTGCCAGGCACAGCCCAGTTTGGGTCCCTCCTCTTGCATCAGGGAGTTGCAGGTGTAGACGGTTCGACACAACCTCTTTCTACGCTCTTGTAGCCAAGTCATGGCCACCAGTCAGACTGCCTCCTGGCCATCCTGCAGAGCACAGAGCTCAGCAAAGGGTATCCACCCCTTCTACAGCAATGTCAGTCGGCTCACCAGCTTTGGCGAGGTAAGGACCCGGCTTCCATACCCTGCCCCACATGAATGTACAGCCCTGCCTGTTCCCTACAGATAAATACACACAAGATAAATGCAGCCCTCATGCCCTCTCCCCATCCTGTCCCTGCAGAAGGTGGTGGCAGAAATGAACCGCCTGGGCATGATGGTGGACTTGGCCCATGTCTCGGATGCTGCGGCACGGCGAGCCCTACAAGTGTCACAGGCACCTGTCATCTTCTCCCACTCAGCTGCCCGGGGTATGTGCAAGAACACTCGCAATGTTCCTGATGATATCCTGCAGCTTCTGGTGAGAGACTGCCCTGGCCCTCAAACCTAAAGCAAGAGATTCAAACCAGGAGCCCTTGAACCTGAGCCTCTTCTCCCTCCATTTCCTCAAACGCCAGGTTAAATATCTTCTGCCCCCAAAACCCACGGTCCACAGCCCCTGAACTCTTCAGCCCTAGGTGGGGGTCTAGGTGGTAAGATACTCCTCCAAACCCGGAAACCCAGGGCCAACACACCACCCAGACCAGGGCTGCGGCTCCTCCATTCACACAAACCCAGAGAGGAGATGACTCTGACCTCACAGCCAGGGCTGAACACCTTCCTCACAGGGGCCGAGAGAGTGAACAGGCAGCTGGCTGTGCTGGGGGCCAAGCTGACTGGCCACGGGTCCGCCCCTACAGAAGAAGAACGGTGGCATCGTGATGGTGCCCTTGTCCGAGTGGGTGCTGCAGTGCAACCCGTTAGCCAACGTGTCTACTGTGGCAGGCGAGCCTCACCCTGGGCTCTCTGAAAACTCGGATTTGGAGCTGAAGCTGGGTCCAAATTTAGGGAGGACTTCAGAAGAGCCCCAGTGGTTTGACCCACCTATTGGCAATAGGTACAGCACCCAAAAACCCAAGAATGGACAGTACACAGCACCTTGGTGCCATGTGGAACTGGAGCCACAGAATCAAAACTGCGATACGGATGGGTATCAGGGAGGCTGTCAGACACTGCTTTATGTCAAACACATAAAGAAAATATCCACTATCAGAACCGTTGGTTGACTGACTTTTTTTCACATCTTTCTGACAAAATTCGTGAAGTTGTGAGTACCACAAGCGTCATTACACTTCTGTTCAAGATGTAATCTCAGGCTCACAATCACTGTTTAGCTTCTGTATATTGCAGTGTACATAAAGGTCTGTATTAGTCTGGTTGGGCTGTTATAGTGAAATACTATAGACTGAACGACTTCCACAGCAGAAATTTATTTTCTCACAGTTCTGGAGGGTGGAAGTCCAAGATTAAGGTACTGAATACCATAAGAATTGGTTTCTGGTGAGAACAATCTTCCTGGCTTGCTGACGGCTGTCTTCTTGCAGTGTCCTCACACGGCCTTTCCTCTACGAGCAGAGGGAGAGAGATCTCTGGAATCTATTCCCCTTCTTATAAGGACACCATCAGTCCCTGTCAGATTATTACCTCACCCTTATGACTTCAGTTAACTTCAGTTACCTCCCTAAAGGACCTATCTCCTATCTTCTACAGTCAACTTAGGAGGGGCTTCAACATATAATTTTTCGGGGGACACAATTCAGTCCATAACAACAACTTAAGATAGCTTTCTCTGATTTTCAGTCTTTCACTAATACCTCCCTCTTTGTCTACGAGTTATTCAAGTTTCCTTAAATTTTTTTTTTAATTTTCTTACATTATCCCTTCCCTTTAAATGCTGTCTTCACTTCTTAATTGGCATTTCTTGCAAATGAAGGCACCTTTCCTCACAATATATTGATTACTCTCCCCACTGTAACACAGCGTCTTCTCCCATGACTTTCCTGAAGTGGTTCCACTTTTGTTCATAAAAGTTTAGCCATCCAATCAGATGCTTTATTTTCAGTTCCCATAGCATTTTGCCTTTGGGAAACAACTGACTCCATTAGATGGTGCTTCTTTTAAAACTACCTTCCTTTATGTTTTATAGCAATCTTATGATTTCTGTTGGCATACCACCTAGCTTCTTTCTGATCATTCTTTTTATTTTTAGTTTTCAGTTGTTTCTCTCCTCACTCCTTAGCGTCAGATACTACATACAGTTGGCCTTCTTCTCATCTCTTATATACTCTCTCTCTTACTCCAGCAGCTTTGTTTACCATTTAATATATTATCTGCCAGGCGCCTTCCATCTGTTACCAACATCTCTCCCTCTTTGTCATTTCAGCCTTCGCTATGCTCTCTGAGCTCTCACAGGCAGATCTATTGAACACAGGAATCTCAGTGGAAAATACGAGTACGTTATTTCTCTACTGAGTAAAGCCCTTACAGATCACATGGTCCTGATCCATCTTGCAGCCACCTCATCTGGACTATTTGACCTCCCATGTCACAATAGCAGAGGACCAGACAAGAGGGACACTGGCTCCTAATGACCTCAGCTCAGAAGTGATACACTTGATTCTGCTTCTTTGCCACTGGCCACAACGAATCAAAGGAAAACAGTTGAACTACAAAGGAGGATGAAAAATGTAGATAAGCACATAGGATATTTGATGAGTGCTATCTCGAGGTGACATCACCTCCCATCAAACTTTTATTTCACAGAGAAAACACAGACTATAAAGCAAAAACACCCCAAACTACCTTCTTCTCTTTACGTCCAAGAAGAGCTTTTCGACATAGTGTATAAATACCTAGTCTCACTTCCTCAGTATCTTCCATTCATTTTCCCACCTCATTGGTATTGTTAAGGTTTTCCTCTTTAGCGATTGTATTTTGGCCCCCTCCCATTAAAAAGCTGCCTCCCTCCCATTAAAAATTACTCTTGCTTGATGCCAAGTAATTCTCTAGTTACCTTTTCTCTCTTCCTAATTTCACAGTGCAGTTTATCAAAACTTGTATTTATTCTCATTGTCTGTATTTTCTTATCTTTATGTACCTCGTGACTCACACAATTTTGCTCTTTTCTTCTTACTTATCTGCACTGGAATTGCATTCACCAACATTTAGTTTGTGATTAAACTGAGTGAATATTGTTTGGTCATTCTGTCACCTTTCAGCAATAGTTGATTTTGTTGATCAAACTTGGCATCTCAGAAAAATCTTTCACCTTCACAACAGTAGCATCTTAACCTGCTACTTCTTCCTCCTGCCTCTGGACATCCTTATCTCTTTCACTGGGCACTCTCACTCTGCCCTCTGCCAAGAGATGTGTATTTCTCAGAAGCTCTCTTCTGCCCTTGATAGATGGTCTCATCTACTCTTGTGATTCCAGCCACCATATATATCACAGATCTTGACCTAAAACTTACATCTCTCTCTCCTGAGTCTCTTACAAACTTAACTAATTGCCAACTGAACAACTCTGCCCAAGTATAACATGGACACTTAAAATTAATTATGTGATGTTACTGAACGATTAATTTTACCTTCAATACTTAACTTCCACTATTCATCTCTCTACATCATTTAGACCACCACTATTTGTACACTTGTCCAAGTTGGATACTGGGGGAACACTCAAGACTCTGGACTCTGACAACCCTCAGAATGGGAGAAAATAGTTGCAAACGAAGCAACTGACAAGGGATTCATCTCCAAAAAATATAAACATAAATAAATTTGTAAACTATATAAGCAACTCATGCAGATCAATATCAAAAAAAACAACCCAATGAAACAATGGACGGAAGACCTAAACAGACATTTCTCCAAAGATGGCCAACAAACACGTGAAAAGATGCTCAACATCACGAATTATGAGAGAAATGCAAATCAACACTACAAGGAGGTATCACCTCACACCGGTCAGAATGGCCATCATCAAAAAATCTACAAACAATAAATGCTGGAGAGGATGTGGAGAAAACGGAACGCTCCTACACTGTTGGTGGGAGTGGAAATTGGTACAGCCACTAGGGAGAGCAGTATGGAGGTTCCTTAAAAAAACTACAAATAGAACTACCATATGACCCAGCAATCCCACTACTGGGCCTATACCCTGAGAAAACCAGAATTCAAAAGGAGTCATGTACCAAAATGTTCATTGCAGCTCTATTTACAATAGCCAGGAGATGGAAACAACCTCAGTGTCCATCGTCAGATGAATGGATAAAGAAGATGTGACACACATATTCAGTGGAATATTACTCAGCCATAAAAAGAAACGAAATTGAGCTATTTGTAATGAGGCGGATGGACCTAGAGTCTGTCATACAGAGTGAAGGAAGTCAGAAAGACAAAGACAAATACCGTATGCTAACACATATATATATATGGAATTTAAGAAAAAAAATGTCATGAAGAACCTAGGGGTAAGACAGGAATAAAGACACAGACCTACTAGAGAATGGACTTGGGGATATGGGGAGGGCGAAGGGTAAGCCATGACAAAGTGAGAGAGTGGCATGGACATATGTACACTACCAAACGTAAAATGGATAGCTAGTGGGAAGCAGCCGCATAGCACAGAGAGATCAGCTCGGTGCTTTGTGACCACCTAGAGGGGTGGGATAGGGAGGGTGGGAGTGAGGGAGATGCAAGAGGGAAAGATATAGGAACTTATGTATAACTGATTCACTTTGGTATAAAGCAGAAACTAACACACCATTGTAAAGCCATTATACTCCAATAAAGATGTTACAAAAAGAACACTTGTTTTTTCTTTTGTTTTGTTTTTTGTTTTTTTGTTTTTTACCTTTTAGTTTAAATTTTAGTTCCTGCCCCCAAACATCCATTAAGTCCCCAGGAGAAGGAAAAGGGGATGTGACTAGCAATAGAGAGAAACTTCCTTCACAACAATGGCCATGGCAAGCTTAGGCACTTTTGGTGAAATCTCTCTGGGAAGTACTGGCAGAGGAATAAAAGGCAAACTGACACAGAAGTATTGCCTGGTGTGCATTTCCAGGCTCTGCCTTCTTTCTCATGTCTTGGCGGCAGGTGGAGGAAGAGGAGAAAAGGTTAAACTTTTGTATCAACCGGCAGAATAAGCTTATAACATCCTCTCACTACCTCTGCATGGGTTCTAGTCTCTGCAGCACTACATAAGCTTTGCCCAAAGTAATGAACAGTTGAAAGTCCAATGTAATACTTCACCAAACAACTTAAAAATGCTTGCACACTGGAAAGGATTCAGTTGCGGAGAACACAAATGGACCCAGAGCAACTTTTGCCAAAAGAGAATATTGTGCTAAATGTACAGCCATCGCTCTTTTCCATATGAAGAAACAGTCAGAAGGATAAAAGAACTTGGTCAAAAATCACACAAGTAAGTAGGACAGAATCTGGTCTGTCTGTCATAAGGGTTGTGTTCTTTAACCACCAGGCTAGCTTTTCCCAAACCTGATTCATGCACAGAATAACTATACACCTCTGTTTGCCTTGAATATTCCCTGTTTATACGTATGCCTGCTGCAGTTTTTAATATTGCCCACTTTGACTCCCCAAAGCAACCAAGAACTCACAATAATTTGGTCACTCTATCCATGGACCACTGTGGTGGGACTGCCCAGGAAGCTTAAAAGTGCAGCCTCCCGAGCCCTACTCCAGATCTAGATAAGTTTTCTTAGGGTTGGCTCAAGAATCCAGGTACAAGTCTTTCTCGGTGCTTTTGTGAGTCTCTCGCTCTCGTAAGTTAATAAACCGTTTATTCCGCCTTCCCCAGATGCCCAGCCAGGTCCTGTTAAGGTAGGAGTCCCCCCGCCACATCACAGGGATGCTCCCAGTCAAGTAATCTCTGGAGCCGTGGAGAATCTGAATGGTCTCATGCTGGCCCACCTGCCATGACAAACCTCCTCCAGAGCATTCCCTTTCACAGTTTACATTCTACCACTCCCAAAGGCAGTCCGCTCCAATGAGGCCTGACTTTGTCTGTCCTAACGTGTACCCGCTGATTCAAGCAGTTTAGGAAGAGAAGGTGCTGTGCTTCTCAACCACGGTGGCCCAACCTCTAAAATGGTAGTCGAAGCAGTCTCTACCTCCTGGGAACAACGCCTCTGCAACAGCCCCATTAAACGAATGTCCCATCTTTGCTTTTTCAGGGTGGGGGTCGGGCAACAGGGAGTCCCCCTCCTAAAGAAGGTTCTCTCTCATTGCCACACTATCAGAGGCTGCCCCAAATGTGCTTGCTTCCTGTGGGCCTGATCAGGCTAAGGGCAGAGTTGTCTCTTTCCTTCTCTGAGGCGGACCAAATCGTCTGAGTAACACCTCTTCACACTGTTGACCATGTTTCTCACGGGGGCTGCTGCTGAGTCTTTATCTCATCCTTTCATGGTGGAGAGACAGAGGATTCTAATGACTTTTACTTCTAGGGGAGAGGGGCCTGGAGTGATTATGTTGTCATTTTGTATTATGTCCTTTTGTCATGAATTTGTTTTCAATTTCATGTTCAAATGGGCCCACCATTCCCACTTTGTGAGGTCATTCAGCACCCGCATTTTGCACCTTTAACATCTCTCTCAGTATCACTTGGAAATGTTTGAAATGGCAGGAGCTTGTCCTCATATTCCTATCAGCTGTAAACCCGGAGCCCCGACATGAACCTAACCATTGAGCAGAACACCTCTCCACTACCTGTGTACCACTGCGAAGGCCCCTTAACCTCTTGGTTTCTTTAAGTCCTCAGTTGTAAAAATTTCAGGGTGCGATGAATTTATATTGGGGGCAGGACAAGGTCGAGAAGAGTGTGTCTTTGCTTTTATTCTTCCAAACTGGAATGTCTTCCCTCTCTTCCCCATGGGTCCAAATCTCACTTGTCCTTCAGGCCCACTGCAAAGGAGCCTTCCCTGATTCCCCTGTCCACACAAATCTCTGCCTCTTAGGCTAAGTGCCATACAACCTAGCTGTCTCTTACCTTAATCTTGCCTCTCAAGCCAATCACAGAATGTGGGTCTCTCTTGCCCTCCTGTGGCCCCTGGGGCTGTGCCAGACCACCAGCACGCCCCACCTGGGGTGTCTACTAGACTACGGCATTGGTGGGGAGGCCCAGCTGTGAGGGGCCAGGCAGAGTACCTCTGCCTCTACCCTGTTCTCCTCCAAAAAACTGCCCCTCCTCCTGAAGCCTGCCCCTCAAGTCACAGGTTCCATATATGACCTCACTGGGTAGTGATGCCCTCACAGGCCTTCTCACAGATTCCACGGTAACAGATTCCATGGTAACTGACAACCAAACAGATTCGTATCTGGTGGAGGACTGGTAGGGAAGTTTCTCTGACTATCAGAGACAATGTCTGACTTCATAGGCTATATATACTCAACCCTATGCTCTGTTCCCTGGCTGGGCAGTGCAGCAGGTACACCCAGACCGGCCACCTCCACAGGAGGTATGGGATACAATCCACCTCACCTGGCTGGCACATGTTTTTGTGGGGCCTGCCAACTATGTACAACTGAGCACACTCCCACATGTAAGTAATACCAGTGACCTGGGACACCTTCAGGGACCCACAGGGCTCACTGCTGAGGACAAGTGAAAGGTCATCCCTGGACAAGTGTGCAGGACGGTTCTAAGCTTTATAATGTAGCCTTCCCCTTTGGGCTACAGGATGCTTCCATTCAGGCCCTTTCCTGAATGGCCTCTTAGCAAAAGACAAGTGCATTTTTGTTGGCAAACGGTAAATGGAGCAGTTTGAGGAACAGGGCCACAATTAGAAGCACACCTTCAAACCCAGGCACCTCTGTGCTGTCATGCAGACATCTCTATCGGTCCTCTCAGACACATCCCATACTGAGTTGCTGAGTACTCGGGGACAGGGTGGTGCCATATTGATGGGAAGACCGGAAGAATGAAGGGGGGGGTGATGAAGTGCTAATGAGACGGGAGGGCTGAGGAGATGGTGTCCCAGGAGGCTGCGTTGATGTGAGCCTAGACTTGGTACCCAGACCCCGGTTCTGAGTCTCCTGATCACTCTGCCTCAGTATTTAGCCTTGTTCTAATCTAGATAAAAGTACCAGAGGGCTAGAGTTCAGTGTGGTTGAAACAGGCGGTATAACTGGGGCCCAAGAGGGGTTGCCAAGGTGAGAGGGGTTCTTAACAAATTTGTATTAGATTATTTCTTTCCAAAACTTGAAAGACATTTCCATTAAAGCCTCAGAAGTGACAGACTGCAAGAAATGTTTTCTCTGTTGTGGAAGGGAGAGATGGAGAGGATCATGAGTGCAATTTCTTTCGGGTTCTACTGTTTTCCCTGGAAACGGTGAAGAGACTTCCTCATCTGCTGCAGCCGTAGGCGCTAGGGATTGCTTTTGCAGCCAGTGTCCCTTCTCTAGGGACTCATAGAGGTGATGGGCCAAGGCTGTGTTTTGGATGTCAAGTAGATTAAAGGTCTTCAGCCAGAAACTGGGAGAGACATGAGAGGGGGAAATTGTGGCAGGAGACTGTGCACAGCACAAGTGACTGATCAGTTCTGATTTTCTTTGCAGCAGCAGTGGCTCCCGTTTGTCCTCCCACACCCGGGCACTACCATGTCCTCTACCGAGGGTGTGGAGAAACGCAGTTGGGCTGGCATGGGGAGACATACTGCCTGGTTGGTGGCTACCGGGCCTACGGGGATGTTCCTTTGGCCCCACCAGCAAAGGTGGAAGCAGTGAAGCCAGTCCCCAGACGTGCGCCCAAACGAAAGCACTCTTCAGAAAGTTCGGACGAAGAGCTGGGCTGCTCCAGACCCAAAAACCGGCGATTGGAGCATGGTGGACCTGCTCCCTGAAGCAAGAACAGGATGGAGAGTCAAGCAGCATGCACCCTGCCCCGAGGTTCACATGCTCCTTTACTGCCAGCCCTTTCTGTCCCCAGTGGGGTCCCTTACTGCTCAATAAAATGTTTGTGTGTAACACATTTCTAGGGTCGCCAGTGCTCAGACTTAGGTCACTACCCCTGTGCTAGGCACTCCTGCCACCTGGGAAAGGTTCCAAAGGTGGAACAGCTCCAGGGGGTGCCAGGGATCACAGCAAAAACTTGAGAGGCTGGGGATGAAGGAGTTTGGGCACAGTCCCTAAAGCATCTCTGTGGTTGAGCTTCTGTGAGAAGGCACATACCCAGAGAGAGAGAGAGAGAGAGAGAGAGAGAGAGAGAGAGAGAGAGAGAGTGTGTGTGTGTGTGTGTGTGTGTGTGTGTGTGTGTGTTGAGGAGAGGGGGTCTCTAGAGGAGGCAGCTAGGGGGAGGGCCTGAGGCTGGCAATGGGGAATGGCGTGCAGCCTCTGAGTAAGCACAGGCACTTAAGCCCTTGAGGTTTCTGGGAAAGCTAGAGCCACAAGGGCCACGAGATAAGGCAAGTGTAGCAGCAGAACCCAGGTGCCAGGTCTTTCCTCAGAACCTATACTTCTCCACGAGGCCGGGCCTTCCACGCTGAGGTAGGAGGGATCCTGGCCAGAAGGTCAGCCAGCAGCTCTGGGAGGAAGATTGCTGCGGTGGGGACTCTGCTGCCATGGAAATCACTTCATTTCCTTCCACTCAAATAGCCTGCTGACTGGCTTCCTGCTCTGTTGAGTAAAAGGGTCGCTGACTCTCCCCAGAAGGTCGTTCAGTTCACATCCCCAAAGTCCCTCTATTCAGGCCCTGGGGAGGTGTAGCGACTCCTGAGGGCGCTCTTTCCTGAGGCTGGCTGACAGAAGTGGGGGAGGTTCCTGATAGTTCCCAGGCGCTAGTTGAAGTCCCCAGAGAATGGTCATGCAGGTTGGGGAGTCAAGTAGGTGGAGAGAGAAGGTCGGGGGCAGAGGACCCCTTCCTGAAACCAGAGCTCACATGGTTACCCCCCACCCCCCCATTTCCAGAAACTATCTCTTCCCCCACACAAGCCCTCATGGCCCAGTCCCGGGAAACCGGGAGCCCAGAGCACTTGTGGCCACAGAGGCACTGGCACGCAGCCCTCAGGGTGGGCGGGGCCGGCTGCAGGCAGATGGGGATGAGGTGTGCTCCCGGGAGGCCTCGGGCTGAAGGTGGCCCTCTGAGAGAAGCACCCCAGCTTGGACAGGAAGGTTACAGGCCGGGGAGAGCAACCTAGGGCGCCCCCTCGGAGCAGTGGGAGTGGGAAGAGGGGCAGGGGTGGAGGGAACCCACGATGGGAGGCGAGTGGGCTCTCCGCAGAGGCCAGCTTAGCCCGCAGGAGCTGCCTGTGAGCAGGGGGCGGGAGGGCACTGCTGCCCTGTGGCTTCTGGGCTTGCCGGATCGCGGCTCTCTGCGAGGGTCCTGAGACTCTGTATCCCCTCCCTCAAACCGCCCCCCTCGCGAGGCCGCGACGCTGGGTGCCCTGTGTCGACAGGCAGAACCCCACTGCCCGCCCCTCTCAGACCCGCCTCTGCCCGCCTCGATGGTCCCCGCGCACTCAGCCAGCGGCCTCTGCTGTGTCTGCTGCTCCTGCTGGGTCTGCTGCTGCGGCCGGTTACCCGTGAAGACCACGCCGGGCACCTCCAGAACCCCAAGTCCGCGGGAGCGCACGCGGGCCCTGATGCGGGACTTCCCGCTTGTGGACGGGTGGCTGCAGTGTGTGCCGGCTGCTGGGGGCCGCTGGGGGCCTAGCCTGGCCCCGGGCAGGGCAGGAGGTCCGGAGCATGCAGAGCTAGTGGGGAGGCTCCCTCCCACCACCCCTGGATGTCCTCTCCATCATCTATGGATGCCCTTCCCCTTCTCTGTCATCCCCTCCCTGGTGGGAACCCCTCAGCCCAGGCCTCAGCTGCTCCTAGTATAGTCTGTGTGACAGTGGGAGGTGGGGGACCCACAGGCTGGCCCAGGCCAGGCAATGTGTCCTGCCTCATCCCAAGACCTAAGGAGCCCACCTATTTGCCTTGACCTCCCTCCAGCCACAACGACATGCCCCTGGTCCTGAGGCAGTTTTACCACCACGGGCTACAGGATGTTAATCTGCGCAATTTCAGCCATGGCCAGACCAGCGTGGACAGGCTGAAAAATGATCTCGTGGGTGCCCAGGGACACACAAGGTGCCACCATGGCTGCTGGGGAATGTGGGGCAGTTTGGGGGCCTCAGAGACCACAGGTTAGTCACATTGGAACTAAGTTACCATAGTGACCTAGAAAGTGCCATGCCATGGATGCTGGGGGAACAGGGGTCACAGTGAGCCAACCTGACGGGCATCCATGTACCACAGGAAAAGCAACGCATTACATGGGACTTCTGGGCACACTGAGTGTTGTGCCAGCTGAGGAGGCTATGAGAAGCCCAAGGAGCTCCAAAGCCCAAACTAAGCCCTTGCCTTCCCTCAGTTCTGGTGAGCCTGCGTCCCATGCCGGACCCACGAACGCGATGCTGTGCGCCTCACCCTGGAGCAAGTTCACCTCATCTGCCCCATGTGTGCCTCCTATTCTGAGCTGGAGCTTGTGACCTCAGTTAAAGGTAGCCGGGGGACTTCCCTGGTAGTCCAGAGGTGAAGACTCCACGCTTCCACTGCAGGGGCCTCGGGTTGGATCCCCGGTGGGGGAACTAAGAGCCCTCATGCTGCGTGGCACGGCCAAAAAAACAAAACAAAATGGTAAAGAGACTGGTCGTGGTAGGTGTTAGGGACTTCAGTTAGCTACCCCTGCCTCTGAAAATGATCATCTGACCTACCTGCCCCCAGCTCTCAACAATACCCGGAAGTTGGCTAGCCTCATTGGTGTGGAGGGCGGCCACTCACTGGACAGGAGCCTCTCCATCTTGCGTACCTTCTATGCGCTGGGTGTGCGCTACGTGACACTCACCCACACCTGCAACACGCCCTGGTGAGCACAGTGCAGATGGTAAGGGCCCAGTGAGGCAGGGATCTGCCCAAGATCACGCTGGGGCCCAAAGCAAGTTTATCCCTGGGATCCAGCCCTGAACCTGGGGTTGGGAGGGGAATGGAGGTTTGCAGAACAAGACTGAATCCCCAGAAGGGCCCTCCTACTGCCAGGCACAGCCCAGTTTGGGTCCCTCCTCTTGCATCAGGGAGTTGCAGGTGTAGACGGTTCGACACAACCTCTTTCTACGCTCTTGTAGCCAAGTCATGGCCACCAGTCAGACTGCCTCCTGGCCATCCTGCAGAGCACAGAGCTCAGCAAAGGGTATCCACCCCTTCTACAGCAATGTCAGTCGGCTCACCAGCTTTGGCGAGGTAAGGACCCGGCTTCCATACCCTGCCCCACATGAATGTACAGCCCTGCCTGTTCCCTACAGATAAATACACACAAGATAAATGCAGCCCTCATGCCCTCTCCCCATCCTGTCCCTGCAGAAGGTGGTGGCAGAAATGAACCGCCTGGGCATGATGGTGGACTTGGCCCATGTCTCGGATGCTGCGGCACGGCGAGCCCTCCAAGTGTCACAGGCACCTGTCATCTTCTCCCACTCAGCTGCCCGGGGTATGTGCAAGAACACTCGCAATGTTCCTGATGATATCCTGCAGCTTCTGGTGAGAGACTGCCCTGGCCCTCAAACCTAAAGCAAGAGATTCAAACCAGGAGCCCTTGAACCTGAGCCTCTTCTCCCTCCATTTCCTCAAACGCCAGGTTAAATATCTTCTGCCCCCAAAACCCACGGTCCACAGCCCCTGAACTCTTCAGCCCTAGGTGGGGGTCTAGGTGGTAAGATACTCCTCCAAACCCGGAAACCCAGGGCCAACACACCACCCAGACCAGGGCTGCGGCTCCTCCATTCACACAAACCCAGAGAGGAGATGACTCTGACCTCACAGCCAGGGCTGAACACCTTCCTCACAGGGGCCGAGAGAGTGAACAGGCAGCTGGCTGTGCTGGGGGCCAAGCTGACTGGCCACGGGTCCGCCCCTACAGAAGAAGAACGGTGGCATCGTGATGGTGCCCTTGTCCGAGTGGGTGCTGCAGTGCAACCCGTTAGCCAACGTGTCTACTGTGGCAGGCGAGCCTCACCCTGGGCTCTCTGAAAACTCGGATTTGGAGCTGAAGCTGGGTCCAAATTTAGGGAGGACTTCAGAAGAGCCCCAGTGGTTTGACCCACCTATTGGCAATAGGTACAGCACCCAAAAACCCAAGAATGGACAGTACACAGCACCTTGGTGCCATGTGGAACTGGAGCCACAGAATCAAAACTGCGATACGGATGGGTATCAGGGAGGCTGTCAGACACTGCTTTATGTCAAACACATAAAGAAAATATCCACTATCAGAACCGTTGGTTGACTGACTTTTTTTCACATCTTTCTGACAAAATTCGTGAAGTTGTGAGTACCACAAGCGTCATTACACTTCTGTTCAAGATGTAATCTCAGGCTCACAATCACTGTTTAGCTTCTGTATATTGCAGTGTACATAAAGGTCTGTATTAGTCTGGTTGGGCTGTTATAGTGAAATACTATAGACTGAACGACTTCCACAGCAGAAATTTATTTTCTCACAGTTCTGGAGGGTGGAAGTCCAAGATTAAGGTACTGAATACCATAAGAATTGGTTTCTGGTGAGAACAATCTTCCTGGCTTGCTGACGGCTGTCTTCTTGCAGTGTCCTCACACGGCCTTTCCTCTACGAGCAGAGGGAGAGAGATCTCTGGAATCTATTCCCCTTCTTATAAGGACACCATCAGTCCCTGTCAGATTATTACCTCACCCTTATGACTTCAGTTAACTTCAGTTACCTCCCTAAAGGACCTATCTCCTATCTTCTACAGTCAACTTAGGAGGGGCTTCAACATATAATTTTTCGGGGGACACAATTCAGTCCATAACAACAACTTAAGATAGCTTTCTCTGATTTTCAGTCTTTCACTAATACCTCCCTCTTTGTCTACGAGTTATTCAAGTTTCCTTAAATTTTTTTTTTAATTTTCTTACATTATCCCTTCCCTTTAAATGCTGTCTTCACTTCTTAATTGGCATTTCTTGCAAATGAAGGCACCTTTCCTCACAATATATTGATTACTCTCCCCACTGTAACACAGCGTCTTCTCCCATGACTTTCCTGAAGTGGTTCCACTTTTGTTCATAAAAGTTTAGCCATCCAATCAGATGCTTTATTTTCAGTTCCCATAGCATTTTGCCTTTGGGAAACAACTGACTCCATTAGATGGTGCTTCTTTTAAAACTACCTTCCTTTATGTTTTATAGCAATCTTATGATTTCTGTTGGCATACCACCTAGCTTCTTTCTGATCATTCTTTTTATTTTTAGTTTTCAGTTGTTTCTCTCCTCACTCCTTAGCGTCAGATACTACATACAGTTGGCCTTCTTCTCATCTCTTATAT
Source organism: Mesoplodon mirus (assembly GCF_964341445.2). Taxonomy (NCBI): domain Eukaryota; kingdom Metazoa; phylum Chordata; class Mammalia; order Artiodactyla; family Ziphiidae; genus Mesoplodon; species Mesoplodon mirus. The sequence continues at coordinate 180,832 of NW_028295473.1, forward strand.
ACTCTCTCTCTTACTCCAGCAGCTTTGTTTACCATTTAATATATTATCTGCCAGGCGCCTTCCATCTGTTACCAACATCTCTCCCTCTTTGTCATTTCAGCCTTCGCTATGCTCTCTGAGCTCTCATAGGCAGATCTATTGAACACAGGAATCTCAGTGGAAAATACGAGTACGTTATTTCTCTACTGAGTAAAGCCCTTACAGATCACATGGTCCTGATCCATCTTGCAGCCACCTCATCTGGACTATTTGACCTCCCATGTCACAATAGCAGAGGACCAGACAAGAGGGACACTGGCTCCTAATGACCTCAGCTCAGAAGTGATACACTTGATTCTGCTTCTTTGCCACTGGCCACAACGAATCAAAGGAAAACAGTTGAACTACAAAGGAGGATGAAAAATGTAGATAAGCACATAGGATATTTGATGAGTGCTATCTCGAGGTGACATCACCTCCCATCAAACTTTTATTTCACAGAGAAAACACAGACTATAAAGCAAAAACACCCCAAACTACCTTCTTCTCTTTACGTCCAAGAAGAGCTTTTCGACATAGTGTATAAATACCTAGTCTCACTTCCTCAGTATCTTCCATTCATTTTCCCACCTCATTGGTATTGTTAAGGTTTTCCTCTTTAGCGATTGTATTTTGGCCCCCTCCCATTAAAAAGCTGCCTCCCTCCCATTAAAAATTACTCTTGCTTGATGCCAAGTAATTCTCTAGTTACCTTTTCTCTCTTCCTAATTTCACAGTGCAGTTTATCAAAACTTGTATTTATTCTCATTGTCTGTATTTTCTTATCTTTATGTACCTCGTGACTCACACAATTTTGCTCTTTTCTTCTTACTTATCTGCACTGGAATTGCATTCACCAACATTTAGTTTGTGATTAAACTGAGTGAATATTGTTTGGTCATTCTGTCACCTTTCAGCAATAGTTGATTTTGTTGATCAAACTTGGCATCTCAGAAAAATCTTTCACCTTCACAACAGTAGCATCTTAACCTGCTACTTCTTCCTCCTGCCTCTGGACATCCTTATCTCTTTCACTGGGCACTCTCACTCTGCCCTCTGCCAAGAGATGTGTATTTCTCAGAAGCTCTCTTCTGCCCTTGATAGATGGTCTCATCTACTCTTGTGATTCCAGCCACCATATATATCACAGATCTTGACCTAAAACTTACATCTCTCTCTCCTGAGTCTCTTACAAACTTAACTAATTGCCAACTGAACAACTCTGCCCAAGTATAACATGGACACTTAAAATTAATTATGTGATGTTACTGAACGATTAATTTTACCTTCAATACTTAACTTCCACTATTCATCTCTCTACATCATTTAGACCACCACTATTTGTACACTTGTCCAAGTTGGATACTGGGGGAACACTCAAGACTCTGGACTCTGACAACCCTCAGAATGGGAGAAAATAGTTGCAAACGAAGCAACTGACAAGGGATTCATCTCCAAAAAATATAAACATAAATAAATTTGTAAACTATATAAGCAACTCATGCAGATCAATATCAAAAAAAACAACCCAATGAAACAATGGACGGAAGACCTAAACAGACATTTCTCCAAAGATGGCCAACAAACACGTGAAAAGATGCTCAACATCACGAATTATGAGAGAAATGCAAATCAACACTACAAGGAGGTATCACCTCACACCGGTCAGAATGGCCATCATCAAAAAATCTACAAACAATAAATGCTGGAGAGGATGTGGAGAAAACGGAACGCTCCTACACTGTTGGTGGGAGTGGAAATTGGTACAGCCACTAGGGAGAGCAGTATGGAGGTTCCTTAAAAAAACTACAAATAGAACTACCATATGACCCAGCAATCCCACTACTGGGCCTATACCCTGAGAAAACCAGAATTCAAAAGGAGTCATGTACCAAAATGTTCATTGCAGCTCTATTTACAATAGCCAGGAGATGGAAACAACCTCAGTGTCCATCGTCAGATGAATGGATAAAGAAGATGTGACACACATATTCAGTGGAATATTACTCAGCCATAAAAAGAAACGAAATTGAGCTATTTGTAATGAGGCGGATGGACCTAGAGTCTGTCATACAGAGTGAAGGAAGTCAGAAAGACAAAGACAAATACCGTATGCTAACACATATATATATATGGAATTTAAGAAAAAAAATGTCATGAAGAACCTAGGGGTAAGACAGGAATAAAGACACAGACCTACTAGAGAATGGACTTGGGGATATGGGGAGGGCGAAGGGTAAGCCATGACAAAGTGAGAGAGTGGCATGGACATATGTACACTACCAAACGTAAAATGGATAGCTAGTGGGAAGCAGCCGCATAGCACAGAGAGATCAGCTCGGTGCTTTGTGACCACCTAGAGGGGTGGGATAGGGAGGGTGGGAGTGAGGGAGATGCAAGAGGGAAAGATATAGGAACTTATGTATAACTGATTCACTTTGGTATAAAGCAGAAACTAACACACCATTGTAAAGCCATTATACTCCAATAAAGATGTTACAAAAAGAACACTTGTTTTTTCTTTTGTTTTGTTTTTTGTTTTTTTGTTTTTTACCTTTTAGTTTAAATTTTAGTTCCTGCCCCCAAACATCCATTAAGTCCCCAGGAGAAGGAAAAGGGGATGTGACTAGCAATAGAGAGAAACTTCCTTCACAACAATGGCCATGGCAAGCTTAGGCACTTTTGGTGAAATCTCTCTGGGAAGTACTGGCAGAGGAATAAAAGGCAAACTGACACAGAAGTATTGCCTGGTGTGCATTTCCAGGCTCTGCCTTCTTTCTCATGTCTTGGCGGCAGGTGGAGGAAGAGGAGAAAAGGTTAAACTTTTGTATCAACCGGCAGAATAAGCTTATAACATCCTCTCACTACCTCTGCATGGGTTCTAGTCTCTGCAGCACTACATAAGCTTTGCCCAAAGTAATGAACAGTTGAAAGTCCAATGTAATACTTCACCAAACAACTTAAAAATGCTTGCACACTGGAAAGGATTCAGTTGCGGAGAACACAAATGGACCCAGAGCAACTTTTGCCAAAAGAGAATATTGTGCTAAATGTACAGCCATCGCTCTTTTCCATATGAAGAAACAGTCAGAAGGATAAAAGAACTTGGTCAAAAATCACACAAGTAAGTAGGACAGAATCTGGTCTGTCTGTCATAAGGGTTGTGTTCTTTAACCACCAGGCTAGCTTTTCCCAAACCTGATTCATGCACAGAATAACTATACACCTCTGTTTGCCTTGAATATTCCCTGTTTATACGTATGCCTGCTGCAGTTTTTAATATTGCCCACTTTGACTCCCCAAAGCAACCAAGAACTCACAATAATTTGGTCACTCTATCCATGGACCACTGTGGTGGGACTGCCCAGGAAGCTTAAAAGTGCAGCCTCCCGAGCCCTACTCCAGATCTAGATAAGTTTTCTTAGGGTTGGCTCAAGAATCCAGGTACAAGTCTTTCTCGGTGCTTTTGTGAGTCTCTCGCTCTCGTAAGTTAATAAACCGTTTATTCCGCCTTCCCCAGATGCCCAGCCAGGTCCTGTTAAGGTAGGAGTCCCCCCGCCACATCACAGGGATGCTCCCAGTCAAGTAATCTCTGGAGCCGTGGAGAATCTGAATGGTCTCATGCTGGCCCACCTGCCATGACAAACCTCCTCCAGAGCATTCCCTTTCACAGTTTACATTCTACCACTCCCAAAGGCAGTCCGCTCCAATGAGGCCTGACTTCGTCTGTCCTAACGTGTACCCGCTGATTCAAGCAGTTTAGGAAGAGAAGGTGCTGTGCTTCTCAACCACGGTGGCCCAACCTCTAAAATGGTAGTCGAAGCAGTCTCTACCTCCTGGGAACAACGCCTCTGCAACAGCCCCATTAAACGAATGTCCCATCTTTGCTTTTTCAGGGTGGGGGTCGGGCAACAGGGAGTCCCCCTCCTAAAGAAGGTTCTCTCTCATTGCCACACTATCAGAGGCTGCCCCAAATGTGCTTGCTTCCTGTGGGCCTGATCAGGCTAAGGGCAGAGTTGTCTCTTTCCTTCTCTGAGGCGGACCAAATCGTCTGAGTAACACCTCTTCACACTGTTGACCATGTTTCTCACGGGGGCTGCTGCTGAGTCTTTATCTCATCCTTTCATGGTGGAGAGACAGAGGATTCTAATGACTTTTACTTCTAGGGGAGAGGGGCCTGGAGTGATTATGTTGTCATTTTGTATTATGTCCTTTTGTCATGAATTTGTTTTCAATTTCATGTTCAAATGGGCCCACCATTCCCACTTTGTGAGGTCATTCAGCACCCGCATTTTGCACCTTTAACATCTCTCTCAGTATCACTTGGAAATGTTTGAAATGGCAGGAGCTTGTCCTCATATTCCTATCAGCTGTAAACCCGGAGCCCCGACATGAACCTAACCATTGAGCAGAACACCTCTCCACTACCTGTGTACCACTGCGAAGGCCCCTTAACCTCTTGGTTTCTTTAAGTCCTCAGTTGTAAAAATTTCAGGGTGCGATGAATTTATATTGGGGGCAGGACAAGGTCGAGAAGAGTGTGTCTTTGCTTTTATTCTTCCAAACTGGAATGTCTTCCCTCTCTTCCCCATGGGTCCAAATCTCACTTGTCCTTCAGGCCCACTGCAAAGGAGCCTTCCCTGATTCCCCTGTCCACACAAATCTCTGCCTCTTAGGCTAAGTGCCATACAACCTAGCTGTCTCTTACCTTAATCTTGCCTCTCAAGCCAATCACAGAATGTGGGTCTCTCTTGCCCTCCTGTGGCCCCTGGGGCTGTGCCAGACCACCAGCACGCCCCACCTGGGGTGTCTACTAGACTACGGCATTGGTGGGGAGGCCCAGCTGTGAGGGGCCAGGCAGAGTACCTCTGCCTCTACCCTGTTCTCCTCCAAAAAACTGCCCCTCCTCCTGAAGCCTGCCCCTCAAGTCACAGGTTCCATATATGACCTCACTGGGTAGTGATGCCCTCACAGGCCTTCTCACAGATTCCACGGTAACAGATTCCATGGTAACTGACAACCAAACAGATTCGTATCTGGTGGAGGACTGGTAGGGAAGTTTCTCTGACTATCAGAGACAATGTCTGACTTCATAGGCTATATATACTCAACCCTATGCTCTGTTCCCTGGCTGGGCAGTGCAGCAGGTACACCCAGACCGGCCACCTCCACAGGAGGTATGGGATACAATCCACCTCACCTGGCTGGCACATGTTTTTGTGGGGCCTGCCAACTATGTACAACTGAGCACACTCCCACATGTAAGTAATACCAGTGACCTGGGACACCTTCAGGGACCCACAGGGCTCACTGCTGAGGACAAGTGAAAGGTCATCCCTGGACAAGTGTGCAGGACGGTTCTAAGCTTTATAATGTAGCCTTCCCCTTTGGGCTACAGGATGCTTCCATTCAGGCCCTTTCCTGAATGGCCTCTTAGCAAAAGACAAGTGCATTTTTGTTGGCAAACGGTAAATGGAGCAGTTTGAGGAACAGGGCCACAATTAGAAGCACACCTTCAAACCCAGGCACCTCTGTGCTGTCATGCAGACATCTCTATCGGTCCTCTCAGACACATCCCATACTGAGTTGCTGAGTACTCGGGGACAGGGTGGTGCCATATTGATGGGAAGACCGGAAGAATGAAGGGGGGGGTGATGAAGTGCTAATGAGACGGGAGGGCTGAGGAGATGGTGTCCCAGGAGGCTGCGTTGATGTGAGCCTAGACTTGGTACCCAGACCCCGGTTCTGAGTCTCCTGATCACTCTGCCTCAGTATTTAGCCTTGTTCTAATCTAGATAAAAGTACCAGAGGGCTAGAGTTCAGTGTGGTTGAAACAGGCGGTATAACTGGGGCCCAAGAGGGGTTGCCAAGGTGAGAGGGGTTCTTAACAAATTTGTATTAGATTATTTCTTTCCAAAACTTGAAAGACATTTCCATTAAAGCCTCAGAAGTGACAGACTGCAAGAAATGTTTTCTCTGTTGTGGAAGGGAGAGATGGAGAGGATCATGAGTGCAATTTCTTTCGGGTTCTACTGTTTTCCCTGGAAACGGTGAAGAGACTTCCTCATCTGCTGCAGCCGTAGGCGCTAGGGATTGCTTTTGCAGCCAGTGTCCCTTCTCTAGGGACTCATAGAGGTGATGGGCCAAGGCTGTGTTTTGGATGTCAAGTAGATTAAAGGTCTTCAGCCAGAAACTGGGAGAGACATGAGAGGGGGAAATTGTGGCAGGAGACTGTGCACAGCACAAGTGACTGATCAGTTCTGATTTTCTTTGCAGCAGCAGTGGCTCCCGTTTGTCCTCCCACACCCGGGCACTACCATGTCCTCTACCGAGGGTGTGGAGAAACGCAGTTGGGCTGGCATGGGGAGACATACTGCCTGGTTGGTGGCTACCGGGCCTACGGGGATGTTCCTTTGGCCCCACCAGCAAAGGTGGAAGCAGTGAAGCCAGTCCCCAGACGTGCGCCCAAACGAAAGCACTCTTCAGAAAGTTCGGACGAAGAGCTGGGCTGCTCCAGACCCAAAAACCGGCGATTGGAGCATGGTGGACCTGCTCCCTGAAGCAAGAACAGGATGGAGAGTCAAGCAGCATGCACCCTGCCCCGAGGTTCACATGCTCCTTTACTGCCAGCCCTTTCTGTCCCCAGTGGGGTCCCTTACTGCTCAATAAAATGTTTGTGTGTAACACATTTCTAGGGTCACCAGTGCTCAGACTTAGGTCACTAGCCCTGTGCTAGGCACTCCTGCCACCTGGGAAAGGTTCCAAAGGTGGAACAGCTCCAGGGGGTGCCAGGGATCACAGCAAAAACTTGAGAGGCTGGGGATGAAGGAGTTTGGGCACAGTCCCTAAAGCATCTCTGTGGTTGAGCTTCTGTGAGAAGGCACATCCCCAGAGAGAGAGAGAGAGAGAGAGAGAGAGAGAGAGAGTGTGTGTGTGTGTGTGTGTGTGTGTGTGTTGAGGAGAGGGGGTCTCTAGAGGAGGCAGCTAGGGGGAGGGCCTGAGGCTGGCAATGGGGAATGGCGTGCAGCCTCTGAGTAAGCACAGGCACTTAAGCCCTTGAGGTTTCTGGGAAAGCTAGAGCCACAAGGGCCACGAGATAAGGCAAGTGTAGCAGCAGAACCCAGGTGCCAGGTCTTTCCTCAGAACCTATACTTCTCCACGAGGCCGGGCCTTCCACGCTGAGGTAGGAGGGATCCTGGCCAGAAGGTCAGCCAGCAGCTCTGGGAGGAAGATTGCTGCGGTGGGGACTCTGCTGCCATGGAAATCACTTCATTTCCTTCCACTCAAATAGCCTGCTGACTGGCTTCCTGCTCTGTTGAGTAAAAGGGTCGCTGACTCTCCCCAGAAGGTCGTTCAGTTCACATCCCCAAAGTCCCTCTATTCAGGCCCTGGGGAGGTGTAGCGACTCCTGAGGGCGCTCTTTCCTGAGGCTGGCTGACAGAAGTGGGGGAGGTTCCTGATAGTTCCCAGGCGCTAGTTGAAGTCCCCAGAGAATGGTCATGCAGGTTGGGGAGTCAAGTAGGTGGAGAGAGAAGATCGGGGGCAGAGGACCCCTTCCTGAATCCAGAGCTCACATGGTTACCCCCCACCCCCCCATTTCCAGAAACTATCTCTTCCCCCACACAAGCCCTCATGGCCCAGTCCCGGGAAACCGGGAGCCCAGAGCACTTGTGGCCACAGAGGCACTGGCACGCAGCCCTCAGGGTGGGTGGGGCCGGCTGCAGGCAGATGGGGATGAGGTGTGCTCCCGGGAGGCCTCGGGCTGAAGGTGGCCCTCTGAGAGAAGCACCCCAGCTTGGACAGGAAGGTTACAGGCCGGGGAGAGCAACCTAGGGCGCCCCCTCGGAGCAGTGGGAGTGGGAAGAGGGGCAGGGGTGGAGGGAACCCACGATGGGAGGCGAGTGGGCTCTCCGCAGAGGCCAGCTTAGCCCGCAGGAGCTGCCTGTGAGCAGGGGGCGGGAGGGCACTGCTGCCCTGTGGCTTCTGGGCTTCCCGGATCGCGGCTCTCTGCGAGGGTCCTGAGACTCTGTATCCCCTCCCTCAAACCGCCCCCCTCGCGAGGCCGCGACGCTGGGTGCCCTGTGTCGACAGGCAGAACCCCACTGCCCGCCCCTCTCAGACCCGCCTCTGCCCGCCTCGATGGTCCCCGCGCACTCAGCCAGCGGCCTCTGCTGTGTCTGCTGCTCCTGCTGGGTCTGCTGCTGCGGCCGGTTACCCGTGAAGACCACGCCGGGCACCTCCAGAACCCCAAGTCCGCGGGAGCGCACGCGGGCCCTGATGCAGGACTTCCCGCTTGTGGACGGGTGGCTGCAGTGTGTGCCGGCTGCTGGGGGCCGCTGGGGGCCTAGCCTGGCCCCGGGCAGGGCAGGAGGTCCGGAGCATGCAGAGCTAGTGGGGAGGCTCCCTCCCACCACCCCTGGATGTCCTCTCCATCATCTATGGATGCCCTTCCCCTTCTCTGTCATCCCCTCCCTGGTGGGAACCCCTCAGCCCAGGCCTCAGCTGCTCCTAGTATAGTCTGTGTGACAGTGGGAGGTGGGGGACCCACAGGCTGGCCCAGGCCAGGCAATGTGTCCTGCCTCATCCCAAGACCTAAGGAGCCCACCTATTTGCCTTGACCTCCCTCCAGCCACAACGACATGCCCCTGGTCCTGAGGCAGTTTTACCACCACGGGCTACAGGATGTTAATCTGCGCAATTTCAGCCATGGCCAGACCAGCGTGGACAGGCTGAAAAATGATCTCGTGGGTGCCCAGGGACACACAAGGTGCCACCATGGCTGCTGGGGAATGTGGGGCAGTTTGGGGGCCTCAGAGACCACAGGTTAGTCACATTGGAACTAAGTTACCATAGTGACCTAGAAAGTGCCATGCCATGGATGCTGGGGGAACAGGGGTCACAGTGAGCCAACCTGACGGGCATCCAAGTACCACAGAAAAAGCAACGCATTACATGGGACTTCTGGGCACACTGAGTGTTGTGCCAGCTGAGGAGGCTATGAGAAGCCCAAGGAGCTCCAAAGCCCAAACTAAGCCCTTGCCTTCCCTCAGTTCTGGTGAGCCTACGTCCCATGCCGGACCCACGAACGCGATGCTGTGCGCCTCACCCTGGAGCAAGTTCACCTCATCTGCCCCATGTGTGCCTCCTATTCTGAGCTGGAGCTTGTGACCTCAGTTAAAGGTAGCCGGGGGACTTCCCTGGTAGTCCAGAGGTGAAGACTCCACGCTTCCACTGCAGGGGCCTCGGGTTGGATCCCCGGTGGGGGAACTAAGAGCCCTCATGCTGCGTGGCACGGCCAAAAAAACAAAACAAAATGGTAAAGAGACTGGTCGTGGTAGGTGTTAGGGACTTCAGTTAGCTACCCCTGCCTCTGAAAATGATCATCTGACCTACCTGCCCCCAGCTCTCAACAATACCCGGAAGTTGGCTAGCCTCATTGGTGTGGAGGGCGGCCACTCACTGGACAGGAGCCTCTCCATCTTGCGTACCTTCTATGCGCTGGGTGTGCGCTACGTGACACTCACCCACACCTGCAACACGCCCTGGTGAGCACAGTGCAGATGGTAAGGGCCCAGTGAGGCAGGGGTCTGCCCAAGATCACGCTGGGGCCCAAAGCAAGTTTATCCCTGGGATCCAGCCCTGAACCTGGGGTTGGGAGGGGAATGGAGGTTTGCAGAACAAGACTGAATCCCCAGAAGGGCCCTCCTACTGCCAGGCACAGCCCAGTTTGGGTCCCTCCTCTTGCATCAGGGAGTTGCAGGTGTAGATGGTTCGACACAACCTCTTTCTACGCTCTTGTAGCCAAGTCATGGCCACCAGTCAGACTGCCTCCTGGCCATCCTGCAGAGCACAGAGCTCAGCAAAGGGTATCCACCCCTTCTACAGCAATGTCAGTCGGCTCACCAGCTTTGGCGAGGTAAGGACCCGGCTTCCATACCCTGCCCCACATGAATGTACAGCCCTGCCTGTTCCCTACAGATAAATACACACAAGATAAATGCAGCCCTCATGCCCTCTCCCCATCCTGTCCCTGCAGAAGGTGGTGGCAGAAATGAACCGCCTGGGCATGATGGTGGACTTGGCCCATGTCTCGGATGCTGCGGCACGGCGAGCCCTACAAGTGTCACAGGCACCTGTCATCTTCTCCCACTCAGCTGCCCGGGGTCTGTGCAAGAACACTCGCAATGTTCCTGATGATATCCTGCAGCTTCTGGTGAGAGACTGCCCTGGCCCTCAAACCTAAAGCAAGAGATTCAAACCAGGAGCCCTTGAACCTGAGCCTCTTCTCCCTCCATTTCCTCAAACGCCAGGTTAAATATCTTCTGCCCCCAAAACCCACGGTCCACAGCCCCTGAACTCTTCAGCCCTAGGTGGGGGTCTAGGTGGTAAGATACTCCTCCAAACCCGGAAACCCAGGGCCAACACACCACCCAGACCAGGGCTGCGGCTCCTCCATTCACACAAACCCAGAGAGGAGATGACTCTGACCTCACAGCCAGGGCTGAACACCTTCCTCACAGGGGCCGAGAGAGTGAACAGGCAGCTGGCTGTGCTGGGGGCCAAGCTGACTGGCCACGGGTCCGCCCCTACAGAAGAAGAACGGTGGCATCGTGATGGTGCCCTTGTCCGAGTGGGTGCTGCAGTGCAACCCGTTAGCCAACGTGTCTACTGTGGCAGGCGAGCCTCACCCTGGGCTCTCTGAAAACTCGGATTTGGAGCTGAAGCTGGGTCCAAATTTAGGGAGGACTTCAGAAGAGCCCCAGTGGTTTGACCCACCTATTGGCAATAGGTACAGCACCCAAAAACCCAAGAATGGACAGTACACAGCACCTTGGTGCCATGTGGAACTGGAGCCACAGAATCAAAACTGCGATACGGATGGGTATCAGGGAGGCTGTCAGACACTGCTTTATGTCAAACACATAAAGAAAATATCCACTATCAGAACCGTTGGTTGACTGACTTTTTTTCACATCTTTCTGACAAAATTCGTGAAGTTGTGAGTACCACAAGCATCATTACACTTCTGTTCAAGATGTAATCTCAGGCTCACAATCATTGTTTAGCTTCTGTATATTGCAGTGTACATAAAGATATGTATTAGTCTGGTTGGGCTGTTATAGTGAAATACTATAGACTGAACGACTTCCACAGCAGAAATTTATTTTCTCACAGTTCTGGAGGGTGGAAGTCCAAGATTAAGGTACTGAATACCATAAGAATTGGTTTCTGGTGAGAACAATCTTCCTGGCTTGCTGACGGCTGTCTTCTTGCAGTGTCCTCACACGGCCTTTCCTCTACGAGCAGAGGGAGAGAGATCTCTGGAATCTATTCCCCTTCTTATAAGGACACCATCAGTCCCTGTCAGATTATTACCTCACCCTTATGACTTCAGTTAACTTCAGTTACCTCCCTAAAGGACCTATCTCCTATCTTCTACAGTCAATTTAGGAGGGGCTTCAACATATAATTTTTCGGGGGACACAATTCAGTCCATAACAACAACTTAAGATAGCTTTCTCTGATTTTCAGTCTTTCACTAATACCTCCCTCTTTGTCTACGAGTTATTCAAGTTTCCTTAAATTTTTTTTTTAATTTTCTTACATTATCCCTTCCCTTTAAATGCTGTCTTCACTTCTTAATTGGCATTTCTTGCAAATGAAGGCACCTTTCCTCACAATATATTGATTACTCTCCCCACTGTAACACAGCGTCTTCTCCCATGACTTTCCTGAAGTGGTTCCACTTTTGTTCATAAAAGTTTAGCCATCCAATCAGATGCTTTATTTTCAGTTCCCATAGCATTTTGCCTTTGGGAAACAACTGACTCCATTAGATGGTGCTTCTTTTAAAACTACCTTCCTTTATGTTTTATAGCAATCTTATGATTTCTGTTGGCATACCACCTAGCTTCTTTCTGATCATTCTTTTTATTTTTAGTTTTCAGTTGTTACTCTCCTCACTCCTTAGCGTTAGATACTACATACAGTTGGCCTTCTTCTCATCTCTTATATACTCTCTCTCTTACTCCAGCAGCTTTGTTTACCATTTAATATATTATCTGCCAGGCGCCTTCCATCTGTTACCAACATCTCTCCCTCTTTGTCATTTCAGCCTTCACTATGCTCTCTGAGCTCTCATAGGCAGATCTATTGAACACAGGAATCTCAGTGGAAAATACGAGTACGTTATTTCTCTACTGAGTAAAGCCCTTACAGATCACATGGTCCTGATCCATCTTGCAGCCACCTCATCTGGACTATTTGACCTCCCATGTCACAATAGCAGAGGACCAGACAAGAGGGACACTGGCTCCTAATGACCTCAGCCCAGAAGTGATACACTTGATTCTGCTTCTTTGCCACTGGCCACAACGAATCAAAGGAAAACAGTTGAACTACAAAGGAGGATGAAAAATGTAGATAAGCACATAGGATATTTGATGAGTGCTATCTCGAGGTGACATCACCTCCCATCAAACTTTTATTTCACAGAGAAAACACAGACTATAAAGCAAAAACACCCCAAACTACCTTCTTCTCTTTACGTCCAAGAAGAGCTTTTCGACATAGTGTATAAATACCTAGTCTCACTTCCTCAGTATCTTCCATTCATTTTCCCACCTCATTGGTATTGTTAAGGTTTTCCTCTTTAGCGATTGTATTTTGGCCCCCTCCCATTAAAAAGCTGCCTCCCTCCCATTAAAAATTACTCTTGCTTGATGCCAAGTAATTCTCTAGTTACCTTTTCTCTCTTCCTAATTTCACAGTGCAGTTTATCAAAACTTGTATTTATTCTCATTGTCTGTATTTTCTTATCTTTATGTACCTCGTGACTCACACAATTTTGCTCTTTTCTTCTTACTTATCTGCACTGGAATTGCATTCACCAACATTTAGTTTGTGATTAAACTGAGTGAATATTGTTTGGTCATTCTGTCACCTTTCAGCAATAGTTGATTTTGTTGATCAAACTTGGCATCTCAGAAAAATCTTTCACCTTCACAACAGTAGCATCTTAACCTGCTACTTCTTCCTCCTGCCTCTGGACATCCTTATCTCTTTCACTGGGCACTCTCACTCTGCCCTCTGCCAAGAGATGTGTATTTCTCAGAAGCTCTCTTCTGCCCTTGATAGATGGTCTCATCTACTCTTGTGATTCCAGCCACCATATATATCACAGATCTTGACCTAAAACTTACATCTCTCTCTCCTGAGTCTCTTACAAACTTAACTAATTGCCAACTGAACAACTCTGCCCAAGTATAACATGGACACTTAAAATTAATTATGTGATGTTACTGAACGATTAATTTTACCTTCAATACTTAACTTCCACTATTCATCTCTCTACATCATTTAGACCACCACTATTTGTACACTTGTCCAAGTTGGATACTGGGGGAACACTCAAGACTCTGGACTCTGACAACCCTCAGAATGGGAGAAAATAGTTGCAAACGAAGCAACTGACAAGGGATTCATCTCCAAAAAATATAAACATAAATAAATTTGTAAACTATATAAGCAACTCATGCAGATCAATATCAAAAAAAACAACCCAATGAAACCATGGACGGAAGACCTAAACAGACATTTCTCCAAAGATGGCCAACAAACACGTGAAAAGATGCTCAACATCACGAATTATGAGAGAAATGCAAATCAACACTACAAGGAGGTATCACCTCACACCGGTCAGAATGGCCATCATCAAAAAATCTACAAACAATAAATGCTGGAGAGGATGTGGAGAAAACGGAACGCTCCTACACTGTTGGTGGGAGTGGAAATTGGTACAGCCACTAGGGAGAGCAGTATGGAGGTTCCTTAAAAAAACTACAAATAGAACTACCATATGACCCAGCAATCCCACTACTGGGCCTATACCCTGAGAAAACCAGAATTCAAAAGGAGTCATGTACCAAAATGTTCATTGCAGCTCTATTTACAATAGCCAGGAGATGGAAACAACCTCAGTGTCCATCGTCAGATGAATGGATAAAGAAGATGTGACACACATATTCAGTGGAATATTACTCAGCCATAAAAAGAAACGAAATTGAGCTATTTGTAATGAGGCGGATGGACCTAGAGTCTGTCATACAGAGTGAAGGAAGTCAGAAAGACAAAGACAAATACCGTATGCTAACACATATATATATATGGAATTTAAGAAAAAAAATGTCATGAAGAACCTAGGGGTAAGACAGGAATAAAGACACAGACCTACTAGAGAATGGACTTGGGGATATGGGGAGGGCGAAGGGTAAGCCATGACAAAGTGAGAGAGTGGCATGGACATATGTACACTACCAAACGTAAAATGGATAGCTAGTGGGAAGCAGCCGCATAGCACAGAGAGATCAGCTCGGTGCTTTGTGACCACCTAGAGGGGTGGGATAGGGAGGGTGGGAGTGAGGGAGATGCAAGAGGGAAAGATATAGGAACTTATGTATAACTGATTCACTTTGGTATAAAGCAGAAACTAACACACCATTGTAAAGCCATTATACTCCAATAAAGATGTTACAAAAAGAACACTTGTTTTTTCTTTTGTTTTGTTTTTTGTTTTTTTGTTTTTTACCTTTTAGTTTAAATTTTAGTTCCTGCCCCCAAACATCCATTAAGTCCCCAGGAGAAGGAAAAGGGGATGTGACTAGCAATAGAGAGAAACTTCCTTCACAACAATGGCCATGGCAAGCTTAGGCACTTTTGGTGAAATCTCTCTGGGAAGTACTGGCAGAGGAATAAAAGGCAAACTGACACAGAAGTATTGCCTGGTGTGCATTTCCAGGCTCTGCCTTCTTTCTCATGTCTTGGCGGCAGGTGGAGGAAGAGGAGAAAAGGTTAAACTTTTGTATCAACCGGCAGAATAAGCTTATAACATCCTCTCACTACCTCTGCATGGGTTCTAGTCTCTGCAGCACTACATAAGCTTTGCCCAAAGTAATGAACAGTTGAAAGTCCCATGTAATACTTCACCAAACAACTTAAAAATGCTTGCACACTGGAAAGGATTCAGTTGCGGAGAACACAAATGGACCCAGAGCAACTTTTGCCAAAAGAGAATATTGTGCTAAATGTACAGCCATCGCTCTTTTCCATATGAAGAAACAGTCAGAAGGATAAAAGAACTTGGTCAAAAATCACACAAGTAAGTAGGACAGAATCTGGTCTGTCTGTCATAAGGGTTGTGTTCTTTAACCACCAGGCTAGCTCTTCCCAAACCTGATTCATGCACAGAATAACTATACACCTCTGTTTGCCTTGAATATTCCCTGTTTATACGTATGCCTGCTGCAGTTTTTAATATTGCCCACTTTGACTCCCCAAAGCAACCAAGAACTCACAATAATTTGGTCACTCTATCCATGGACCACTGTGGTGGGACTGCCCAGGAAGCTTAAAAGTGCAGCCTCCCGAGCCCTACTCCAGATCTAGATAAGTTTTCTTAGGGTTGGCTCAAGAATCCAGGTACAAGTCTTTCTCGGTGCTTTTGTGAGTCTCTCGCTCTCGTAAGTTAATAAACCGTTTATTCCGCCTTCCCCAGATGCCCAGCCAGGTCCTGTTAAGGTAGGAGTC
This sequence comes from Mesoplodon mirus, assembly GCF_964341445.2. Taxonomy (NCBI): domain Eukaryota; kingdom Metazoa; phylum Chordata; class Mammalia; order Artiodactyla; family Ziphiidae; genus Mesoplodon; species Mesoplodon mirus. Next base: position 196,435 of record NW_028295473.1, read on the forward strand.
CCCCCGCCACATCACAGGGATGCTCCCAGTCAAGTAATCTCTGGAGCCGTGGAGAATCTGAATGGTCTCATGCTGGCCCACCTGCCATGACAAACCTCCTCCAGAGCATTCCCTTTCACAGTTTACATTCTACCACTCCCAAAGGCAGTCCGCTCCAATGAGGCCTGACTTCGTCTGTCCTAACGTGTACCCGCTGATTCAAGCAGTTTAGGAAGAGAAGGTGCTGTGCTTCTCAACCACGGTGGCCCAACCTCTAAAATGGTAGTCGAAGCAGTCTCTACCTCCTGGGAACAACGCCTCTGCAACAGCCCCATTAAACGAGTGTCCCATCTTTGCTTTTTCAGGGTGGGGGTCGGGCAACAGGGAGTCCCCCTCCTAAAGAAGGTTCTCTCTCATTGCCACACTATCAGAGGCTGCCCCAAATGTGCTTGCTTCCTGTGGGCCTGATCAGGCTAAGGGCAGAGTTGTCTCTTTCCTTCTCTGAGGCGGACCAAATCGTCTGAGTAACACCTCTTCACACTGTTGACCATGTTTCTCACGGGGGCTGCTGCTGAGTCTTTATCTCATCCTTTCATGGTGGAGAGACAGAGGATTCTAATGACTTTTACTTCTAGGGGAGAGGGGCCTGGAGTGATTATGTTGTCATTTTGTATTATGTCCTTTTGTCATGAATTTGTTTTCAATTTCATGTTCAAATGGGCCCACCATTCCCACTTTGTGAGGTCATTCAGCACCCGCATTTTGCACCTTTAACATCTCTCTCAGTATCACTTGGAAATGTTTGAAATGGCAGGAGCTTGTCCTCATATTCCTATCAGCTGTAAACCCGGAGCCCCGACATGAACCTAACCATTGAGCAGAACACCTCTCCACTACCTGTGTACCACTGCGAAGGCCCCTTAACCTCTTGGTTTCTTTAAGTCCTCAGTTGTAAAAATTTCAGGGTGCGATGAATTTATATTGGGGGCAGGACAAGGTCGAGAAGAGTGTGTCTTTGCTTTTATTCTTCCAAACTGGAATGTCTTCCCTCTCTTCCCCATGGGTCCAAATCTCACTTGTCCTTCAGGCCCACTGCAAAGGAGCCTTCCCTGATTCCCCTGTCCACACAAATCTCTGCCTCTTAGGCTAAGTGCCATACAACCTAGCTGTCTCTTACCTTAATCTTGCCTCTCAAGCCAATCACAGAATGTGGGTCTCTCTTGCCCTCCTGTGGCCCCTGGGGCTGTGCCAGACCACCAGCACGCCCCACCTGGGGTGTCTACTAGACTACGGCATTGGTGGGGAGGCCCAGCTGTGAGGGGCCAGGCAGAGTACCTCTGCCTCTACCCTGTTCTCCTCCAAAAAACTGCCCCTCCTCCTGAAGCCTGCCCCTCAAGTCACAGGTTCCATATATGACCTCACTGGGTAGTGATGCCCTCACAGGCCTTCTCACAGATTCCACGGTAACAGATTCCATGGTAACTGACAACCAAACAGATTCGTATCTGGTGGAGGACTGGTAGGGAAGTTTCTCTGACTATCAGAGACAATGTCTGACTTCATAGGCTATATATACTCAACCCTGTGCTCTGTTCCCTGGCTGGGCAGTGCAGCAGGTACACCCAGACCGGCCACCTCCACAGGAGGTATGGGATACAATCCACCTCACCTGGCTGGCACATGTTTTTGTGGGGCCTGCCAACTATGTACAACTGAGCACACTCCCACATGTAAGTAATACCAGTGACCTGGGACACCTTCAGGGACCCACAGGGCTCACTGCTGAGGACAAGTGAAAGGTCATCCCTGGACAAGTGTGCAGGACGGTTCTAAGCTTTATAATGTAGCCTTCCCCTTTGGGCTACAGGATGCTTCCATTCAGACCCTTTCCTGAATGGCCTCTTAGCAAAAGACAAGTGCATTTTTGTTGGCAAACGGTAAATGGAGCAGTTTGAGGAACAGGGCCACAATTAGAAGCACACCTTCAAACCCAGGCACCTCTGTGCTGTCATGCAGACATCTCTATCGGTCCTCTCAGACACATCCCATACTGAGTTGCTGAGTACTCGGGGACAGGGTGGTGCCATATTGATGGGAAGACCGGAAGAATGAAGGGGGGGGTGATGAAGTGCTAATGAGACGGGAGGGCTGAGGAGATGGTGTCCCAGGAGGCTGCGTTGATGTGAGCCTAGACTTGGTACCCAGACCCCGGTTCTGAGTCTCCTGATCACTCTGCCTCAGTATTCAGCCTTGTTCTAATCTAGATAAAAGTACCAGAGGGCTAGAGTTCAGTGTGGTTGAAACAGGCGGTATAACTGGGGCCCAAGAGGGGTTGCCAAGGTGAGAGGGGTTCTTAACAAATTTGTATTAGATTATTTCTTTCCAAAACTTGAAAGACATTTCCATTAAAGCCTCAGAAGTGACAGACTGCAAGAAATGTTTTCTCTGTTGTGGAAGGGAGAGATGGAGAGGATCATGAGTGCAATTTCTTTCGGGTTCTACTGTTTTCCCTGGAAACGGTGAAGAGACTTCCTCATCTGCTGCAGCCGTAGGCGCTAGGGATTGCTTTTGCAGCCAGTGTCCCTTCTCTAGGGACTCATAGAGGTGATGGGCCAAGGCTGTGTTTTGGATGTCAAGTAGATTAAAGGTCTTCAGCCAGAAACTGGGAGAGACATGAGAGGGGGAAATTGTGGCAGGAGACTGTGCACAGCACAAGTGACTGATCAGTTCTGCTTTTCTTTGCAGCAGCAGTGGCTCCCGTTTGTCCTCCCACACCCGGGCACTACCATGTCCTCTACCGAGGGTGTGGAGAAACGCAGTTGGGCTGGCATGGGGAGACATACTGCCTGGTTGGTGGCTACCGGGCCTACGGGGATGTTCCTTTGGCCCCACCAGCAAAGGTGGAAGCAGTGAAGCCAGTCCCCAGACGTGCGCCCAAACGAAAGCACTCTTCAGAAAGTTCGGACGAAGAGCTGGGCTGCTCCAGACCCAAAAACCGGCGATTGGAGCATGGTGGACCTGCTCCCTGAAGCAAGAACAGGATGGAGAGTCAAGCAGCATGCACCCTGCCCCGAGGTTCACATGCTCCTTTACTGCCAGCCCTTTCTGTCCCCAGTGGGGTCCCTTACTGCTCAATAAAATGTTTGTGTGTAACACATTTCTAGGGTCGCCAGTGCTCAGACTTAGGTCACTACCCCTGTGCTAGGCACTCCTGCCACCTGGGAAAGGTTCCAAAGGTGGAACAGCTCCAGGGGGTGCCAGGGATCACAGCAAAAACTTGAGAGGCTGGGGATGAAGGAGTTTGGGCACAGTCCCTAAAGCATCTCTGTGGTTGAGCTTCTGTGAGAAGGCACATCCCCAGAGAGAGAGAGAGAGAGAGAGAGAGAGAGAGAGAGTGTGTGTGTGTGTGTGTGTGTGTGTGTGTGTGTGTGTGTGTGTGTGTTGAGGAGAGGGGGTCTCTAGAGGAGGCAGCTAGGGGGAGGGCCTGAGGCTGGCAATGGGGAATGGCGTGCAGCCTCTGAGTAAGCACAGGCACTTAAGCCCTTGAGGTTTCTGGGAAAGCTAGAGCCACAAGGGCCACGAGATAAGGCAAGTGTAGCAGCAGAACCCAGGTGCCAGGTCTTTCCTCAGAACCTATACTTCTCCACGAGGCCGGGCCTTCCACGCTGAGGTAGGAGGGATCCTGGCCAGAAGGTCAGCCAGCAGCTCTGGGAGGAAGATTGCTGCGGTGGGGACTCTGCTGCCATGGAAATCACTTCATTCCCTTCCACTCAAATAGCCTGCTGACTGGCTTCCTGCTCTGTTGAGTAAAAGGGTCGCTGACTCTCCCCAGAAGGTCGTTCAGTTCACATCCCCAAAGTCCCTCTATTCAGGCCCTGGGGAGGTGTAGCGACTCCTGAGGGCGCTCTTTCCTGAGGCTGGCTGACAGAAGTGGGGGAGGTTCCTGATAGTTCCCAGGCGCTAGTTGAAGTCCCCAGAGAATGGTCATGCAGGTTGGGGAGTCAAGTAGGTGGAGAGAGAAGGTCGGGGGCAGAGGACCCCTTCCTGAAACCAGAGCTCACATGGTTACCCCCCACCCCCCCATTTCCAGAAACTATCTCTTCCCCCACACAAGCCCTCATGGCCCAGTCCCGGGAAACCGGGAGCCCAGAGCACTTGTGGCCACAGAGGCACTGGCACGCAGCCCTCAGGGTGGGCGGGGCCGGCTGCAGGCAGATGGGGATGAGGTGTGCTCCCGGGAGGCCTCGGGCTGAAGGTGGCCCTCTGAGAGAAGCACCCCAGCTTGGACAGGAAGGTTACAGGCCGGGGAGAGCAACCTAGGGCGCCCCCTCGGAGCAGTGGGAGTGGGAAGAGGGGCAGGGGTGGAGGGAACCCACGATGGGAGGCGAGTGGGCTCTCCGCAGAGGCCAGCTTAGCCCGCAGGAGCTGCCTGTGAGCAGGGGGCGGGAGGGCACTGCTGCCCTGTGGCTTCTGGGCTTGCCGGATCGCGGCTCTCTGCGAGGGTCCTGAGACTCTGTATCCCCTCCCTCAAACCGCCCCCCTCGCGAGGCCGCGACGCTGGGTGCCCTGTGTCGACAGGCAGAACCCCACTGCCCGCCCCTCTCAGACCCGCCTCTGCCCGCCTCGATGGTCCCCGCGCACTCAGCCAGCGGCCTCTGCTGTGTCTGCTGCTCCTGCTGGGTCTGCTGCTGCGGCCGGTTACCCGTGAAGACCACGCCGGGCACCTCCAGAACCCCAAGTCCGCGGGAGCGCACGCGGGCCCTGATGCGGGACTTCCCGCTTGTGGACGGGTGGCTGCAGTGTGTGCCGGCTGCTGGGGGCCGCTGGGGGCCTAGCCTGGCCCCGGGCAGGGCAGGAGGTCCGGAGCATGCAGAGCTAGTGGGGAGGCTCCCTCCCACCACCCCTGGATGTCCTCTCCATCATCTATGGATGCCCTTCCCCTTCTCTGTCATCCCCTCCCTGGTGGGAACCCCTCAGCCCAGGCCTCAGCTGCTCCTAGTATAGTCTGTGTGACAGTGGGAGGTGGGGGACCCACAGGCTGGCCCAGGCCAGGCAATGTGTCCTGCCTCATCCCAAGACCTAAGGAGCCCACCTATTTGCCTTGACCTCCCTCCAGCCACAACGACATGCCCCTGGTCCTGAGGCAGTTTTACCACCACGGGCTACAGGATGTTAATCTGCGCAATTTCAGCCATGGCCAGACCAGCGTGGACAGGCTGAAAAATGATCTCGTGGGTGCCCAGGGACACACAAGGTGCCACCATGGCTGCTGGGGAATGTGGGGCAGTTTGGGGGCCTCAGAGACCACAGGTTAGTCACATTGGAACTAAGTTACCATAGTGACCTAGAAAGTGCCATGCCATGGATGCTGGGGGAACAGGGGTCACAGTGAGCCAACCTGACGGGCATCCATGTACCACAGGAAAAGCAACGCATTACATGGGACTTCTGGGCACACTGAGTGTTGTGCCAGCTGAGGAGGCTATGAGAAGCCCAAGGAGCTCCAAAGCCCAAACTAAGCCCTTGCCTTCCCTCAGTTCTGGTGAGCCTGCGTCCCATGCCGGACCCACGAACGCGATGCTGTGCGCCTCACCGTGGAGCAAGTTCACCTCATCTGCCCCATGTGTGCCTCCTATTCTGAGCTGGAGCTTGTGACCTCAGTTAAAGGTAGCCGGGGGACTTCCCTGGTAGTCCAGAGGTGAAGACTCCACGCTTCCACTGCAGGGGCCTCGGGTTGGATCCCCGGTGGGGGAACTAAGAGCCCTCATGCTGCGTGGCACGGCCAAAAAAACAAAACAAAATGGTAAAGAGACTGGTCGTGGTAGGTGTTAGGGACTTCAGTTAGCTACCCCTGCCTCTGAAAATGATCATCTGACCTACCTGCCCCCAGCTCTCAACAATACCCGGAAGTTGGCTAGCCTCATTGGTGTGGAGGGCGGCCACTCACTGGACAGGAGCCTCTCCATCTTGCGTACCTTCTATGCGCTGGGTGTGCGCTACGTGACACTCACCCACACCTGCAACACGCCCTGGTGAGCACAGTGCAGATGGTAAGGGCCCAGTGAGGCAGGGATCTGCCCAAGATCACGCTGGGGCCCAAAGCAAGTTTATCCCTGGGATCCAGCCCTGAACCTGGGGTTGGGAGGGGAATGGAGGTTTGCAGAACAAGACTGAATCCCCAGAAGGGCCCTCCTACTGCCAGGCACAGCCCAGTTTGGGTCCCTCCTCTTGCATCAGGGAGTTGCAGGTGTAGACGGTTCGACACAACCTCTTTCTACGCTCTTGTAGCCAAGTCATGGCCACCAGTCAGACTGCCTCCTGGCCATCCTGCAGAGCACAGAGCTCAGCAAAGGGTATCCACCCCTTCTACAGCAATGTCAGTCGGCTCACCAGCTTTGGCGAGGTAAGGACCCGGCTTCCATACCCTGCCCCACATGAATGTACAGCCCTGCCTGTTCCCTACAGATAAATACACACAAGATAAATGCAGCCCTCATGCCCTCTCCCCATCCTGTCCCTGCAGAAGGTGGTGGCAGAAATGAACCGCCTGGGCATGATGGTGGACTTGGCCCATGTCTCGGATGCTGCGGCACGGCGAGCCCTACAAGTGTCACAGGCACCTGTCATCTTCTCCCACTCAGCTGCCCGGGGTATGTGCAAGAACACTCGCAATGTTCCTGATGATATCCTGCAGCTTCTGGTGAGAGACTGCCCTGGCCCTCAAACCTAAAGCAAGAGATTCAAACCAGGAGCCCTTGAACCTGAGCCTCTTCTCCCTCCATTTCCTCAAACGCCAGGTTAAATATCTTCTGCCCCCAAAACCCACGGTCCACAGCCCCTGAACTCTTCAGCCCTAGGTGGGGGTCTAGGTGGTAAGATACTCCTCCAAACCCGGAAACCCAGGGCCAACACACCACCCAGACCAGGGCTGCGGCTCCTCCATTCACACAAACCCAGAGAGGAGATGACTCTGACCTCACAGCCAGGGCTGAACACCTTCCTCACAGGGGCCGAGAGAGTGAACAGGCAGCTGGCTGTGCTGGGGGCCAAGCTGACTGGCCACGGGTCCGCCCCTACAGAAGAAGAACGGTGGCATCGTGATGGTGCCCTTGTCCGAGTGGGTGCTGCAGTGCAACCCGTTAGCCAACGTGTCTACTGTGGCAGGCGAGCCTCACCCTGGGCTCTCTGAAAACTCGGATTTGGAGCTGAAGCTGGGTCCAAATTTAGGGAGGACTTCAGAAGAGCCCCAGTGGTTTGACCCACCTATTGGCAATAGGTACAGCACCCAAAAACCCAAGAATGGACAGTACACAGCACCTTGGTGCCATGTGGAACTGGAGCCACAGAATCAAAACTGCGATACGGATGGGTATCAGGGAGGCTGTCAGACACTGCTTTATGTCAAACACATAAAGAAAATATCCACTATCAGAACCGTTGGTTGACTGACTTTTTTTCACATCTTTCTGACAAAATTCGTGAAGTTGTGAGTACCACAAGCGTCATTACACTTCTGTTCAAGATGTAATCTCAGGCTCACAATCACTGTTTAGCTTCTGTATATTGCAGTGTACATAAAGGTCTGTATTAGTCTGGTTGGGCTGTTATAGTGAAATACTATAGACTGAACGACTTCCACAGCAGAAATTTATTTTCTCACAGTTCTGGAGGGTGGAAGTCCAAGATTAAGGTACTGAATACCATAAGAATTGGTTTCTGGTGAGAACAATCTTCCTGGCTTGCTGACGGCTGTCTTCTTGCAGTGTCCTCACACGGCCTTTCCTCTACGAGCAGAGGGAGAGAGATCTCTGGAATCTATTCCCCTTCTTATAAGGACACCATCAGTCCCTGTCAGATTATTACCTCACCCTTATGACTTCAGTTAACTTCAGTTACCTCCCTAAAGGACCTATCTCCTATCTTCTACAGTCAACTTAGGAGGGGCTTCAACATATAATTTTTCGGGGGACACAATTCAGTCCATAACAACAACTTAAGATAGCTTTCTCTGATTTTCAGTCTTTCACTAATACCTCCCTCTTTGTCTACGAGTTATTCAAGTTTCCTTAAATTTTTTTTTTAATTTTCTTACATTATCCCTTCCCTTTAAATGCTGTCTTCACTTCTTAATTGGCATTTCTTGCAAATGAAGGCACCTTTCCTCACAATATATTGATTACTCTCCCCACTGTAACACAGCGTCTTCTCCCATGACTTTCCTGAAGTGGTTCCACTTTTGTTCATAAAAGTTTAGCCATCCAATCAGATGCTTTATTTTCAGTTCCCATAGCATTTTGCCTTTGGGAAACAACTGACTCCATTAGATGGTGCTTCTTTTAAAACTACCTTCCTTTATGTTTTATAGCAATCTTATGATTTCTGTTGGCATACCACCTAGCTTCTTTCTGATCATTCTTTTTATTTTTAGTTTTCAGTTGTTTCTCTCCTCACTCCTTAGCGTCAGATACTACATACAGTTGGCCTTCTTCTCATCTCTTATATACTCTCTCTCTTACTCCAGCAGCTTTGTTTACCATTTAATATATTATCTGCCAGGCGCCTTCCATCTGTTACCAACATCTCTCCCTCTTTGTCATTTCAGCCTTCGCTATGCTCTCTGAGCTCTCACAGGCAGATCTATTGAACACAGGAATCTCAGTGGAAAATACGAGTACGTTATTTCTCTACTGAGTAAAGCCCTTACAGATCACATGGTCCTGATCCATCTTGCAGCCACCTCATCTGGACTATTTGACCTCCCATGTCACAATAGCAGAGGACCAGACAAGAGGGACACTGGCTCCTAATGACCTCAGCTCAGAAGTGATACACTTGATTCTGCTTCTTTGCCACTGGCCACAACGAATCAAAGGAAAACAGTTGAACTACAAAGGAGGATGAAAAATGTAGATAAGCACATAGGATATTTGATGAGTGCTATCTCGAGGTGACATCACCTCCCATCAAACTTTTATTTCACAGAGAAAACACAGACTATAAAGCAAAAACACCCCAAACTACCTTCTTCTCTTTACGTCCAAGAAGAGCTTTTCGACATAGTGTATAAATACCTAGTCTCACTTCCTCAGTATCTTCCATTCATTTTCCCACCTCATTGGTATTGTTAAGGTTTTCCTCTTTAGCGATTGTATTTTGGCCCCCTCCCATTAAAAAGCTGCCTCCCTCCCATTAAAAATTACTCTTGCTTGATGCCAAGTAATTCTCTAGTTACCTTTTCTCTCTTCCTAATTTCACAGTGCAGTTTATCAAAACTTGTATTTATTCTCATTGTCTGTATTTTCTTATCTTTATGTACCTCGTGACTCACACAATTTTGCTCTTTTCTTCTTACTTATCTGCACTGGAATTGCATTCACCAACATTTAGTTTGTGATTAAACTGAGTGAATATTGTTTGGTCATTCTGTCACCTTTCAGCAATAGTTGATTTTGTTGATCAAACTTGGCATCTCAGAAAAATCTTTCACCTTCACAACAGTAGCATCTTAACCTGCTACTTCTTCCTCCTGCCTCTGGACATCCTTATCTCTTTCACTGGGCACTCTCACTCTGCCCTCTGCCAAGAGATGTGTATTTCTCAGAAGCTCTCTTCTGCCCTTGATAGATGGTCTCATCTACTCTTGTGATTCCAGCCACCATATATATCACAGATCTTGACCTAAAACTTACATCTCTCTCTCCTGAGTCTCTTACAAACTTAACTAATTGCCAACTGAACAACTCTGCCCAAGTATAACATGGACACTTAAAATTAATTATGTGATGTTACTGAACGATTAATTTTACCTTCAATACTTAACTTCCACTATTCATCTCTCTACATCATTTAGACCACCACTATTTGTACACTTGTCCAAGTTGGATACTGGGGGAACACTCAAGACTCTGGACTCTGACAACCCTCAGAATGGGAGAAAATAGTTGCAAACGAAGCAACTGACAAGGGATTCATCTCCAAAAAATATAAACATAAATAAATTTGTAAACTATATAAGCAACTCATGCAGATCAATATCAAAAAAAACAACCCAATGAAACAATGGACGGAAGACCTAAACAGACATTTCTCCAAAGATGGCCAACAAACACGTGAAAAGATGCTCAACATCACGAATTATGAGAGAAATGCAAATCAACACTACAAGGAGGTATCACCTCACACCGGTCAGAATGGCCATCATCAAAAAATCTACAAACAATAAATGCTGGAGAGGATGTGGAGAAAACGGAACGCTCCTACACTGTTGGTGGGAGTGGAAATTGGTACAGCCACTAGGGAGAGCAGTATGGAGGTTCCTTAAAAAAACTACAAATAGAACTACCATATGACCCAGCAATCCCACTACTGGGCCTATACCCTGAGAAAACCAGAATTCAAAAGGAGTCATGTACCAAAATGTTCATTGCAGCTCTATTTACAATAGCCAGGAGATGGAAACAACCTCAGTGTCCATCGTCAGATGAATGGATAAAGAAGATGTGACACACATATTCAGTGGAATATTACTCAGCCATAAAAAGAAACGAAATTGAGCTATTTGTAATGAGGCGGATGGACCTAGAGTCTGTCATACAGAGTGAAGGAAGTCAGAAAGACAAAGACAAATACCGTATGCTAACACATATATATATATGGAATTTAAGAAAAAAAATGTCATGAAGAACCTAGGGGTAAGACAGGAATAAAGACACAGACCTACTAGAGAATGGACTTGGGGATATGGGGAGGGCGAAGGGTAAGCCATGACAAAGTGAGAGAGTGGCATGGACATATGTACACTACCAAACGTAAAATGGATAGCTAGTGGGAAGCAGCCGCATAGCACAGAGAGATCAGCTCGGTGCTTTGTGACCACCTAGAGGGGTGGGATAGGGAGGGTGGGAGTGAGGGAGATGCAAGAGGGAAAGATATAGGAACTTATGTATAACTGATTCACTTTGGTATAAAGCAGAAACTAACACACCATTGTAAAGCCATTATACTCCAATAAAGATGTTACAAAAAGAACACTTGTTTTTTCTTTTGTTTTGTTTTTTGTTTTTTTGTTTTTTACCTTTTAGTTTAAATTTTAGTTCCTGCCCCCAAACATCCATTAAGTCCCCAGGAGAAGGAAAAGGGGATGTGACTAGCAATAGAGAGAAACTTCCTTCACAACAATGGCCATGGCAAGCTTAGGCACTTTTGGTGAAATCTCTCTGGGAAGTACTGGCAGAGGAATAAAAGGCAAACTGACACAGAAGTATTGCCTGGTGTGCATTTCCAGGCTCTGCCTTCTTTCTCATGTCTTGGCGGCAGGTGGAGGAAGAGGAGAAAAGGTTAAACTTTTGTATCAACCGGCAGAATAAGCTTATAACATCCTCTCACTACCTCTGCATGGGTTCTAGTCTCTGCAGCACTACATAAGCTTTGCCCAAAGTAATGAACAGTTGAAAGTCCAATGTAATACTTCACCAAACAACTTAAAAATGCTTGCACACTGGAAAGGATTCAGTTGCGGAGAACACAAATGGACCCAGAGCAACTTTTGCCAAAAGAGAATATTGTGCTAAATGTACAGCCATCGCTCTTTTCCATATGAAGAAACAGTCAGAAGGATAAAAGAACTTGGTCAAAAATCACACAAGTAAGTAGGACAGAATCTGGTCTGTCTGTCATAAGGGTTGTGTTCTTTAACCACCAGGCTAGCTTTTCCCAAACCTGATTCATGCACAGAATAACTATACACCTCTGTTTGCCTTGAATATTCCCTGTTTATACGTATGCCTGCTGCAGTTTTTAATATTGCCCACTTTGACTCCCCAAAGCAACCAAGAACTCACAATAATTTGGTCACTCTATCCATGGACCACTGTGGTGGGACTGCCCAGGAAGCTTAAAAGTGCAGCCTCCCGAGCCCTACTCCAGATCTAGATAAGTTTTCTTAGGGTTGGCTCAAGAATCCAGGTACAAGTCTTTCTCGGTGCTTTTGTGAGTCTCTCGCTCTCGTAAGTTAATAAACCGTTTATTCCGCCTTCCCCAGATGCCCAGCCAGGTCCTGTTAAGGTAGGAGTCCCCCCGCCACATCACAGGGATGCTCCCAGTCAAGTAATCTCTGGAGCCGTGGAGAATCTGAATGGTCTCATGCTGGCCCACCTGCCATGACAAACCTCCTCCAGAGCATTCCCTTTCACAGTTTACATTCTACCACTCCCAAAGGCAGTCCGCTCCAATGAGGCCTGACTTCGTCTGTCCTAACGTGTACCCGCTGATTCAAGCAGTTTAGGAAGAGAAGGTGCTGTGCTTCTCAACCACGGTGGCCCAACCTCTAAAATGGTAGTCGAAGCAGTCTCTACCTCCTGGGAACAACGCCTCTGCAACAGCCCCATTAAACGAATGTCCCATCTTTGCTTTTTCAGGGTGGGGGTCGGGCAACAGGGAGTCCCCCTCCTAAAGAAGGTTCTCTCTCATTGCCACACTATCAGAGGCTGCCCCAAATGTGCTTGCTTCCTGTGGGCCTGATCAGGCTAAGGGCAGAGTTGTCTCTTTCCTTCTCTGAGGCGGACCAAATCGTCTGAGTAACACCTCTTCACACTGTTGACCATGTTTCTCACGGGGGCTGCTGCTGAGTCTTTATCTCATCCTTTCATGGTGGAGAGACAGAGGATTCTAATGACTTTTACTTCTAGGGGAGAGGGGCCTGGAGTGATTATGTTGTCATTTTGTATTATGTCCTTTTGTCATGAATTTGTTTTCAATTTCATGTTCAAATGGGCCCACCATTCCCACTTTGTGAGGTCATTCAGCACCCGCATTTTGCACCTTTAACATCTCTCTCAGTATCACTTGGAAATGTTTGAAATGGCAGGAGCTTGTCCTCATATTCCTATCAGCTGTAAACCCGGAGCCCCGACATGAACCTAACCATTGAGCAGAACACCTCTCCACTACCTGTGTACCACTGCGAAGGCCCCTTAACCTCTTGGTTTCTTTAAGTCCTCAGTTGTAAAAATTTCAGGGTGCGATGAATTTATATTGGGGGCAGGACAAGGTCGAGAAGAGTGTGTCTTTGCTTTTATTCTTCCAAACTGGAATGTCTTCCCTCTCTTCCCCATGGGTCCAAATCTCACTTGTCCTTCAGGCCCACTGCAAAGGAGCCTTCCCTGATTCCCCTGTCCACACAAATCTCTGCCTCTTAGGCTAAGTGCCATACAACCTAGCTGTCTCTTACCTTAATCTTGCCTCTCAAGCCAATCACAGAATGTGGGTCTCTCTTGCCCTCCTGTGGCCCCTGGGGCTGTGCCAGACCACCAGCACGCCCCACCTGGGGTGTCTACTAGACTACGGCATTGGTGGGGAGGCCCAGCTGTGAGGGGCCAGGCAGAGTACCTCTGCCTCTACCCTGTTCTCCTCCACAAAACTGCCCCTCCTCCTGAAGCCTGCCCCTCAAGTCACAGGTTCCATATATGACCTCACTGGGTAGTGATGCCCTCACAGGCCTTCTCACAGATTCCACGGTAACAGATTCCATGGTAACTGACAACCAAACAGATTCGTATCTGGTGGAGGACTGGTAGGGAAGTTTCTCTGACTATCAGAGACAATGTCTGACTTCATAGGCTATATATACTCAACCCTGTGCTCTGTTCCCTGGCTGGGCAGTGCAGCAGGTACACCCAGACCGGCCACCTCCACAGGAGGTATGGGATACAATCCACCTCACCTGGCTGGCACATGTTTTTGTGGGGCCTGCCAACTATGTACAACTGAGCACACTCCCACATGTAAGTAATACCAGTGACCTGGGACACCTTCAGGGACCCACAGGGCTCACTGCTGAGGACAAGTGAAAGGTCATCCCTGGACAAGTGTGCAGGACGGTTCTAAGCTTTATAATGTAGCCTTCCCCTTTGGGCTACAGGATGCTTCCATTCAGACCCTTTCCTGAATGGCCTCTTAGCAAAAGACAAGTGCATTTTTGTTGGCAAACGGTAAATGGAGCAGTTTGAGGAACAGGGCCACAATTAGAAGCACACCTTCAAACCCAGGCACCTCTGTGCTGTCATGCAGACATCTCTATCGGTCCTCTCAGACACATCCCATACTGAGTTGCTGAGTACTCGGGGACAGGGTGGTGCCATATTGATGGGAAGACCGGAAGAATGAAGGGGGGGGTGATGAAGTGCTAATGAGACGGGAGGGCTGAGGAGATGGTGTCCCAGGAGGCTGCGTTGATGTGAGCCTAGACTTGGTACCCAGACCCCGGTTCTGAGTCTCCTGATCACTCTGCCTCAGTATTCAGCCTTGTTCTAATCTAGATAAAAGTACCAGAGGGCTAGAGTTCAGTGTGGTTGAAACAGGCGGTATAACTGGGGCCCAAGAGGGGTTGCCAAGGTGAGAGGGGTTCTTAACAAATTTGTATTAGATTATTTCTTTCCAAAACTTGAAAGACATTTCCATTAAAGCCTCAGAAGTGACAGACTGCAAGAAATGTTTTCTCTGTTGTGGAAGGGAGAGATGGAGAGGATCATGAGTGCAATTTCTTTCGGGTTCTACTGTTTTCCCTGGAAACGGTGAAGAGACTTCCTCATCTGCTGCAGCCGTAGGCGCTAGGGATTGCTTTTGCAGCCAGTGTCCCTTCTCTAGGGACTCATAGAGGTGATGGGCCAAGGCTGTGTTTTGGATGTCAAGTAGATTAAAGGTCTTCAGCCAGAAACTGGGAGAGACACGAGAGGGGGAAATTGTGGCAGGAGACTGTGCACAGCACAAGTGACTGATCAGTTCTGCTTTTCTTTGCAGCAGCAGTGGCTCCCATTTGTCCTCCCACACCCGGGCACTACCATGTCCTCTACCGAGGGTGTGGAGAAACGCAGTTGGGCTGGCATGGGGAGACATACTGCCTGGTTGGTGGCTACCGGGCCTACGGGGATGTTCCTTTGGCCCCACCAGCAAAGGTGGAAGCAGTGAAGCCAGTCCCCAGACGTGCGCCCAAACGAAAGCACTCTTCAGAAAGTTCGGACGAAGAGCTGGGCTGCTCCAGACCCAAAAACCGGCGATTGGAGCATGGTGGACCTGCTCCCTGAAGCAAGAACAGGATGGAGAGTCAAGCAGCATGCACCCTGCCCCGAGGTTCACATGCTCCTTTACTGCCAGCCCTTTCTGTCCCCAGTGGGGTCCCTTACTGCTCAATAAAATGTTTGTGTGTAACACATTTCTAGGGTCGCCAGTGCTCAGACTTAGGTCACTACCCCTGTGCTAGGCACTCCTGCCACCTGGGAAAGGTTCCAAAGGTGGAACAGCTCCAGGGGGTGCCAGGGATCACAGCAAAAACTTGAGAGGCTGGGGATGAAGGAGTTTGGGCACAGTCCCTAAAGCATCTCTGTGGTTGAGCTTCTGTGAGAAGGCACATCCCCAGAGAGAGAGAGAGAGAGAGAGAGAGAGAGAGAGAGAGAGAGTGTGTGTGTGTGTGTGTGTGTGTGTGTGTGTGTGTGTGTGTGTGTGTGTGTGTGTGTGTGTGTTGAGGAGAGGGGGTCTCTAGAGGAGGCAGCTAGGGGGAGGGCCTGAGGCTGGCAATGGGGAATGGCGTGCAGCCTCTGAGTAAGCACAGGCACTTAAGCCCTTGAGGTTTCTGGGAAAGCTAGAGCCACAAGGGCCACGAGATAAGGCAAGTGTAGCAGCAGAACCCAGGTGCCAGGTCTTTCCTCAGAACCTATACTTCTCCACGAGGCCGGGCCTTCCACGCTGAGGTAGGAGGGATCCTGGCCAGAAGGTCAGCCAGCAGCTCTGGGAGGAAGATTGCTGCGGTGGGGACTCTGCTGCCATGGAAATCACTTCATTCCCTTCCACTCAAATAGCCTGCTGACTGGCTTCCTGCTCTGTTGAGTAAAAGGGTCGCTGACTCTCCCCAGAAGGTCGTTCAGTTCACATCCCCAAAGTCCCTCTATTCAGGCCCTGGGGAGGTGTAGCGACTCCTGAGGGCGCTCTTTCCTGAGGCTGGCTGACAGAAGTGGGGGAGGTTCCTGATAGTTCCCAGGCGCTAGTTGAAGTCCCCAGAGAATGGTCATGCAGGTTGGGGAGTCAAGTAGGTGGAGAGAGAAGGTCGGGGGCAGAGGACCCCTTCCTGAAACCAGAGCTCACATGGTTACCCCCCACCCCCCCATTTCCAGAAACTATCTCTTCCCCCACACAAGCCCTCATGGCCCAGTCCCGGGAAACCGGGAGCCCAGAGCACTTGTGGCCACAGAGGCACTGGCACGCAGCCCTCAGGGTGGGCGGGGCCGGCTGCAGGCAGATGGGGATGAGGTGTGCTCCCGGGAGGCCTCGGGCTGAAGGTGGCCCTCTGAGAGAAGCACCCCAGCTTGGACAGGAAGGTTACAGGCCGGGGAGAGCAACCTAGGGCGCCCCCTCGGAGCAGTGGGAGTGGGAAGAGGGGCAGGGGTGGAGGGAACCCACGATGGGAGGCGAGTGGGCTCTCCGCAGAGGCCAGCTTAGCCCGCAGGAGCTGCCTGTGAGCAGGGGGCGGGAGGGCACTGCTGCCCTGTGGCTTCTGGGCTTGCCGGATCGCGGCTCTCTGCGAGGGTCCTGAGACTCTGTATCCCCTCCCTCAAACCGCCCCCCTCGCGAGGCCGCGACGCTGGGTGCCCTGTGTCGACAGGCAGAACCCCACTGCCCGCCCCTCGCAGACCCGCCTCTGCCCGCCTCGATGGTCCCCGCGCACTCAGCCAGCGGCCTCTGCTGTGTCTGCTGCTCCTGCTGGGTCTGCTGCTGCGGCCGGTTACCCGTGAAGACCACGCCGGGCACCTCCAGAACCCCAAGTCCGCGGGAGCGCACGCGGGCCCTGATGCGGGACTTCCCGCTTGTGGACGGGTGGCTGCAGTGTGTGCCGGCTGCTGGGGGCCGCTGGGGGCCTAGCCTGGCCCCGGGCAGGGCAGGAGGTCCGGAGCATGCAGAGCTAGTGGGGAGGCTCCCTCCCACCACCCCTGGATGTCCTCTCCATCATCTATGGATGCCCTTCCCCTTCTCTGTCATCCCCTCCCTGGTGGGAACCCCTCAGCCCAGGCCTCAGCTGCTCCTAGTATAGTCTGTGTGACAGTGGGAGGTGGGGGACCCACAGGCTGGCCCAGGCCAGGCAATGTGTCCTGCCTCATCCCAAGACCTAAGGAGCCCACCTATTTGCCTTGACCTCCCTCCAGCCACAACGACATGCCCCTGGTCCTGAGGCAGTTTTACCACCACGGGCTACAGGATGTTAATCTGCGCAATTTCAGCCATGGCCAGACCAGCGTGGACAGGCTGAAAAATGATCTCGTGGGTGCCCAGGGACACACAAGGTGCCACCATGGCTGCTGGGGAATGTGGGGCAGTTTGGGGGCCTCAGAGACCACAGGTTAGTCACATTGGAACTAAGTTACCATAGTGACCTAGAAAGTGCCATGCCATGGATGCTGGGGGAACAGGGGTCACAGTGAGCCAACCTGACGGGCATCCATGTACCACAGGAAAAGCAACGCATTACATGGGACTTCTGGGCACACTGAGTGTTGTGCCAGCTGAGGAGGCTATGAGAAGCCCAAGGAGCTCCAAAGCCCAAACTAAGCCCTTGCCTTCCCTCAGTTCTGGTGAGCCTGCGTCCCATGCCGGACCCACGAACGCGATGCTGTGCGCCTCACCGTGGAGCAAGTTCACCTCATCTGCCCCATGTGTGCCTCCTATTCTGAGCTGGAGCTTGTGACCTCAGTTAAAGGTAGCCGGGGGACTTCCCTGGTAGTCCAGAGGTGAAGACTCCACGCTTCCACTGCAGGGGCCTCGGGTTGGATCCCCGGTGGGGGAACTAAGAGCCCTCATGCTGCGTGGCACGGCCAAAAAAACAAAACAAAATGGTAAAGAGACTGGTCGTGGTAGGTGTTAGGGACTTCAGTTAGCTACCCCTGCCTCTGAAAATGATCATCTGACCTACCTGCCCCCAGCTCTCAACAATACCCGGAAGTTGGCTAGCCTCATTGGTGTGGAGGGCGGCCACTCACTGGACAGGAGCCTCTCCATCTTGCGTACCTTCTATGCGCTGGGTGTGCGCTACGTGACACTCACCCACACCTGCAACACGCCCTGGTGAGCACAGTGCAGATGGTAAGGGCCCAGTGAGGCAGGGATCTGCCCAAGATCACGCTGGGGCCCAAAGCAAGTTTATCCCTGGGATCCAGCCCTGAACCTGGGGTTGGGAGGGGAATGGAGGTTTGCAGAACAAGACTGAATCCCCAGAAGGGCCCTCCTACTGCCAGGCACAGCCCAGTTTGGGTCCCTCCTCTTGCATCAGGGAGTTGCAGGTGTAGACGGTTCGACACAACCTCTTTCTACGCTCTTGTAGCCAAGTCATGGCCACCAGTCAGACTGCCTCCTGGCCATCCTGCAGAGCACAGAGCTCAGCAAAGGGTATCCACCCCTTCTACAGCAATGTCAGTCGGCTCACCAGCTTTGGCGAGGTAAGGACCCGGCTTCCATACCCTGCCCCACATGAATGTACAGCCCTGCCTGTTCCCTACAGATAAATACACACAAGATAAATGCAGCCCTCATGCCCTCTCCCCATCCTGTCCCTGCAGAAGGTGGTGGCAGAAATGAACCGCCTGGGCATGATGGTGGACTTGGCCCATGTCTCGGATGCTGCGGCACGGCGAGCCCTACAAGTGTCACAGGCACCTGTCATCTTCTCCCACTCAGCTGCCCGGGGTATGTGCAAGAACACTCGCAATGTTCCTGATGATATCCTGCAGCTTCTGGTGAGAGACTGCCCTGGCCCTCAAACCTAAAGCAAGAGATTCAAACCAGGAGCCCTTGAACCTGAGCCTCTTCTCCCTCCATTTCCTCAAACGCCAGGTTAAATATCTTCTGCCCCCAAAACCCACGGTCCACAGCCCCTGAACTCTTCAGCCCTAGGTGGGGGTCTAGGTGGTAAGATACTCCTCCAAACCCGGAAACCCAGGGCCAACACACCACCCAGACCAGGGCTGCGGCTCCTCCATTCACACAAACCCAGAGAGGAGATGACTCTGACCTCACAGCCAGGGCTGAACACCTTCCTCACAGGGGCCGAGAGAGTGAACAGGCAGCTGGCTGTGCTGGGGGCCAAGCTGACTGGCCACGGGTCCGCCCCTACAGAAGAAGAACGGTGGCATCGTGATGGTGCCCTTGTCCGAGTGGGTGCTGCAGTGCAACCCGTTAGCCAACGTGTCTACTGTGGCAGGCGAGCCTCACCCTGGGCTCTCTGAAAACTCGGATTTGGAGCTGAAGCTGGGTCCAAATTTAGGGAGGACTTCAGAAGAGCCCCAGTGGTTTGACCCACCTATTGGCAATAGGTACAGCACCCAAAAACCCAAGAATGGACAGTACACAGCACCTTGGTGCCATGTGGAACTGGAGCCACAGAATCAAAACTGCGATACGGATGGGTATCAGGGAGGCTGTCAGACACTGCTTTATGTCAAACACATAAAGAAAATATCCACTATCAGAACCGTTGGTTGACTGACTTTTTTTCACATCTTTCTGACAAAATTCGTGAAGTTGTGAGTACCACAAGCGTCATTACACTTCTGTTCAAGATGTAATCTCAGGCTCACAATCACTGTTTAGCTTCTGTATATTGCAGTGTACATAAAGGTCTGTATTAGTCTGGTTGGGCTGTTATAGTGAAATACTATAGACTGAACGACTTCCACAGCAGAAATTTATTTTCTCACAGTTCTGGAGGGTGGAAGTCCAAGATTAAGGTACTGAATACCATAAGAATTGGTTTCTGGTGAGAACAATCTTCCTGGCTTGCTGACGGCTGTCTTCTTGCAGTGTCCTCACACGGCCTTTCCTCTACGAGCAGAGGGAGAGAGATCTCTGGAATCTATTCCCCTTCTTATAAGGACACCATCAGTCCCTGTCAGATTATTACCTCACCCTTATGACTTCAGTTAACTTCAGTTACCTCCCTAAAGGACCTATCTCCTATCTTCTACAGTCAACTTAGGAGGGGCTTCAACATATAATTTTTCGGGGGACACAATTCAGTCCATAACAACAACTTAAGATAGCTTTCTCTGATTTTCAGTCTTTCACTAATACCTCCCTCTTTGTCTACGAGTTATTCAAGTTTCCTTAAATTTTTTTTTTAATTTTCTTACATTATCCCTTCCCTTTAAATGCTGTCTTCACTTCTTAATTGGCATTTCTTGCAAATGAAGGCACCTTTCCTCACAATATATTGATTACTCTCCCCACTGTAACACAGCGTCTTCTCCCATGACTTTCCTGAAGTGGTTCCACTTTTGTTCATAAAAGTTTAGCCATCCAATCAGATGCTTTATTTTCAGTTCCCATAGCATTTTGCCTTTGGGAAACAACTGACTCCATTAGATGGTGCTTCTTTTAAAACTACCTTCCTTTATGTTTTATAGCAATCTTATGATTTCTGTTGGCATACCACCTAGCTTCTTTCTGATCATTCTTTTTATTTTTAGTTTTCAGTTGTTTCTCTCCTCACTCCTTAGCGTCAGATACTACATACAGTTGGCCTTCTTCTCATCTCTTATATACTCTCTCTCTTACTCCAGCAGCTTTGTTTACCATTTAATATATTATCTGCCAGGCGCCTTCCATCTGTTACCAACATCTCTCCCTCTTTGTCATTTCAGCCTTCGCTATGCTCTCTGAGCTCTCACAGGCAGATCTATTGAACACAGGAATCTCAGTGGAAAATACGAGTACGTTATTTCTCTACTGAGTAAAGCCCTTACAGATCACATGGTCCTGATCCATCTTGCAGCCACCTCATCTGGACTATTTGACCTCCCATGTCACAATAGCAGAGGACCAGACAAGAGGGACACTGGCTCCTAATGACCTCAGCTCAGAAGTGATACACTTGATTCTGCTTCTTTGCCACTGGCCACAACGAATCAAAGGAAAACAGTTGAACTACAAAGGAGGATGAAAAATGTAGATAAGCACATAGGATATTTGATGAGTGCTATCTCGAGGTGACATCACCTCCCATCAAACTTTTATTTCACAGAGAAAACACAGACTATAAAGCAAAAACACCCCAAACTACCTTCTTCTCTTTACGTCCAAGAAGAGCTTTTCGACATAGTGTATAAATACCTAGTCTCACTTCCTCAGTATCTTCCATTCATTTTCCCACCTCATTGGTATTGTTAAGGTTTTCCTCTTTAGCGATTGTATTTTGGCCCCCTCCCATTAAAAAGCTGCCTCCCTCCCATTAAAAATTACTCTTGCTTGATGCCAAGTAATTCTCTAGTTACCTTTTCTCTCTTCCTAATTTCACAGTGCAGTTTATCAAAACTTGTATTTATTCTCATTGTCTGTATTTTCTTATCTTTATGTACCTCGTGACTCACACAATTTTGCTCTTTTCTTCTTACTTATCTGCACTGGAATTGCATTCACCAACATTTAGTTTGTGATTAAACTGAGTGAATATTGTTTGGTCATTCTGTCACCTTTCAGCAATAGTTGATTTTGTTGATCAAACTTGGCATCTCAGAAAAATCTTTCACCTTCACAACAGTAGCATCTTAACCTGCTACTTCTTCCTCCTGCCTCTGGACATCCTTATCTCTTTCACTGGGCACTCTCACTCTGCCCTCTGCCAAGAGATGTGTATTTCTCAGAAGCTCTCTTCTGCCCTTGATAGATGGTCTCATCTACTCTTGTGATTCCAGCCACCATATATATCACAGATCTTGACCTAAAACTTACATCTCTCTCTCCTGAGTCTCTTACAAACTTAACTAATTGCCAACTGAACAACTCTGCCCAAGTATAACATGGACACTTAAAATTAATTATGTGATGTTACTGAACGATTAATTTTACCTTCAATACTTAACTTCCACTATTCATCTCTCTACATCATTTAGACCACCACTATTTGTACACTTGTCCAAGTTGGATACTGGGGGAACACTCAAGACTCTGGACTCTGACAACCCTCAGAATGGGAGAAAATAGTTGCAAACGAAGCAACTGACAAGGGATTCATCTCCAAAAAATATAAACATAAATAAATTTGTAAACTATATAAGCAACTCATGCAGATCAATATCAAAAAAAACAACCCAATGAAACAATGGACGGAAGACCTAAACAGACATTTCTCCAAAGATGGCCAACAAACACGTGAAAAGATGCTCAACATCACGAATTATGAGAGAAATGCAAATCAACACTACAAGGAGGTATCACCTCACACCGGTCAGAATGGCCATCATCAAAAAATCTACAAACAATAAATGCTGGAGAGGATGTGGAGAAAACGGAACGCTCCTACACTGTTGGTGGGAGTGGAAATTGGTACAGCCACTAGGGAGAGCAGTATGGAGGTTCCTTAAAAAAACTACAAATAGAACTACCATATGACCCAGCAATCCCACTACTGGGCCTATACCCTGAGAAAACCAGAATTCAAAAGGAGTCATGTACCAAAATGTTCATTGCAGCTCTATTTACAATAGCCAGGAGATGGAAACAACCTCAGTGTCCATCGTCAGATGAATGGATAAAGAAGATGTGACACACATATTCAGTGGAATATTACTCAGCCATAAAAAGAAACGAAATTGAGCTATTTGTAATGAGGCGGATGGACCTAGAGTCTGTCATACAGAGTGAAGGAAGTCAGAAAGACAAAGACAAATACCGTATGCTAACACATATATATATATGGAATTTAAGAAAAAAAATGTCATGAAGAACCTAGGGGTAAGACAGGAATAAAGACACAGACCTACTAGAGAATGGACTTGGGGATATGGGGAGGGCGAAGGGTAAGCCATGACAAAGTGAGAGAGTGGCATGGACATATGTACACTACCAAACGTAAAATGGATAGCTAGTGGGAAGCAGCCGCATAGCACAGAGAGATCAGCTCGGTGCTTTGTGACCACCTAGAGGGGTGGGATAGGGAGGGTGGGAGTGAGGGAGATGCAAGAGGGAAAGATATAGGAACTTATGTATAACTGATTCACTTTGGTATAAAGCAGAAACTAACACACCATTGTAAAGCCATTATACTCCAATAAAGATGTTACAAAAAGAACACTTGTTTTTTCTTTTGTTTTGTTTTTTGTTTTTTTGTTTTTTACCTTTTAGTTTAAATTTTAGTTCCTGCCCCCAAACATCCATTAAGTCCCCAGGAGAAGGAAAAGGGGATGTGACTAGCAATAGAGAGAAACTTCCTTCACAACAATGGCCATGGCAAGCTTAGGCACTTTTGGTGAAATCTCTCTGGGAAGTACTGGCAGAGGAATAAAAGGCAAACTGACACAGAAGTATTGCCTGGTGTGCATTTCCAGGCTCTGCCTTCTTTCTCATGTCTTGGCGGCAGGTGGAGGAAGAGGAGAAAAGGTTAAACTTTTGTATCAACCGGCAGAATAAGCTTATAACATCCTCTCACTACCTCTGCATGGGTTCTAGTCTCTGCAGCACTACATAAGCTTTGCCCAAAGTAATGAACAGTTGAAAGTCCAATGTAATACTTCACCAAACAACTTAAAAATGCTTGCACACTGGAAAGGATTCAGTTGCGGAGAACACAAATGGACCCAGAGCAACTTTTGCCAAAAGAGAATATTGTGCTAAATGTACAGCCATCGCTCTTTTCCATATGAAGAAACAGTCAGAAGGATAAAAGAACTTGGTCAAAAATCACACAAGTAAGTAGGACAGAATCTGGTCTGTCTGTCATAAGGGTTGTGTTCTTTAACCACCAGGCTAGCTTTTCCCAAACCTGATTCATGCACAGAATAACTATACACCTCTGTTTGCCTTGAATATTCCCTGTTTATACGTATGCCTGCTGCAGTTTTTAATATTGCCCACTTTGACTCCCCAAAGCAACCAAGAACTCACAATAATTTGGTCACTCTATCCATGGACCACTGTGGTGGGACTGCCCAGGAAGCTTAAAAGTGCAGCCTCCCGAGCCCTACTCCAGATCTAGATAAGTTTTCTTAGGGTTGGCTCAAGAATCCAGGTACAAGTCTTTCTCGGTGCTTTTGTGAGTCTCTCGCTCTCGTAAGTTAATAAACCGTTTATTCCGCCTTCCCCAGATGCCCAGCCAGGTCCTGTTAAGGTAGGAGTCCCCCCGCCACATCACAGGGATGCTCCCAGTCAAGTAATCTCTGGAGCCGTGGAGAATCTGAATGGTCTCATGCTGGCCCACCTGCCATGACAAACCTCCTCCAGAGCATTCCCTTTCACAGTTTACGTTCTACCACTCCCAAAGGCAGTCCGCTCCAATGAGGCCTGACTTCGTCTGTCCTAACGTGTACCCGCTGATTCAAGCAGTTTAGGAAGAGAAGGTGCTGTGCTTCTCAACCACGGTGGCCCAACCTCTAAAATGGTAGTCGAAGCAGTCTCTACCTCCTGGGAACAACGCCTCTGCAACAGCCCCATTAAACGAATGTCCCATCTTTGCTTTTTCAGGGTGGGGGTCGGGCAACAGGGAGTCCCCCTCCTAAAGAAGGTTCTCTCTCATTGCCACACTATCAGAGGCTGCCCCAAATGTGCTTGCTTCCTGTGGGCCTGATCAGGCTAAGGGCAGAGTTGTCTCTTTCCTTCTCTGAGGCGGACCAAATCGTCTGAGTAACACCTCTTCACACTGTTGACCATGTTTCTCACGGGGGCTGCTGCTGAGTCTTTATCTCATCCTTTCATGGTGGAGAGACAGAGGATTCTAATGACTTTTACTTCTAGGGGAGAGGGGCCTGGAGTGATTATGTTGTCATTTTGTATTATGTCCTTTTGTCATGAATTTGTTTTCAATTTCATGTTCAAATGGGCCCACCATTCCCACTTTGTGAGGTCATTCAGCACCCGCATTTTGCACCTTTAACATCTCTCTCAGTATCACTTGGAAATGTTTGAAATGGCAGGAGCTTGTCCTCATATTCCTATCAGCTGTAAACCCGGAGCCCCGACATGAACCTAACCATTGAGCAGAACACCTCTCCACTACCTGTGTACCACTGCGAAGGCCCCTTAACCTCTTGGTTTCTTTAAGTCCTCAGTTGTAAAAATTTCAGGGTGCGATGAATTTATATTGGGGGCAGGACAAGGTCGAGAAGAGTGTGTCTTTGCTTTTATTCTTCCAAACTGGAATGTCTTCCCTCTCTTCCCCATGGGTCCAAATCTCACTTGTCCTTCAGGCCCACTGCAAAGGAGCCTTCCCTGATTCCCCTGTCCACACAAATCTCTGCCTCTTAGGCTAAGTGCCATACAACCTAGCTGTCTCTTACCTTAATCTTGCCTCTCAAGCCAATCACAGAATGTGGGTCTCTCTTGCCCTCCTGTGGCCCCTGGGGCTGTGCCAGACCACCAGCACGCCCCACCTGGGGTGTCTACTAGACTACGGCATTGGTGGGGAGGCCCAGCTGTGAGGGGCCAGGCAGAGTACCTCTGCCTCTACCCTGTTCTCCTCCACAAAACTGCCCCTCCTCCTGAAGCCTGCCCCTCAAGTCACAGGTTCCATATATGACCTCACTGGGTAGTGATGCCCTCACAGGCCTTCTCACAGATTCCACGGTAACAGATTCCATGGTAACTGACAACCAAACAGATTCGTATCTGGTGGAGGACTGGTAGGGAAGTTTCTCTGACTATCAGAGACAATGTCTGACTTCATAGGCTATATATACTCAACCCTGTGCTCTGTTCCCTGGCTGGGCAGTGCAGCAGGTACACCCAGACCGGCCACCTCCACAGGAGGTATGGGATACAATCCACCTCACCTGGCTGGCACATGTTTTTGTGGGGCCTGCCAACTATGTACAACTGAGCACACTCCCACATGTAAGTAATACCAGTGACCTGGGACACCTTCAGGGACCCACAGGGCTCACTGCTGAGGACAAGTGAAAGGTCATCCCTGGACAAGTGTGCAGGACGGTTCTAAGCTTTATAATGTAGCCTTCCCCTTTGGGCTACAGGATGCTTCCATTCAGACCCTTTCCTGAATGGCCTCTTAGCAAAAGACAAGTGCATTTTTGTTGGCAAACGGTAAATGGAGCAGTTTGAGGAACAGGGCCACAATTAGAAGCACACCTTCAAACCCAGGCACCTCTGTGCTGTCATGCAGACATCTCTATCGGTCCTCTCAGACACATCCCATACTGAGTTGCTGAGTACTCGGGGACAGGGTGGTGCCATATTGATGGGAAGACCGGAAGAATGAAGGGGGGGGTGATGAAGTGCTAATGAGACGGGAGGGCTGAGGAGATGGTGTCCCAGGAGGCTGCGTTGATGTGAGCCTAGACTTGGTACCCAGACCCCGGTTCTGAGTCTCCTGATCACTCTGCCTCAGTATTCAGCCTTGTTCTAATCTAGATAAAAGTACCAGAGGGCTAGAGTTCAGTGTGGTTGAAACAGGCGGTATAACTGGGGCCCAAGAGGGGTTGCCAAGGTGAGAGGGGTTCTTAACAAATTTGTATTAGATTATTTCTTTCCAAAACTTGAAAGACATTTCCATTAAAGCCTCAGAAGTGACAGACTGCAAGAAATGTTTTCTCTGTTGTGGAAGGGAGAGATGGAGAGGATCATGAGTGCAATTTCTTTCGGGTTCTACTGTTTTCCCTGGAAACGGTGAAGAGACTTCCTCATCTGCTGCAGCCGTAGGCGCTAGGGATTGCTTTTGCAGCCAGTGTCCCTTCTCTAGGGACTCATAGAGGTGATGGGCCAAGGCTGTGTTTTGGATGTCAAGTAGATTAAAGGTCTTCAGCCAGAAACTGGGAGAGACATGAGAGGGGGAAATTGTGGCAGGAGACTGTGCACAGCACAAGTGACTGATCAGTTCTGATTTTCTTTGCAGCAGCAGTGGCTCCCGTTTGTCCTCCCACACCCGGGCACTACCATGTCCTCTACCGAGGGTGTGGAGAAACGCAGTTGGGCTGGCATGGGGAGACATACTGCCTGGTTGGTGGCTACCGGGCCTACGGGGATGTTCCTTTGGCCCCACCAGCAAAGGTGGAAGCAGTGAAGCCAGTCCCCAGACGTGCGCCCAAACGAAAGCACTCTTCAGAAAGTTCGGACGAAGAGCTGGGCTGCTCCAGACCCAAAAACCGGCGATTGGAGCATGGTGGACCTGCTCCCTGAAGCAAGAACAGGATGGAGAGTCAAGCAGCATGCACCCTGCCCCGAGGTTCACATGCTCCTTTACTGCCAGCCCTTTCTGTCCCCCGTGGGGTCCCTTACTGCTCAATAAAATGTTTGTGTGTAACACATTTCTAGGGTCGCCAGTGCTCAGACTTAGGTCACTACCCCTGTGCTAGGCACTCCTGCCACCTGGGAAAGGTTCCAAAGGTGGAACAGCTCCAGGGGGTGCCAGGGATCACAGCAAAAACTTGAGAGGCTGGGGATGAAGGAGTTTGGGCACAGTCCCTAAAGCATCTCTGTGGTTGAGCTTCTGTGAGAAGGCACATCCCCAGAGAGAGAGAGAGAGAGAGAGAGAGAGAGAGAGAGAGAGAGTGTGTGTGTGTGTGTGTGTGTGTGTGTGTGTGTGTGTGTGTGTGTGTTGAGGAGAGGGGGTCTCTAGAGGAGGCAGCTAGGGGGAGGGCCTGAGGCTGGCAATGGGGAATGGCGTGCAGCCTCTGAGTAAGCACAGGCACTTAAGCCCTTGAGGTTTCTGGGAAAGCTAGAGCCACAAGGGCCACGAGATAAGGCAAGTGTAGCAGCAGAACCCAGGTGCCAGGTCTTTCCTCAGAACCTATACTTCTCCACGAGGCCGGGCCTTCCACGCTGAGGTAGGAGGGATCCTGGCCAGAAGGTCAGCCAGCAGCTCTGGGAGGAAGATTGCTGCGGTGGGGACTCTGCTGCCATGGAAATCACTTCATTCCCTTCCACTCAAATAGCCTGCTGACTGGCTTCCTGCTCTGTTGAGTAAAAGGGTCGCTGACTCTCCCCAGAAGGTCGTTCAGTTCACATCCCCAAAGTCCCTCTATTCAGGCCCTGGGGAGGTGTAGCGACTCCTGAGGGCGCTCTTTCCTGAGGCTGGCTGACAGAAGTGGGGGAGGTTCCTGATAGTTCCCAGGCGCTAGTTGAAGTCCCCAGAGAATGGTCATGCAGGTTGGGGAGTCAAGTAGGTGGAGAGAGAAGGTCGGGGGCAGAGGACCCCTTCCTGAAACCAGAGCTCACATGGTTACCCCCCACCCCCCCATTTCCAGAAACTATCTCTTCCCCCACACAAGCCCTCATGGCCCAGTCCCGGGAAACCGGGAGCCCAGAGCACTTGTGGCCACAGAAGCACTGGCACGCAGCCCTCAGGGTGGGCGGGGCCGGCTGCAGGCAGATGGGGATGAGGTGTGCTCCCGGGAGGCCTCGGGCTGAAGGTGGCCCTCTGAGAGAAGCACCCCAGCTTGGACAGGAAGGTTACAGGCCGGGGAGAGCAACCTAGGGCGCCCCCTCGGAGCAGTGGGAGTGGGAAGAGGGGCAGGGGTGGAGGGAACCCACGATGGGAGGCGAGTGGGCTCTCCGCAGAGGCCAGCTTAGCCCGCAGGAGCTGCCTGTGAGCAGGGGGCGGGAGGGCACTGCTGCCCTGTGGCTTCTGGGCTTGCCGGATCGCGGCTCTCTGCGAGGGTCCTGAGACTCTGTATCCCCTCCCTCAAACCGCCCCCCTCGCGAGGCCGCGACGCTGGGTGCCCTGTGTCGACAGGCAGAACCCCACTGCCCGCCCCTCTCAGACCCGCCTCTGCCCGCCTCGATGGTCCCCGCGCACTCAGCCAGCGGCCTCTGCTGTGTCTGCTGCTCCTGCTGGGTCTGCTGCTGCGGCCGGTTACCCGTGAAGACCACGCCGGGCACCTCCAGAACCCCAAGTCCGCGGGAGCGCACGCGGGCCCTGATGCGGGACTTCCCGCTTGTGGACGGGTGGCTGCAGTGTGTGCCGGCTGCTGGGGGCCGCTGGGGGCCTAGCCTGGCCCCGGGCAGGGCAGGAGGTCCGGAGCATGCAGAGCTAGTGGGGAGGCTCCCTCCCACCACCCCTGGATGTCCTCTCCATCATCTATGGATGCCCTTCCCCTTCTCTGTCATCCCCTCCCTGGTGGGAACCCCTCAGCCCAGGCCTCAGCTGCTCCTAGTATAGTCTGTGTGACAGTGGGAGGTGGGGGACCCACAGGCTGGCCCAGGCCAGGCAATGTGTCCTGCCTCATCCCAAGACCTAAGGAGCCCACCTATTTGCCTTGACCTCCCTCCAGCCACAACGACATGCCCCTGGTCCTGAGGCAGTTTTACCACCACGGGCTACAGGATGTTAATCTGCGCAATTTCAGCCATGGCCAGACCAGCGTGGACAGGCTGAAAAATGATCTCGTGGGTGCCCAGGGACACACAAGGTGCCACCATGGCTGCTGGGGAATGTGGGGCAGTTTGGGGGCCTCAGAGACCACAGGTTAGTCACATTGGAACTAAGTTACCATAGTGACCTAGAAAGTGCCATGCCATGGATGCTGGGGGAACAGGGGTCACAGTGAGCCAACCTGACGGGCATCCATGTACCACAGGAAAAGCAACGCATTACATGGGACTTCTGGGCACACTGAGTGTTGTGCCAGCTGAGGAGGCTATGAGAAGCCCAAGGAGCTCCAAAGCCCAAACTAAGCCCTTGCCTTCCCTCAGTTCTGGTGAGCCTGCGTCCCATGCCGGACCCACGAACGCGATGCTGTGCGCCTCACCCTGGAGCAAGTTCACCTCATCTGCCCCATGTGTGCCTCCTATTCTGAGCTGGAGCTTGTGACCTCAGTTAAAGGTAGCCGGGGGACTTCCCTGGTAGTCCAGAGGTGAAGACTCCACGCTTCCACTGCAGGGGCCTCGGGTTGGATCCCCGGTGGGGGAACTAAGAGCCCTCATGCTGCGTGGCACGGCCAAAAAAACAAAACAAAATGGTAAAGAGACTGGTCGTGGTAGGTGTTAGGGACTTCAGTTAGCTACCCCTGCCTCTGAAAATGATCATCTGACCTACCTGCCCCCAGCTCTCAACAATACCCGGAAGTTGGCTAGCCTCATTGGTGTGGAGGGCGGCCACTCACTGGACAGGAGCCTCTCCATCTTGCGTACCTTCTATGCGCTGGGTGTGCGCTACGTGACACTCACCCACACCTGCAACACGCCCTGGTGAGCACAGTGCAGATGGTAAGGGCCCAGTGAGGCAGGGATCTGCCCAAGATCACGCTGGGGCCCAAAGCAAGTTTATCCCTGGGATCCAGCCCTGAACCTGGGGTTGGGAGGGGAATGGAGGTTTGCAGAACAAGACTGAATCCCCAGAAGGGCCCTCCTACTGCCAGGCACAGCCCAGTTTGGGTCCCTCCTCTTGCATCAGGGAGTTGCAGGTGTAGACGGTTCGACACAACCTCTTTCTACGCTCTTGTAGCCAAGTCATGGCCACCAGTCAGACTGCCTCCTGGCCATCCTGCAGAGCACAGAGCTCAGCAAAGGGTATCCACCCCTTCTACAGCAATGTCAGTCGGCTCACCAGCTTTGGCGAGGTAAGGACCCGGCTTCCATACCCTGCCCCACATGAATGTACAGCCCTGCCTGTTCCCTACAGATAAATACACACAAGATAAATGCAGCCCTCATGCCCTCTCCCCATCCTGTCCCTGCAGAAGGTGGTGGCAGAAATGAACCGCCTGGGCATGATGGTGGACTTGGCCCATGTCTCGGATGCTGCGGCACGGCGAGCCCTACAAGTGTCACAGGCACCTGTCATCTTCTCCCACTCAGCTGCCCGGGGTATGTGCAAGAACACTCGCAATGTTCCTGATGATATCCTGCAGCTTCTGGTGAGAGACTGCCCTGGCCCTCAAACCTAAAGCAAGAGATTCAAACCAGGAGCCCTTGAACCTGAGCCTCTTCTCCCTCCATTTCCTCAAACGCCAGGTTAAATATCTTCTGCCCCCAAAACCCACGGTCCACAGCCCCTGAACTCTTCAGCCCTAGGTGGGGGTCTAGGTGGTAAGATACTCCTCCAAACCCGGAAACCCAGGGCCAACACACCACCCAGACCAGGGCTGCGGCTCCTCCATTCACACAAACCCAGAGAGGAGATGACTCTGACCTCACAGCCAGGGCTGAACACCTTCCTCACAGGGGCCGAGAGAGTGAACAGGCAGCTGGCTGTGCTGGGGGCCAAGCTGACTGGCCACGGGTCCGCCCCTACAGAAGAAGAACGGTGGCATCGTGATGGTGCCCTTGTCCGAGTGGGTGCTGCAGTGCAACCCGTTAGCCAACGTGTCTACTGTGGCAGGCGAGCCTCACCCTGGGCTCTCTGAAAACTCGGATTTGGAGCTGAAGCTGGGTCCAAATTTAGGGAGGACTTCAGAAGAGCCCCAGTGGTTTGACCCACCTATTGGCAATAGGTACAGCACCCAAAAACCCAAGAATGGACAGTACACAGCACCTTGGTGCCATGTGGAACTGGAGCCACAGAATCAAAACTGCGATACGGATGGGTATCAGGGAGGCTGTCAGACACTGCTTTATGTCAAACACATAAAGAAAATATCCACTATCAGAACCGTTGGTTGACTGACTTTTTTTCACATCTTTCTGACAAAATTCGTGAAGTTGTGAGTACCACAAGCGTCATTACACTTCTGTTCAAGATGTAATCTCAGGCTCACAATCACTGTTTAGCTTCTGTATATTGCAGTGTACATAAAGGTCTGTATTAGTCTGGTTGGGCTGTTATAGTGAAATACTATAGACTGAACGACTTCCACAGCAGAAATTTATTTTCTCACAGTTCTGGAGGGTGGAAGTCCAAGATTAAGGTACTGAATACCATAAGAATTGGTTTCTGGTGAGAACAATCTTCCTGGCTTGCTGACGGCTGTCTTCTTGCAGTGTCCTCACACGGCCTTTCCTCTACGAGCAGAGGGAGAGAGATCTCTGGAATCTATTCCCCTTCTTATAAGGACACCATCAGTCCCTGTCAGATTATTACCTCACCCTTATGACTTCAGTTAACTTCAGTTACCTCCCTAAAGGACCTATCTCCTATCTTCTACAGTCAACTTAGGAGGGGCTTCAACATATAATTTTTCGGGGGACACAATTCAGTCCATAACAACAACTTAAGATAGCTTTCTCTGATTTTCAGTCTTTCACTAATACCTCCCTCTTTGTCTACGAGTTATTCAAGTTTCCTTAAATTTTTTTTTTAATTTTCTTACATTATCCCTTCCCTTTAAATGCTGTCTTCACTTCTTAATTGGCATTTCTTGCAAATGAAGGCACCTTTCCTCACAATATATTGATTACTCTCCCCACTGTAACACAGCGTCTTCTCCCATGACTTTCCTGAAGTGGTTCCACTTTTGTTCATAAAAGTTTAGCCATCCAATCAGATGCTTTATTTTCAGTTCCCATAGCATTTTGCCTTTGGGAAACAACTGACTCCATTAGATGGTGCTTCTTTTAAAACTACCTTCCTTTATGTTTTATAGCAATCTTATGATTTCTGTTGGCATACCACCTAGCTTCTTTCTGATCATTCTTTTTATTTTTAGTTTTCAGTTGTTTCTCTCCTCACTCCTTAGCGTCAGATACTACATACAGTTGGCCTTCTTCTCATCTCTTATATACTCTCTCTCTTACTCCAGCAGCTTTGTTTACCATTTAATATATTATCTGCCAGGCGCCTTCCATCTGTTACCAACATCTCTCCCTCTTTGTCATTTCAGCCTTCGCTATGCTCTCTGAGCTCTCACAGGCAGATCTATTGAACACAGGAATCTCAGTGGAAAATACGAGTACGTTATTTCTCTACTGAGTAAAGCCCTTACAGATCACATGGTCCTGATCCATCTTGCAGCCACCTCATCTGGACTATTTGACCTCCCATGTCACAATAGCAGAGGACCAGACAAGAGGGACACTGGCTCCTAATGACCTCAGCTCAGAAGTGATACACTTGATTCTGCTTCTTTGCCACTGGCCACAACGAATCAAAGGAAAACAGTTGAACTACAAAGGAGGATGAAAAATGTAGATAAGCACATAGGATATTTGATGAGTGCTATCTCGAGGTGACATCACCTCCCATCAAACTTTTATTTCACAGAGAAAACACAGACTATAAAGCAAAAACACCCCAAACTACCTTCTTCTCTTTACGTCCAAGAAGAGCTTTTCGACATAGTGTATAAATACCTAGTCTCACTTCCTCAGTATCTTCCATTCATTTTCCCACCTCATTGGTATTGTTAAGGTTTTCCTCTTTAGCGATTGTATTTTGGCCCCCTCCCATTAAAAAGCTGCCTCCCTCCCATTAAAAATTACTCTTGCTTGATGCCAAGTAATTCTCTAGTTACCTTTTCTCTCTTCCTAATTTCACAGTGCAGTTTATCAAAACTTGTATTTATTCTCATTGTCTGTATTTTCTTATCTTTATGTACCTCGTGACTCACACAATTTTGCTCTTTTCTTCTTACTTATCTGCACTGGAATTGCATTCACCAACATTTAGTTTGTGATTAAACTGAGTGAATATTGTTTGGTCATTCTGTCACCTTTCAGCAATAGTTGATTTTGTTGATCAAACTTGGCATCTCAGAAAAATCTTTCACCTTCACAACAGTAGCATCTTAACCTGCTACTTCTTCCTCCTGCCTCTGGACATCCTTATCTCTTTCACTGGGCACTCTCACTCTGCCCTCTGCCAAGAGATGTGTATTTCTCAGAAGCTCTCTTCTGCCCTTGATAGATGGTCTCATCTACTCTTGTGATTCCAGCCACCATATATATCACAGATCTTGACCTAAAACTTACATCTCTCTCTCCTGAGTCTCTTACAAACTTAACTAATTGCCAACTGAACAACTCTGCCCAAGTATAACATGGACACTTAAAATTAATTATGTGATGTTACTGAACGATTAATTTTACCTTCAATACTTAACTTCCACTATTCATCTCTCTACATCATTTAGACCACCACTATTTGTACACTTGTCCAAGTTGGATACTGGGGGAACACTCAAGACTCTGGACTCTGACAACCCTCAGAATGGGAGAAAATAGTTGCAAACGAAGCAACTGACAAGGGATTCATCTCCAAAAAATATAAACATAAATAAATTTGTAAACTATATAAGCAACTCATGCAGATCAATATCAAAAAAAACAACCCAATGAAACAATGGACGGAAGACCTAAACAGACATTTCTCCAAAGATGGCCAACAAACACGTGAAAAGATGCTCAACATCACGAATTATGAGAGAAATGCAAATCAACACTACAAGGAGGTATCACCTCACACCGGTCAGAATGGCCATCATCAAAAAATCTACAAACAATAAATGCTGGAGAGGATGTGGAGAAAACGGAACGCTCCTACACTGTTGGTGGGAGTGGAAATTGGTACAGCCACTAGGGAGAGCAGTATGGAGGTTCCTTAAAAAAACTACAAATAGAACTACCATATGACCCAGCAATCCCACTACTGGGCCTATACCCTGAGAAAACCAGAATTCAAAAGGAGTCATGTACCAAAATGTTCATTGCAGCTCTATTTACAATAGCCAGGAGATGGAAACAACCTCAGTGTCCATCGTCAGATGAATGGATAAAGAAGATGTGACACACATATTCAGTGGAATATTACTCAGCCATAAAAAGAAACGAAATTGAGCTATTTGTAATGAGGCGGATGGACCTAGAGTCTGTCATACAGAGTGAAGGAAGTCAGAAAGACAAAGACAAATACCGTATGCTAACACATATATATATATGGAATTTAAGAAAAAAAATGTCATGAAGAACCTAGGGGTAAGACAGGAATAAAGACACAGACCTACTAGAGAATGGACTTGGGGATATGGGGAGGGCGAAGGGTAAGCCATGACAAAGTGAGAGAGTGGCATGGACATATGTACACTACCAAACGTAAAATGGATAGCTAGTGGGAAGCAGCCGCATAGCACAGAGAGATCAGCTCGGTGCTTTGTGACCACCTAGAGGGGTGGGATAGGGAGGGTGGGAGTGAGGGAGATGCAAGAGGGAAAGATATAGGAACTTATGTATAACTGATTCACTTTGGTATAAAGCAGAAACTAACACACCATTGTAAAGCCATTATACTCCAATAAAGATGTTACAAAAAGAACACTTGTTTTTTCTTTTGTTTTGTTTTTTGTTTTTTTGTTTTTTACCTTTTAGTTTAAATTTTAGTTCCTGCCCCCAAACATCCATTAAGTCCCCAGGAGAAGGAAAAGGGGATGTGACTAGCAATAGAGAGAAACTTCCTTCACAACAATGGCCATGGCAAGCTTAGGCACTTTTGGTGAAATCTCTCTGGGAAGTACTGGCAGAGGAATAAAAGGCAAACTGACACAGAAGTATTGCCTGGTGTGCATTTCCAGGCTCTGCCTTCTTTCTCATGTCTTGGCGGCAGGTGGAGGAAGAGGAGAAAAGGTTAAACTTTTGTATCAACCGGCAGAATAAGCTTATAACATCCTCTCACTACCTCTGCATGGGTTCTAGTCTCTGCAGCACTACATAAGCTTTGCCCAAAGTAATGAACAGTTGAAAGTCCAATGTAATACTTCACCAAACAACTTAAAAATGCTTGCACACTGGAAAGGATTCAGTTGCGGAGAACACAAATGGACCCAGAGCAACTTTTGCCAAAAGAGAATATTGTGCTAAATGTACAGCCATCGCTCTTTTCCATATGAAGAAACAGTCAGAAGGATAAAAGAACTTGGTCAAAAATCACACAAGTAAGTAGGACAGAATCTGGTCTGTCTGTCATAAGGGTTGTGTTCTTTAACCACCAGGCTAGCTTTTCCCAAACCTGATTCATGCACAGAATAACTATACACCTCTGTTTGCCTTGAATATTCCCTGTTTATACGTATGCCTGCTGCAGTTTTTAATATTGCCCACTTTGACTCCCCAAAGCAACCAAGAACTCACAATAATTTGGTCACTCTATCCATGGACCACTGTGGTGGGACTGCCCAGGAAGCTTAAAAGTGCAGCCTCCCGAGCCCTACTCCAGATCTAGATAAGTTTTCTTAGGGTTGGCTCAAGAATCCAGGTACAAGTCTTTCTCGGTGCTTTTGTGAGTCTCTCGCTCTCGTAAGTTAATAAACCGTTTATTCCGCCTTCCCCAGATGCCCAGCCAGGTCCTGTTAAGGTAGGAGTCCCCCCGCCACATCACAGGGATGCTCCCAGTCAAGTAATCTCTGGAGCCGTGGAGAATCTGAATGGTCTCATGCTGGCCCACCTGCCATGACAAACCTCCTCCAGAGCATTCCCTTTCACAGTTTACATTCTACCACTCCCAAAGGCAGTCCGCTCCAATGAGGCCTGACTTCGTCTGTCCTAACGTGTACCCGCTGATTCAAGCAGTTTAGGAAGAGAAGGTGCTGTGCTTCTCAACCACGGTGGCCCAACCTCTAAAATGGTAGTCGAAGCAGTCTCTACCTCCTGGGAACAACGCCTCTGCAACAGCCCCATTAAACGAATGTCCCATCTTTGCTTTTTCAGGGTGGGGGTCGGGCAACAGGGAGTCCCCCTCCTAAAGAAGGTTCTCTCTCATTGCCACACTATCAGAGGCTGCCCCAAATGTGCTTGCTTCCTGTGGGCCTGATCAGGCTAAGGGCAGAGTTGTCTCTTTCCTTCTCTGAGGCGGACCAAATCGTCTGAGTAACACCTCTTCACACTGTTGACCATGTTTCTCACGGGGGCTGCTGCTGAGTCTTTATCTCATCCTTTCATGGTGGAGAGACAGAGGATTCTAATGACTTTTACTTCTAGGGGAGAGGGGCCTGGAGTGATTATGTTGTCATTTTGTATTATGTCCTTTTGTCATGAATTTGTTTTCAATTTCATGTTCAAATGGGCCCACCATTCCCACTTTGTGAGGTCATTCAGCACCCGCATTTTGCACCTTTAACATCTCTCTCAGTATCACTTGGAAATGTTTGAAATGGCAGGAGCTTGTCCTCATATTCCTATCAGCTGTAAACCCGGAGCCCCGACATGAACCTAACCATTGAGCAGAACACCTCTCCACTACCTGTGTACCACTGCGAAGGCCCCTTAACCTCTTGGTTTCTTTAAGTCCTCAGTTGTAAAAATTTCAGGGTGCGATGAATTTATATTGGGGGCAGGACAAGGTCGAGAAGAGTGTGTCTTTGCTTTTATTCTTCCAAACTGGAATGTCTTCCCTCTCTTCCCCATGGGTCCAAATCTCACTTGTCCTTCAGGCCCACTGCAAAGGAGCCTTCCCTGATTCCCCTGTCCACACAAATCTCTGCCTCTTAGGCTAAGTGCCATACAACCTAGCTGTCTCTTACCTTAATCTTGCCTCTCAAGCCAATCACAGAATGTGGGTCTCTCTTGCCCTCCTGTGGCCCCTGGGGCTGTGCCAGACCACCAGCACGCCCCACCTGGGGTGTCTACTAGACTACGGCATTGGTGGGGAGGCCCAGCTGTGAGGGGCCAGGCAGAGTACCTCTGCCTCTACCCTGTTCTCCTCCACAAAACTGCCCCTCCTCCTGAAGCCTGCCCCTCAAGTCACAGGTTCCATATATGACCTCACTGGGTAGTGATGCCCTCACAGGCCTTCTCACAGATTCCACGGTAACAGATTCCATGGTAACTGACAACCAAACAGATTCGTATCTGGTGGAGGACTGGTAGGGAAGTTTCTCTGACTATCAGAGACAATGTCTGACTTCATAGGCTATATATACTCAACCCTGTGCTCTGTTCCCTGGCTGGGCAGTGCAGCAGGTACACCCAGACCGGCCACCTCCACAGGAGGTATGGGATACAATCCACCTCACCTGGCTGGCACATGTTTTTGTGGGGCCTGCCAACTATGTACAACTGAGCACACTCCCACATGTAAGTAATACCAGTGACCTGGGACACCTTCAGGGACCCACAGGGCTCACTGCTGAGGACAAGTGAAAGGTCATCCCTGGACAAGTGTGCAGGACGGTTCTAAGCTTTATAATGTAGCCTTCCCCTTTGGGCTACAGGATGCTTCCATTCAGACCCTTTCCTGAATGGCCTCTTAGCAAAAGACAAGTGCATTTTTGTTGGCAAACGGTAAATGGAGCAGTTTGAGGAACAGGGCCACAATTAGAAGCACACCTTCAAACCCAGGCACCTCTGTGCTGTCATGCAGACATCTCTATCGGTCCTCTCAGACACATCCCATACTGAGTTGCTGAGTACTCGGGGACAGGGTGGTGCCATATTGATGGGAAGACCGGAAGAATGAAGGGGGGGGTGATGAAGTGCTAATGAGACGGGAGGGCTGAGGAGATGGTGTCCCAGGAGGCTGCGTTGATGTGAGCCTAGACTTGGTACCCAGACCCCGGTTCTGAGTCTCCTGATCACTCTGCCTCAGTATTCAGCCTTGTTCTAATCTAGATAAAAGTACCAGAGGGCTAGAGTTCAGTGTGGTTGAAACAGGCGGTATAACTGGGGCCCAAGAGGGGTTGCCAAGGTGAGAGGGGTTCTTAACAAATTTGTATTAGATTATTTCTTTCCAAAACTTGAAAGACATTTCCATTAAAGCCTCAGAAGTGACAGACTGCAAGAAATGTTTTCTCTGTTGTGGAAGGGAGAGATGGAGAGGATCATGAGTGCAATTTCTTTCGGGTTCTACTGTTTTCCCTGGAAACGGTGAAGAGACTTCCTCATCTGCTGCAGCCGTAGGCGCTAGGGATTGCTTTTGCAGCCAGTGTCCCTTCTCTAGGGACTCATAGAGGTGATGGGCCAAGGCTGTGTTTTGGATGTCAAGTAGATTAAAGGTCTTCAGCCAGAAACTGGGAGAGACATGAGAGGGGGAAATTGTGGCAGGAGACTGTGCACAGCACAAGTGACTGATCAGTTCTGATTTTCTTTGCAGCAGCAGTGGCTCCCGTTTGTCCTCCCACACCCGGGCACTACCATGTCCTCTACCGAGGGTGTGGAGAAACGCAGTTGGGCTGGCATGGGGAGACATACTGCCTGGTTGGTGGCTACCGGGCCTACGGGGATGTTCCTTTGGCCCCACCAGCAAAGGTGGAAGCAGTGAAGCCAGTCCCCAGACGTGCGCCCAAACGAAAGCACTCTTCAGAAAGTTCGGACGAAGAGCTGGGCTGCTCCAGACCCAAAAACCGGCGATTGGAGCATGGTGGACCTGCTCCCTGAAGCAAGAACAGGATGGAGAGTCAAGCAGCATGCACCCTGCCCCGAGGTTCACATGCTCCTTTACTGCCAGCCCTTTCTGTCCCCCGTGGGGTCCCTTACTGCTCAATAAAATGTTTGTGTGTAACACATTTCTAGGGTCGCCAGTGCTCAGACTTAGGTCACTACCCCTGTGCTAGGCACTCCTGCCACCTGGGAAAGGTTCCAAAGGTGGAACAGCTCCAGGGGGTGCCAGGGATCACAGCAAAAACTTGAGAGGCTGGGGATGAAGGAGTTTGGGCACAGTCCCTAAAGCATCTCTGTGGTTGAGCTTCTGTGAGAAGGCACATCCCCAGAGAGAGAGAGAGAGAGAGAGAGAGAGAGAGAGAGAGAGAGAGAGAGAGAGTGTGTGTGTGTGTGTGTGTGTGTGTGTGTGTGTGTGTGTGTGTGTGTGTTGAGGAGAGGGGGTCTCTAGAGGAGGCAGCTAGGGGGAGGGCCTGAGGCTGGCAATGGGGAATGGCGTGCAGCCTCTGAGTAAGCACAGGCACTTAAGCCCTTGAGGTTTCTGGGAAAGCTAGAGCCACAAGGGCCACGAGATAAGGCAAGTGTAGCAGCAGAACCCAGGTGCCAGGTCTTTCCTCAGAACCTATACTTCTCCACGAGGCCGGGCCTTCCACGCTGAGGTAGGAGGGATCCTGGCCAGAAGGTCAGCCAGCAGCTCTGGGAGGAAGATTGCTGCGGTGGGGACTCTGCTGCCATGGAAATCACTTCATTTCCTTCCACTCAAATAGCCTGCTGACTGGCTTCCTGCTCTGTTGAGTAAAAGGGTCGCTGACTCTCCCCAGAAGGTCGTTCAGTTCACATCCCCAAAGTCCCTCTATTCAGGCCCTGGGGAGGTGTAGCGACTCCTGAGGGCGCTCTTTCCTGAGGCTGGCTGACAGAAGTGGGGGAGGTTCCTGATAGTTCCCAGGCGCTAGTTGAAGTCCCCAGAGAATGGTCATGCAGGTTGGGGAGTC
Organism: Mesoplodon mirus; assembly: GCF_964341445.2. Classification (NCBI taxonomy): domain Eukaryota; kingdom Metazoa; phylum Chordata; class Mammalia; order Artiodactyla; family Ziphiidae; genus Mesoplodon; species Mesoplodon mirus. The sequence goes on from NW_028295473.1 coordinate 236,616, forward strand.
AAGTAGGTGGAGAGAGAAGGTCGGGGGCAGAGGACCCCTTCCTGAAACCAGAGCTCACATGGTTACCCCCCACCCCCCCATTTCCAGAAACTATCTCTTCCCCCACACAAGCCCTCATGGCCCAGTCCCGGGAAACCGGGAGCCCAGAGCACTTGTGGCCACAGAGGCACTGGCACGCAGCCCTCAGGGTGGGCGGGGCCGGCTGCAGGCAGATGGGGATGAGGTGTGCTCCCGGGAGGCCTCGGGCTGAAGGTGGCCCTCTGAGAGAAGCACCCCAGCTTGGACAGGAAGGTTACAGGCCGGGGAGAGCAACCTAGGGCGCCCCCTCGGAGCAGTGGGAGTGGGAAGAGGGGCAGGGGTGGAGGGAACCCACGATGGGAGGCGAGTGGGCTCTCCGCAGAGGCCAGCTTAGCCCGCAGGAGCTGCCTGTGAGCAGGGGGCGGGAGGGCACTGCTGCCCTGTGGCTTCTGGGCTTGCCGGATCGCGGCTCTCTGCGAGGGTCCTGAGACTCTGTATCCCCTCCCTCAAACCGCCCCCCTCGCGAGGCCGCGACGCTGGGTGCCCTGTGTCGACAGGCAGAACCCCACTGCCCGCCCCTCGCAGACCCGCCTCTGCCCGCCTCGATGGTCCCCGCGCACTCAGCCAGCGGCCTCTGCTGTGTCTGCTGCTCCTGCTGGGTCTGCTGCTGCGGCCGGTTACCCGTGAAGACCACGCCGGGCACCTCCAGAACCCCAAGTCCGCGGGAGCGCACGCGGGCCCTGATGCGGGACTTCCCGCTTGTGGACGGGTGGCTGCAGTGTGTGCCGGCTGCTGGGGGCCGCTGGGGGCCTAGCCTGGCCCCGGGCAGGGCAGGAGGTCCGGAGCATGCAGAGCTAGTGGGGAGGCTCCCTCCCACCACCCCTGGATGTCCTCTCCATCATCTATGGATGCCCTTCCCCTTCTCTGTCATCCCCTCCCTGGTGGGAACCCCTCAGCCCAGGCCTCAGCTGCTCCTAGTACAGTCTGTGTGACAGTGGGAGGTGGGGGACCCACAGGCTGGCCCAGGCCAGGCAATGTGTCCTGCCTCATCCCAAGACCTAAGGAGCCCACCTATTTGCCTTGACCTCCCTCCAGCCACAACGACATGCCCCTGGTCCTGAGGCAGTTTTACCACCACGGGCTACAGGATGTTAATCTGCGCAATTTCAGCCATGGCCAGACCAGCGTGGACAGGCTGAAAAATGATCTCGTGGGTGCCCAGGGACACACAAGGTGCCACCATGGCTGCTGGGGAATGTGGGGCAGTTTGGGGGCCTCAGAGACCACAGGTTAGTCACATTGGAACTAAGTTACCATAGTGACCTAGAAAGTGCCATGCCATGGATGCTGGGGGAACAGGGGTCACAGTGAGCCAACCTGACGGGCATCCATGTACCACAGGAAAAGCAACGCATTACATGGGACTTCTGGGCACACTGAGTGTTGTGCCAGCTGAGGAGGCTATGAGAAGCCCAAGGAGCTCCAAAGCCCAAACTAAGCCCTTGCCTTCCCTCAGTTCTGGTGAGCCTGCGTCCCATGCCGGACCCACGAACGCGATGCTGTGCGCCTCACCCTGGAGCAAGTTCACCTCATCTGCCCCATGTGTGCCTCCTATTCTGAGCTGGAGCTTGTGACCTCAGTTAAAGGTAGCCGGGGGACTTCCCTGGTAGTCCAGAGGTGAAGACTCCACGCTTCCACTGCAGGGGCCTCGGGTTGGATCCCCGGTGGGGGAACTAAGAGCCCTCATGCTGCGTGGCACGGCCAAAAAAACAAAACAAAATGGTAAAGAGACTGGTCGTGGTAGGTGTTAGGGACTTCAGTTAGCTACCCCTGCCTCTGAAAATGATCATCTGACCTACCTGCCCCCAGCTCTCAACAATACCCGGAAGTTGGCTAGCCTCATTGGTGTGGAGGGCGGCCACTCACTGGACAGGAGCCTCTCCATCTTGCGTACCTTCTATGCGCTGGGTGTGCGCTACGTGACACTCACCCACACCTGCAACACGCCCTGGTGAGCACAGTGCAGATGGTAAGGGCCCAGTGAGGCAGGGATCTGCCCAAGATCACGCTGGGGCCCAAAGCAAGTTTATCCCTGGGATCCAGCCCTGAACCTGGGGTTGGGAGGGGAATGGAGGTTTGCAGAACAAGACTGAATCCCCAGAAGGGCCCTCCTACTGCCAGGCACAGCCCAGTTTGGGTCCCTCCTCTTGCATCAGGGAGTTGCAGGTGTAGACGGTTCGACACAACCTCTTTCTACGCTCTTGTAGCCAAGTCATGGCCACCAGTCAGACTGCCTCCTGGCCATCCTGCAGAGCACAGAGCTCAGCAAAGGGTATCCACCCCTTCTACAGCAATGTCAGTCGGCTCACCAGCTTTGGCGAGGTAAGGACCCGGCTTCCATACCCTGCCCCACATGAATGTACAGCCCTGCCTGTTCCCTACAGATAAATACACACAAGATAAATGCAGCCCTCATGCCCTCTCCCCATCCTGTCCCTGCAGAAGGTGGTGGCAGAAATGAACCGCCTGGGCATGATGGTGGACTTGGCCCATGTCTCGGATGCTGCGGCACGGCGAGCCCTACAAGTGTCACAGGCACCTGTCATCTTCTCCCACTCAGCTGCCCGGGGTATGTGCAAGAACACTCGCAATGTTCCTGATGATATCCTGCAGCTTCTGGTGAGAGACTGCCCTGGCCCTCAAACCTAAAGCAAGAGATTCAAACCAGGAGCCCTTGAACCTGAGCCTCTTCTCCCTCCATTTCCTCAAACGCCAGGTTAAATATCTTCTGCCCCCAAAACCCACGGTCCACAGCCCCTGAACTCTTCAGCCCTAGGTGGGGGTCTAGGTGGTAAGATACTCCTCCAAACCCGGAAACCCAGGGCCAACACACCACCCAGACCAGGGCTGCGGCTCCTCCATTCACACAAACCCAGAGAGGAGATGACTCTGACCTCACAGCCAGGGCTGAACACCTTCCTCACAGGGGCCGAGAGAGTGAACAGGCAGCTGGCTGTGCTGGGGGCCAAGCTGACTGGCCACGGGTCCGCCCCTACAGAAGAAGAACGGTGGCATCGTGATGGTGCCCTTGTCCGAGTGGGTGCTGCAGTGCAACCCGTTAGCCAACGTGTCTACTGTGGCAGGCGAGCCTCACCCTGGGCTCTCTGAAAACTCGGATTTGGAGCTGAAGCTGGGTCCAAATTTAGGGAGGACTTCAGAAGAGCCCCAGTGGTTTGACCCACCTATTGGCAATAGGTACAGCACCCAAAAACCCAAGAATGGACAGTACACAGCACCTTGGTGCCGTGTGGAACTGGAGCCACAGAATCAAAACTGCGATACGGATGGGTATCAGGGAGGCTGTCAGACACTGCTTTATGTCAAACACATAAAGAAAATATCCACTATCAGAACCGTTGGTTGACTGACTTTTTTTCACATCTTTCTGACAAAATTCGTGAAGTTGTGAGTACCACAAGCGTCATTACACTTCTGTTCAAGATGTAATCTCAGGCTCACAATCACTGTTTAGCTTCTGTATATTGCAGTGTACATAAAGGTCTGTATTAGTCTGGTTGGGCTGTTATAGTGAAATACTATAGACTGAACGACTTCCACAGCAGAAATTTATTTTCTCACAGTTCTGGAGGGTGGAAGTCCAAGATTAAGGTACTGAATACCATAAGAATTGGTTTCTGGTGAGAACAATCTTCCTGGCTTGCTGACGGCTGTCTTCTTGCAGTGTCCTCACACGGCCTTTCCTCTACGAGCAGAGGGAGAGAGATCTCTGGAATCTATTCCCCTTCTTATAAGGACACCATCAGTCCCTGTCAGATTATTACCTCACCCTTATGACTTCAGTTAACTTCAGTTACCTCCCTAAAGGACCTATCTCCTATCTTCTACAGTCAACTTAGGAGGGGCTTCAACATATAATTTTTCGGGGGACACAATTCAGTCCATAACAACAACTTAAGATAGCTTTCTCTGATTTTCAGTCTTTCACTAATACCTCCCTCTTTGTCTACGAGTTATTCAAGTTTCCTTAAATTTTTTTTTTAATTTTCTTACATTATCCCTTCCCTTTAAATGCTGTCTTCACTTCTTAATTGGCATTTCTTGCAAATGAAGGCACCTTTCCTCACAATATATTGATTACTCTCCCCACTGTAACACAGCGTCTTCTCCCATGACTTTCCTGAAGTGGTTCCACTTTTGTTCATAAAAGTTTAGCCATCCAATCAGATGCTTTATTTTCAGTTCCCATAGCATTTTGCCTTTGGGAAACAACTGACTCCATTAGATGGTGCTTCTTTTAAAACTACCTTCCTTTATGTTTTATAGCAATCTTATGATTTCTGTTGGCATACCACCTAGCTTCTTTCTGATCATTCTTTTTATTTTTAGTTTTCAGTTGTTTCTCTCCTCACTCCTTAGCGTCAGATACTACATACAGTTGGCCTTCTTCTCATCTCTTATATACTCTCTCTCTTACTCCAGCAGCTTTGTTTACCATTTAATATATTATCTGCCAGGCGCCTTCCATCTGTTACCAACATCTCTCCCTCTTTGTCATTTCAGCCTTCGCTATGCTCTCTGAGCTCTCACAGGCAGATCTATTGAACACAGGAATCTCAGTGGAAAATACGAGTACGTTATTTCTCTACTGAGTAAAGCCCTTACAGATCACATGGTCCTGATCCATCTTGCAGCCACCTCATCTGGACTATTTGACCTCCCATGTCACAATAGCAGAGGACCAGACAAGAGGGACACTGGCTCCTAATGACCTCAGCTCAGAAGTGATACACTTGATTCTGCTTCTTTGCCACTGGCCACAACGAATCAAAGGAAAACAGTTGAACTACAAAGGAGGATGAAAAATGTAGATAAGCACATAGGATATTTGATGAGTGCTATCTCGAGGTGACATCACCTCCCATCAAACTTTTATTTCACAGAGAAAACACAGACTATAAAGCAAAAACACCCCAAACTACCTTCTTCTCTTTACGTCCAAGAAGAGCTTTTCGACATAGTGTATAAATACCTAGTCTCACTTCCTCAGTATCTTCCATTCATTTTCCCACCTCATTGGTATTGTTAAGGTTTTCCTCTTTAGCGATTGTATTTTGGCCCCCTCCCATTAAAAAGCTGCCTCCCTCCCATTAAAAATTACTCTTGCTTGATGCCAAGTAATTCTCTAGTTACCTTTTCTCTCTTCCTAATTTCACAGTGCAGTTTATCAAAACTTGTATTTATTCTCATTGTCTGTATTTTCTTATCTTTATGTACCTCGTGACTCACACAATTTTGCTCTTTTCTTCTTACTTATCTGCACTGGAATTGCATTCACCAACATTTAGTTTGTGATTAAACTGAGTGAATATTGTTTGGTCATTCTGTCACCTTTCAGCAATAGTTGATTTTGTTGATCAAACTTGGCATCTCAGAAAAATCTTTCACCTTCACAACAGTAGCATCTTAACCTGCTACTTCTTCCTCCTGCCTCTGGACATCCTTATCTCTTTCACTGGGCACTCTCACTCTGCCCTCTGCCAAGAGATGTGTATTTCTCAGAAGCTCTCTTCTGCCCTTGATAGATGGTCTCATCTACTCTTGTGATTCCAGCCACCATATATATCACAGATCTTGACCTAAAACTTACATCTCTCTCTCCTGAGTCTCTTACAAACTTAACTAATTGCCAACTGAACAACTCTGCCCAAGTATAACATGGACACTTAAAATTAATTATGTGATGTTACTGAACGATTAATTTTACCTTCAATACTTAACTTCCACTATTCATCTCTCTACATCATTTAGACCACCACTATTTGTACACTTGTCCAAGTTGGATACTGGGGGAACATTCAAGACTCTGGACTCTGACAACCCTCAGAATGGGAGAAAATAGTTGCAAACGAAGCAACTGACAAGGGATTCATCTCCAAAAAATATAAACATAAATAAATTTGTAAACTATATAAGCAACTCATGCAGATCAATATCAAAAAAAACAACCCAATGAAACAATGGACGGAAGACCTAAACAGACATTTCTCCAAAGATGGCCAACAAACACGTGAAAAGATGCTCAACATCACGAATTATGAGAGAAATGCAAATCAACACTACAAGGAGGTATCACCTCACACCGGTCAGAATGGCCATCATCAAAAAATCTACAAACAATAAATGCTGGAGAGGATGTGGAGAAAACGGAACGCTCCTACACTGTTGGTGGGAGTGGAAATTGGTACAGCCACTAGGGAGAGCAGTATGGAGGTTCCTTAAAAAAACTACAAATAGAACTACCATATGACCCAGCAATCCCACTACTGGGCCTATACCCTGAGAAAACCAGAATTCAAAAGGAGTCATGTACCAAAATGTTCATTGCAGCTCTATTTACAATAGCCAGGAGATGGAAACAACCTCAGTGTCCATCGTCAGATGAATGGATAAAGAAGATGTGACACACATATTCAGTGGAATATTACTCAGCCATAAAAAGAAACGAAATTGAGCTATTTGTAATGAGGCGGATGGACCTAGAGTCTGTCATACAGAGTGAAGGAAGTCAGAAAGACAAAGACAAATACCGTATGCTAACACATATATATATATGGAATTTAAGAAAAAAAATGTCATGAAGAACCTAGGGGTAAGACAGGAATAAAGACACAGACCTACTAGAGAATGGACTTGGGGATATGGGGAGGGCGAAGGGTAAGCCATGACAAAGTGAGAGAGTGGCATGGACATATGTACACTACCAAACGTAAAATGGATAGCTAGTGGGAAGCAGCCGCATAGCACAGAGAGATCAGCTCGGTGCTTTGTGACCACCTAGAGGGGTGGGATAGGGAGGGTGGGAGTGAGGGAGATGCAAGAGGGAAAGATATAGGAACTTATGTATAACTGATTCACTTTGGTATAAAGCAGAAACTAACACACCATTGTAAAGCCATTATACTCCAATAAAGATGTTACAAAAAGAACACTTGTTTTTTCTTTTGTTTTGTTTTTTGTTTTTTTGTTTTTTACCTTTTAGTTTAAATTTTAGTTCCTGCCCCCAAACATCCATTAAGTCCCCAGGAGAAGGAAAAGGGGATGTGACTAGCAATAGAGAGAAACTTCCTTCACAACAATGGCCATGGCAAGCTTAGGCACTTTTGGTGAAATCTCTCTGGGAAGTACTGGCAGAGGAATAAAAGGCAAACTGACACAGAAGTATTGCCTGGTGTGCATTTCCAGGCTCTGCCTTCTTTCTCATGTCTTGGCGGCAGGTGGAGGAAGAGGAGAAAAGGTTAAACTTTTGTATCAACCGGCAGAATAAGCTTATAACATCCTCTCACTACCTCTGCATGGGTTCTAGTCTCTGCAGCACTACATAAGCTTTGCCCAAAGTAATGAACAGTTGAAAGTCCAATGTAATACTTCACCAAACAACTTAAAAATGCTTGCACACTGGAAAGGATTCAGTTGCGGAGAACACAAATGGACCCAGAGCAACTTTTGCCAAAAGAGAATATTGTGCTAAATGTACAGCCATCGCTCTTTTCCATATGAAGAAACAGTCAGAAGGATAAAAGAACTTGGTCAAAAATCACACAAGTAAGTAGGACAGAATCTGGTCTGTCTGTCATAAGGGTTGTGTTCTTTAACCACCAGGCTAGCTTTTCCCAAACCTGATTCATGCACAGAATAACTATACACCTCTGTTTGCCTTGAATATTCCCTGTTTATACGTATGCCTGCTGCAGTTTTTAATATTGCCCACTTTGACTCCCCAAAGCAACCAAGAACTCACAATAATTTGGTCACTCTATCCATGGACCACTGTGGTGGGACTGCCCAGGAAGCTTAAAAGTGCAGCCTCCCGAGCCCTACTCCAGATCTAGATAAGTTTTCTTAGGGTTGGCTCAAGAATCCAGGTACAAGTCTTTCTCGGTGCTTTTGTGAGTCTCTCGCTCTCGTAAGTTAATAAACCGTTTATTCCGCCTTCCCCAGATGCCCAGCCAGGTCCTGTTAAGGTAGGAGTCCCCCCGCCACATCACAGGGATGCTCCCAGTCAAGTAATCTCTGGAGCCGTGGAGAATCTGAATGGTCTCATGCTGGCCCACCTGCCATGACAAACCTCCTCCAGAGCATTCCCTTTCACAGTTTACATTCTACCACTCCCAAAGGCAGTCCGCTCCAATGAGGCCTGACTTCGTCTGTCCTAACGTGTACCCGCTGATTCAAGCAGTTTAGGAAGAGAAGGTGCTGTGCTTCTCAACCACGGTGGCCCAACCTCTAAAATGGTAGTCGAAGCAGTCTCTACCTCCTGGGAACAACGCCTCTGCAACAGCCCCATTAAACGAATGTCCCATCTTTGCTTTTTCAGGGTGGGGGTCGGGCAACAGGGAGTCCCCCTCCTAAAGAAGGTTCTCTCTCATTGCCACACTATCAGAGGCTGCCCCAAATGTGCTTGCTTCCTGTGGGCCTGATCAGGCTAAGGGCAGAGTTGTCTCTTTCCTTCTCTGAGGCGGACCAAATCGTCTGAGTAACACCTCTTCACACTGTTGACCATGTTTCTCACGGGGGCTGCTGCTGAGTCTTTATCTCATCCTTTCATGGTGGAGAGACAGAGGATTCTAATGACTTTTACTTCTAGGGGAGAGGGGCCTGGAGTGATTATGTTGTCATTTTGTATTATGTCCTTTTGTCATGAATTTGTTTTCAATTTCATGTTCAAATGGGCCCACCATTCCCACTTTGTGAGGTCATTCAGCACCCGCATTTTGCACCTTTAACATCTCTCTCAGTATCACTTGGAAATGTTTGAAATGGCAGGAGCTTGTCCTCATATTCCTATCAGCTGTAAACCCGGAGCCCCGACATGAACCTAACCATTGAGCAGAACACCTCTCCACTACCTGTGTACCACTGCGAAGGCCCCTTAACCTCTTGGTTTCTTTAAGTCCTCAGTTGTAAAAATTTCAGGGTGCGATGAATTTATATTGGGGGCAGGACAAGGTCGAGAAGAGTGTGTCTTTGCTTTTATTCTTCCAAACTGGAATGTCTTCCCTCTCTTCCCCATGGGTCCAAATCTCACTTGTCCTTCAGGCCCACTGCAAAGGAGCCTTCCCTGATTCCCCTGTCCACACAAATCTCTGCCTCTTAGGCTAAGTGCCATACAACCTAGCTGTCTCTTACCTTAATCTTGCCTCTCAAGCCAATCACAGAATGTGGGTCTCTCTTGCCCTCCTGTGGCCCCTGGGGCTGTGCCAGACCACCAGCACGCCCCACCTGGGGTGTCTACTAGACTACGGCATTGGTGGGGAGGCCCAGCTGTGAGGGGCCAGGCAGAGTACCTCTGCCTCTACCCTGTTCTCCTCCAAAAAACTGCCCCTCCTCCTGAAGCCTGCCCCTCAAGTCACAGGTTCCATATATGACCTCACTGGGTAGTGATGCCCTCACAGGCCTTCTCACAGATTCCACGGTAACAGATTCCATGGTAACTGACAACCAAACAGATTCGTATCTGGTGGAGGACTGGTAGGGAAGTTTCTCTGACTATCAGAGACAATGTCTGACTTCATAGGCTATATATACTCAACCCTGTGCTCTGTTCCCTGGCTGGGCAGTGCAGCAGGTACACCCAGACCGGCCACCTCCACAGGAGGTATGGGATACAATCCACCTCACCTGGCTGGCACATGTTTTTGTGGGGCCTGCCAACTATGTACAACTGAGCACACTCCCACATGTAAGTAATACCAGTGACCTGGGACACCTTCAGGGACCCACAGGGCTCACTGCTGAGGACAAGTGAAAGGTCATCCCTGGACAAGTGTGCAGGACGGTTCTAAGCTTTATAATGTAGCCTTCCCCTTTGGGCTACAGGATGCTTCCATTCAGACCCTTTCCTGAATGGCCTCTTAGCAAAAGACAAGTGCATTTTTGTTGGCAAACGGTAAATGGAGCAGTTTGAGGAACAGGGCCACAATTAGAAGCACACCTTCAAACCCAGGCACCTCTGTGCTGTCATGCAGACATCTCTATCGGTCCTCTCAGACACATCCCATACTGAGTTGCTGAGTACTCGGGGACAGGGTGGTGCCATATTGATGGGAAGACCGGAAGAATGAAGGGGGGGGTGATGAAGTGCTAATGAGACGGGAGGGCTGAGGAGATGGTGTCCCAGGAGGCTGCGTTGATGTGAGCCTAGACTTGGTACCCAGACCCCGGTTCTGAGTCTCCTGATCACTCTGCCTCAGTATTCAGCCTTGTTCTAATCTAGATAAAAGTACCAGAGGGCTAGAGTTCAGTGTGGTTGAAACAGGCGGTATAACTGGGGCCCAAGAGGGGTTGCCAAGGTGAGAGGGGTTCTTAACAAATTTGTATTAGATTATTTCTTTCCAAAACTTGAAAGACATTTCCATTAAAGCCTCAGAAGTGACAGACTGCAAGAAATGTTTTCTCTGTTGTGGAAGGGAGAGATGGAGAGGATCATGAGTGCAATTTCTTTCGGGTTCTACTGTTTTCCCTGGAAACGGTGAAGAGACTTCCTCATCTGCTGCAGCCGTAGGCGCTAGGGATTGCTTTTGCAGCCAGTGTCCCTTCTCTAGGGACTCATAGAGGTGATGGGCCAAGGCTGTGTTTTGGATGTCAAGTAGATTAAAGGTCTTCAGCCAGAAACTGGGAGAGACATGAGAGGGGGAAATTGTGGCAGGAGACTGTGCACAGCACAAGTGACTGATCAGTTCTGATTTTCTTTGCAGCAGCAGTGGCTCCCGTTTGTCCTCCCACACCCGGGTACTACCATGTCCTCTACCGAGGGTGTGGAGAAACGCAGTTGGGCTGGCATGGGGAGACATACTGCCTGGTTGGTGGCTACCGGGCCTACGGGGATGTTCCTTTGGCCCCACCAGCAAAGGTGGAAGCAGTGAAGCCAGTCCCCAGACGTGCGCCCAAACGAAAGCACTCTTCAGAAAGTTCGGACGAAGAGCTGGGCTGCTCCAGACCCAAAAACCGGCGATTGGAGCATGGTGGACCTGCTCCCTGAAGCAAGAACAGGATGGAGAGTCAAGCAGCATGCACCCTGCCCCGAGGTTCACATGCTCCTTTACTGCCAGCCCTTTCTGTCCCCAGTGGGGTCCCTTACTGCTCAATAAAATGTTTGTGTGTAACACATTTCTAGGGTCGCCAGTGCTCAGACTTAGGTCACTACCCCTGTGCTAGGCACTCCTGCCACCTGGGAAAGGTTCCAAAGGTGGAACAGCTCCAGGGGGTGCCAGGGATCACAGCAAAAACTTGAGAGGCTGGGGATGAAGGAGTTTGGGCACAGTCCCTAAAGCATCTCTGTGGTTGAGCTTCTGTGAGAAGGCACATCCCCAGAGAGAGAGAGAGAGAGAGAGAGAGAGAGAGAGAGAGAGAGAGAGTGTGTGTGTGTGTGTGTGTGTGTGTGTGTGTGTGTGTTGAGGAGAGGGGGTCTCTAGAGGAGGCAGCTAGGGGGAGGGCCTGAGGCTGGCAATGGGGAATGGCGTGCAGCCTCTGAGTAAGCACAGGCACTTAAGCCCTTGAGGTTTCTGGGAAAGCTAGAGCCACAAGGGCCACGAGATAAGGCAAGTGTAGCAGCAGAACCCAGGTGCCAGGTCTTTCCTCAGAACCTATACTTCTCCACGAGGCCGGGCCTTCCACGCTGAGGTAGGAGGGATCCTGGCCAGAAGGTCAGCCAGCAGCTCTGGGAGGAAGATTGCTGCGGTGGGGACTCTGCTGCCATGGAAATCACTTCATTCCCTTCCACTCAAATAGCCTGCTGACTGGCTTCCTGCTCTGTTGAGTAAAAGGGTCGCTGACTCTCCCCAGAAGGTCGTTCAGTTCACATCCCCAAAGTCCCTCTATTCAGGCCCTGGGGAGGTGTAGCGACTCCTGAGGGCGCTCTTTCCTGAGGCTGGCTGACAGAAGTGGGGGAGGTTCCTGATAGTTCCCAGGCGCTAGTTGAAGTCCCCAGAGAATGGTCATGCAGGTTGGGGAGTCAAGTAGGTGGAGAGAGAAGGTCGGGGGCAGAGGACCCCTTCCTGAAACCAGAGCTCACATGGTTACCCCCCACCCCCCCATTTCCAGAAACTATCTCTTCCCCCACACAAGCCCTCATGGCCCAGTCCCGGGAAACCGGGAGCCCAGAGCACTTGTGGCCACAGAAGCACTGGCACGCAGCCCTCAGGGTGGGCGGGGCCGGCTGCAGGCAGATGGGGATGAGGTGTGCTCCCGGGAGGCCTCGGGCTGAAGGTGGCCCTCTGAGAGAAGCACCCCAGCTTGGACAGGAAGGTTACAGGCCGGGGAGAGCAACCTAGGGCGCCCCCTCGGAGCAGTGGGAGTGGGAAGAGGGGCAGGGGTGGAGGGAACCCACGATGGGAGGCGAGTGGGCTCTCCGCAGAGGCCAGCTTAGCCCGCAGGAGCTGCCTGTGAGCAGGGGGCGGGAGGGCACTGCTGCCCTGTGGCTTCTGGGCTTGCCGGATCGCGGCTCTCTGCGAGGGTCCTGAGACTCTGTATCCCCTCCCTCAAACCGCCCCCCTCGCGAGGCCGCGACGCTGGGTGCCCTGTGTCGACAGGCAGAACCCCACTGCCCGCCCCTCTCAGACCCGCCTCTGCCCGCCTCGATGGTCCCCGCGCACTCAGCCAGCGGCCTCTGCTGTGTCTGCTGCTCCTGCTGGGTCTGCTGCTGCGGCCGGTTACCCGTGAAGACCACGCCGGGCACCTCCAGAACCCCAAGTCCGCGGGAGCGCACGCGGGCCCTGATGCGGGACTTCCCGCTTGTGGACGGGTGGCTGCAGTGTGTGCCGGCTGCTGGGGGCCGCTGGGGGCCTAGCCTGGCCCCGGGCAGGGCAGGAGGTCCGGAGCATGCAGAGCTAGTGGGGAGGCTCCCTCCCACCACCCCTGGATGTCCTCTCCATCATCTATGGATGCCCTTCCCCTTCTCTGTCATCCCCTCCCTGGTGGGAACCCCTCAGCCCAGGCCTCAGCTGCTCCTAGTATAGTCTGTGTGACAGTGGGAGGTGGGGGACCCACAGGCTGGCCCAGGCCAGGCAATGTGTCCTGCCTCATCCCAAGACCTAAGGAGCCCACCTATTTGCCTTGACCTCCCTCCAGCCACAACGACATGCCCCTGGTCCTGAGGCAGTTTTACCACCACGGGCTACAGGATGTTAATCTGCGCAATTTCAGCCATGGCCAGACCAGCGTGGACAGGCTGAAAAATGATCTCGTGGGTGCCCAGGGACACACAAGGTGCCACCATGGCTGCTGGGGAATGTGGGGCAGTTTGGGGGCCTCAGAGACCACAGGTTAGTCACATTGGAACTAAGTTACCATAGTGACCTAGAAAGTGCCATGCCATGGATGCTGGGGGAACAGGGGTCACAGTGAGCCAACCTGACGGGCATCCATGTACCACAGGAAAAGCAACGCATTACATGGGACTTCTGGGCACACTGAGTGTTGTGCCAGCTGAGGAGGCTATGAGAAGCCCAAGGAGCTCCAAAGCCCAAACTAAGCCCTTGCCTTCCCTCAGTTCTGGTGAGCCTGCGTCCCATGCCGGACCCACGAACGCGATGCTGTGCGCCTCACCCTGGAGCAAGTTCACCTCATCTGCCCCATGTGTGCCTCCTATTCTGAGCTGGAGCTTGTGACCTCAGTTAAAGGTAGCCGGGGGACTTCCCTGGTAGTCCAGAGGTGAAGACTCCACGCTTCCACTGCAGGGGCCTCGGGTTGGATCCCCGGTGGGGGAACTAAGAGCCCTCATGCTGCGTGGCACGGCCAAAAAAACAAAACAAAATGGTAAAGAGACTGGTCGTGGTAGGTGTTAGGGACTTCAGTTAGCTACCCCTGCCTCTGAAAATGATCATCTGACCTACCTGCCCCCAGCTCTCAACAATACCCGGAAGTTGGCTAGCCTCAATGGTGTGGAGGGCGGCCACTCACTGGACAGGAGCCTCTCCATCTTGCGTACCTTCTATGCGCTGGGTGTGCGCTACGTGACACTCACCCACACCTGCAACACGCCCTGGTGAGCACAGTGCAGATGGTAAGGGCCCAGTGAGGCAGGGATCTGCCCAAGATCACGCTGGGGCCCAAAGCAAGTTTATCCCTGGGATCCAGCCCTGAACCTGGGGTTGGGAGGGGAATGGAGGTTTGCAGAACAAGACTGAATCCCCAGAAGGGCCCTCCTACTGCCAGGCACAGCCCAGTTTGGGTCCCTCCTCTTGCATCAGGGAGTTGCAGGTGTAGACGGTTCGACACAACCTCTTTCTACGCTCTTGTAGCCAAGTCATGGCCACCAGTCAGACTGCCTCCTGGCCATCCTGCAGAGCACAGAGCTCAGCAAAGGGTATCCACCCCTTCTACAGCAATGTCAGTCGGCTCACCAGCTTTGGCGAGGTAGGGACCCGGCTTCCATACCCTGCCCCACATGAATGTACAGCCCTGCCTGTTCCCTACAGATAAATACACACAAGATAAATGCAGCCCTCATGCCCTCTCCCCATCCTGTCCCTGCAGAAGGTGGTGGCAGAAATGAACCGCCTGGGCATGATGGTGGACTTGGCCCATGTCTCGGATGCTGCGGCACGGCGAGCCCTACAAGTGTCACAGGCACCTGTCATCTTCTCCCACTCAGCTGCCCGGGGTATGTGCAAGAACACTCGCAATGTTCCTGATGATATCCTGCAGCTTCTGGTGAGAGACTGCCCTGGCCCTCAAACCTAAAGCAAGAGATTCAAACCAGGAGCCCTTGAACCTGAGCCTCTTCTCCCTCCATTTCCTCAAACGCCAGGTTAAATATCTTCTGCCCCCAAAACCCACGGTCCACAGCCCCTGAACTCTTCAGCCCTAGGTGGGGGTCTAGGTGGTAAGATACTCCTCCAAACCCGGAAACCCAGGGCCAACACACCACCCAGACCAGGGCTGCGGCTCCTCCATTCACACAAACCCAGAGAGGAGATGACTCTGACCTCACAGCCAGGGCTGAACACCTTCCTCACAGGGGCCGAGAGAGTGAACAGGCAGCTGGCTGTGCTGGGGGCCAAGCTGACTGGCCACGGGTCCGCCCCTACAGAAGAAGAACGGTGGCATCGTGATGGTGCCCTTGTCCGAGTGGGTGCTGCAGTGCAACCCGTTAGCCAACGTGTCTACTGTGGCAGGCGAGCCTCACCCTGGGCTCTCTGAAAACTCGGATTTGGAGCTGAAGCTGGGTCCAAATTTAGGGAGGACTTCAGAAGAGCCCCAGTGGTT
The DNA here is from genome assembly GCF_964341445.2 of Mesoplodon mirus. NCBI lineage: Eukaryota > Metazoa > Chordata > Mammalia > Artiodactyla > Ziphiidae > Mesoplodon > Mesoplodon mirus. Next base: position 251,919 of record NW_028295473.1, read on the forward strand.
TGACCCACCTATTGGCAATAGGTACAGCACCCAAAAACCCAAGAATGGACAGTACACAGCACCTTGGTGCCATGTGGAACTGGAGCCACAGAATCAAAACTGCGATACGGATGGGTATCAGGGAGGCTGTCAGACACTGCTTTATGTCAAACACATAAAGAAAATATCCACTATCAGAACCGTTGGTTGACTGACTTTTTTTCACATCTTTCTGACAAAATTCGTGAAGTTGTGAGTACCACAAGCGTCATTACACTTCTGTTCAAGATGTAATCTCAGGCTCACAATCACTGTTTAGCTTCTGTATATTGCAGTGTACATAAAGGTCTGTATTAGTCTGGTTGGGCTGTTATAGTGAAATACTATAGACTGAACGACTTCCACAGCAGAAATTTATTTTCTCACAGTTCTGGAGGGTGGAAGTCCAAGATTAAGGTACTGAATACCATAAGAATTGGTTTCTGGTGAGAACAATCTTCCTGGCTTGCTGACGGCTGTCTTCTTGCAGTGTCCTCACACGGCCTTTCCTCTACGAGCAGAGGGAGAGAGATCTCTGGAATCTATTCCCCTTCTTATAAGGACACCATCAGTCCCTGTCAGATTATTACCTCACCCTTATGACTTCAGTTAACTTCAGTTACCTCCCTAAAGGACCTATCTCCTATCTTCTACAGTCAACTTAGGAGGGGCTTCAACATATAATTTTTCGGGGGACACAATTCAGTCCATAACAACAACTTAAGATAGCTTTCTCTGATTTTCAGTCTTTCACTAATACCTCCCTCTTTGTCTACGAGTTATTCAAGTTTCCTTAAATTTTTTTTTTAATTTTCTTACATTATCCCTTCCCTTTAAATGCTGTCTTCACTTCTTAATTGGCATTTCTTGCAAATGAAGGCACCTTTCCTCACAATATATTGATTACTCTCCCCACTGTAACACAGCGTCTTCTCCCATGACTTTCCTGAAGTGGTTCCACTTTTGTTCATAAAAGTTTAGCCATCCAATCAGATGCTTTATTTTCAGTTCCCATAGCATTTTGCCTTTGGGAAACAACTGACTCCATTAGATGGTGCTTCTTTTAAAACTACCTTCCTTTATGTTTTATAGCAATCTTATGATTTCTGTTGGCATACCACCTAGCTTCTTTCTGATCATTCTTTTTATTTTTAGTTTTCAGTTGTTTCTCTCCTCACTCCTTAGCGTCAGATACTACATACAGTTGGCCTTCTTCTCATCTCTTATATACTCTCTCTCTTACTCCAGCAGCTTTGTTTACCATTTAATATATTATCTGCCAGGCGCCTTCCATCTGTTACCAACATCTCTCCCTCTTTGTCATTTCAGCCTTCGCTATGCTCTCTGAGCTCTCACAGGCAGATCTATTGAACACAGGAATCTCAGTGGAAAATACGAGTACGTTATTTCTCTACTGAGTAAAGCCCTTACAGATCACATGGTCCTGATCCATCTTGCAGCCACCTCATCTGGACTATTTGACCTCCCATGTCACAATAGCAGAGGACCAGACAAGAGGGACACTGGCTCCTAATGACCTCAGCTCAGAAGTGATACACTTGATTCTGCTTCTTTGCCACTGGCCACAACGAATCAAAGGAAAACAGTTGAACTACAAAGGAGGATGAAAAATGTAGATAAGCACATAGGATATTTGATGAGTGCTATCTCGAGGTGACATCACCTCCCATCAAACTTTTATTTCACAGAGAAAACACAGACTATAAAGCAAAAACACCCCAAACTACCTTCTTCTCTTTACGTCCAAGAAGAGCTTTTCGACATAGTGTATAAATACCTAGTCTCACTTCCTCAGTATCTTCCATTCATTTTCCCACCTCATTGGTATTGTTAAGGTTTTCCTCTTTAGCGATTGTATTTTGGCCCCCTCCCATTAAAAAGCTGCCTCCCTCCCATTAAAAATTACTCTTGCTTGATGCCAAGTAATTCTCTAGTTACCTTTTCTCTCTTCCTAATTTCACAGTGCAGTTTATCAAAACTTGTATTTATTCTCATTGTCTGTATTTTCTTATCTTTATGTACCTCGTGACTCACACAATTTTGCTCTTTTCTTCTTACTTATCTGCACTGGAATTGCATTCACCAACATTTAGTTTGTGATTAAACTGAGTGAATATTGTTTGGTCATTCTGTCACCTTTCAGCAATAGTTGATTTTGTTGATCAAACTTGGCATCTCAGAAAAATCTTTCACCTTCACAACAGTAGCATCTTAACCTGCTACTTCTTCCTCCTGCCTCTGGACATCCTTATCTCTTTCACTGGGCACTCTCACTCTGCCCTCTGCCAAGAGATGTGTATTTCTCAGAAGCTCTCTTCTGCCCTTGATAGATGGTCTCATCTACTCTTGTGATTCCAGCCACCATATATATCACAGATCTTGACCTAAAACTTACATCTCTCTCTCCTGAGTCTCTTACAAACTTAACTAATTGCCAACTGAACAACTCTGCCCAAGTATAACATGGACACTTAAAATTAATTATGTGATGTTACTGAACGATTAATTTTACCTTCAATACTTAACTTCCACTATTCATCTCTCTACATCATTTAGACCACCACTATTTGTACACTTGTCCAAGTTGGATACTGGGGGAACACTCAAGACTCTGGACTCTGACAACCCTCAGAATGGGAGAAAATAGTTGCAAACGAAGCAACTGACAAGGGATTCATCTCCAAAAAATATAAACATAAATAAATTTGTAAACTATATAAGCAACTCATGCAGATCAATATCAAAAAAAACAACCCAATGAAACAATGGACGGAAGACCTAAACAGACATTTCTCCAAAGATGGCCAACAAACACGTGAAAAGATGCTCAACATCACGAATTATGAGAGAAATGCAAATCAACACTACAAGGAGGTATCACCTCACACCGGTCAGAATGGCCATCATCAAAAAATCTACAAACAATAAATGCTGGAGAGGATGTGGAGAAAACGGAACGCTCCTACACTGTTGGTGGGAGTGGAAATTGGTACAGCCACTAGGGAGAGCAGTATGGAGGTTCCTTAAAAAAACTACAAATAGAACTACCATATGACCCAGCAATCCCACTACTGGGCCTATACCCTGAGAAAACCAGAATTCAAAAGGAGTCATGTACCAAAATGTTCATTGCAGCTCTATTTACAATAGCCAGGAGATGGAAACAACCTCAGTGTCCATCGTCAGATGAATGGATAAAGAAGATGTGACACACATATTCAGTGGAATATTACTCAGCCATAAAAAGAAACGAAATTGAGCTATTTGTAATGAGGCGGATGGACCTAGAGTCTGTCATACAGAGTGAAGGAAGTCAGAAAGACAAAGACAAATACCGTATGCTAACACATATATATATATGGAATTTAAGAAAAAAAATGTCATGAAGAACCTAGGGGTAAGACAGGAATAAAGACACAGACCTACTAGAGAATGGACTTGGGGATATGGGGAGGGCGAAGGGTAAGCCATGACAAAGTGAGAGAGTGGCATGGACATATGTACACTACCAAACGTAAAATGGATAGCTAGTGGGAAGCAGCCGCATAGCACAGAGAGATCAGCTCGGTGCTTTGTGACCACCTAGAGGGGTGGGATAGGGAGGGTGGGAGTGAGGGAGATGCAAGAGGGAAAGATATAGGAACTTATGTATAACTGATTCACTTTGGTATAAAGCAGAAACTAACACACCATTGTAAAGCCATTATACTCCAATAAAGATGTTACAAAAAGAACACTTGTTTTTTCTTTTGTTTTGTTTTTTGTTTTTTTGTTTTTTACCTTTTAGTTTAAATTTTAGTTCCTGCCCCCAAACATCCATTAAGTCCCCAGGAGAAGGAAAAGGGGATGTGACTAGCAATAGAGAGAAACTTCCTTCACAACAATGGCCATGGCAAGCTTAGGCACTTTTGGTGAAATCTCTCTGGGAAGTACTGGCAGAGGAATAAAAGGCAAACTGACACAGAAGTATTGCCTGGTGTGCATTTCCAGGCTCTGCCTTCTTTCTCATGTCTTGGCGGCAGGTGGAGGAAGAGGAGAAAAGGTTAAACTTTTGTATCAACCGGCAGAATAAGCTTATAACATCCTCTCACTACCTCTGCATGGGTTCTAGTCTCTGCAGCACTACATAAGCTTTGCCCAAAGTAATGAACAGTTGAAAGTCCAATGTAATACTTCACCAAACAACTTAAAAATGCTTGCACACTGGAAAGGATTCAGTTGCGGAGAACACAAATGGACCCAGAGCAACTTTTGCCAAAAGAGAATATTGTGCTAAATGTACAGCCATCGCTCTTTTCCATATGAAGAAACAGTCAGAAGGATAAAAGAACTTGGTCAAAAATCACACAAGTAAGTAGGACAGAATCTGGTCTGTCTGTCATAAGGGTTGTGTTCTTTAACCACCAGGCTAGCTTTTCCCAAACCTGATTCATGCACAGAATAACTATACACCTCTGTTTGCCTTGAATATTCCCTGTTTATACGTATGCCTGCTGCAGTTTTTAATATTGCCCACTTTGACTCCCCAAAGCAACCAAGAACTCACAATAATTTGGTCACTCTATCCATGGACCACTGTGGTGGGACTGCCCAGGAAGCTTAAAAGTGCAGCCTCCCGAGCCCTACTCCAGATCTAGATAAGTTTTCTTAGGGTTGGCTCAAGAATCCAGGTACAAGTCTTTCTCGGTGCTTTTGTGAGTCTCTCGCTCTCGTAAGTTAATAAACCGTTTATTCCGCCTTCCCCAGATGCCCAGCCAGGTCCTGTTAAGGTAGGAGTCCCCCCGCCACATCACAGGGATGCTCCCAGTCAAGTAATCTCTGGAGCCGTGGAGAATCTGAATGGTCTCATGCTGGCCCACCTGCCATGACAAACCTCCTCCAGAGCATTCCCTTTCACAGTTTACATTCTACCACTCCCAAAGGCAGTCCGCTCCAATGAGGCCTGACTTCGTCTGTCCTAACGTGTACCCGCTGATTCAAGCAGTTTAGGAAGAGAAGGTGCTGTGCTTCTCAACCACGGTGGCCCAACCTCTAAAATGGTAGTCGAAGCAGTCTCTACCTCCTGGGAACAACGCCTCTGCAACAGCCCCATTAAACGAATGTCCCATCTTTGCTTTTTCAGGGTGGGGGTCGGGCAACAGGGAGTCCCCCTCCTAAAGAAGGTTCTCTCTCATTGCCACACTATCAGAGGCTGCCCCAAATGTGCTTGCTTCCTGTGGGCCTGATCAGGCTAAGGGCAGAGTTGTCTCTTTCCTTCTCTGAGGCGGACCAAATCGTCTGAGTAACACCTCTTCACACTGTTGACCATGTTTCTCACGGGGGCTGCTGCTGAGTCTTTATCTCATCCTTTCATGGTGGAGAGACAGAGGATTCTAATGACTTTTACTTCTAGGGGAGAGGGGCCTGGAGTGATTATGTTGTCATTTTGTATTATGTCCTTTTGTCATGAATTTGTTTTCAATTTCATGTTCAAATGGGCCCACCATTCCCACTTTGTGAGGTCATTCAGCACCCGCATTTTGCACCTTTAACATCTCTCTCAGTATCACTTGGAAATGTTTGAAATGGCAGGAGCTTGTCCTCATATTCCTATCAGCTGTAAACCCGGAGCCCCGACATGAACCTAACCATTGAGCAGAACACCTCTCCACTACCTGTGTACCACTGCGAAGGCCCCTTAACCTCTTGGTTTCTTTAAGTCCTCAGTTGTAAAAATTTCAGGGTGCGATGAATTTATATTGGGGGCAGGACAAGGTCGAGAAGAGTGTGTCTTTGCTTTTATTCTTCCAAACTGGAATGTCTTCCCTCTCTTCCCCATGGGTCCAAATCTCACTTGTCCTTCAGGCCCACTGCAAAGGAGCCTTCCCTGATTCCCCTGTCCACACAAATCTCTGCCTCTTAGGCTAAGTGCCATACAACCTAGCTGTCTCTTACCTTAATCTTGCCTCTCAAGCCAATCACAGAATGTGGGTCTCTCTTGCCCTCCTGTGGCCCCTGGGGCTGTGCCAGACCACCAGCACGCCCCACCTGGGGTGTCTACTAGACTACGGCATTGGTGGGGAGGCCCAGCTGTGAGGGGCCAGGCAGAGTACCTCTGCCTCTACCCTGTTCTCCTCCAAAAAACTGCCCCTCCTCCTGAAGCCTGCCCCTCAAGTCACAGGTTCCATATATGACCTCAGTGGGTAGTGATGCCCTCACAGGCCTTCTCACAGATTCCACGGTAACAGATTCCATGGTAACTGACAACCAAACAGATTCGTATCTGGTGGAGGACTGGTAGGGAAGTTTCTCTGACTATCAGAGACAATGTCTGACTTCATAGGCTATATATACTCAACCCTGTGCTCTGTTCCCTGGCTGGGCAGTGCAGCAGGTACACCCAGACCGGCCACCTCCACAGGAGGTATGGGATACAATCCACCTCACCTGGCTGGCACATGTTTTTGTGGGGCCTGCCAACTATGTACAACTGAGCACACTCCCACATGTAAGTAATACCAGTGACCTGGGACACCTTCAGGGACCCACAGGGCTCACTGCTGAGGACAAGTGAAAGGTCATCCCTGGACAAGTGTGCAGGACGGTTCTAAGCTTTATAATGTAGCCTTCCCCTTTGGGCTACAGGATGCTTCCATTCAGACCCTTTCCTGAATGGCCTCTTAGCAAAAGACAAGTGCATTTTTGTTGGCAAACGGTAAATGGAGCAGTTTGAGGAACAGGGCCACAATTAGAAGCACACCTTCAAACCCAGGCACCTCTGTGCTGTCATGCAGACATCTCTATCGGTCCTCTCAGACACATCCCATACTGAGTTGCTGAGTACTCGGGGACAGGGTGGTGCCATATTGATGGGAAGACCGGAAGAATGAAGGGGGGGGTGATGAAGTGCTAATGAGACGGGAGGGCTGAGGAGATGGTGTCCCAGGAGGCTGCGTTGATGTGAGCCTAGACTTGGTACCCAGACCCCGGTTCTGAGTCTCCTGATCACTCTGCCTCAGTATTCAGCCTTGTTCTAATCTAGATAAAAGTACCAGAGGGCTAGAGTTCAGTGTGGTTGAAACAGGCGGTATAACTGGGGCCCAAGAGGGGTTGCCAAGGTGAGAGGGGTTCTTAACAAATTTGTATTAGATTATTTCTTTCCAAAACTTGAAAGACATTTCCATTAAAGCCTCAGAAGTGACAGACTGCAAGAAATGTTTTCTCTGTTGTGGAAGGGAGAGATGGAGAGGATCATGAGTGCAATTTCTTTCGGGTTCTACTGTTTTCCCTGGAAACGGTGAAGAGACTTCCTCATCTGCTGCAGCCGTAGGCGCTAGGGATTGCTTTTGCAGCCAGTGTCCCTTCTCTAGGGACTCATAGAGGTGATGGGCCAAGGCTGTGTTTTGGATGTCAAGTAGATTAAAGGTCTTCAGCCAGAAACTGGGAGAGACATGAGAGGGGGAAATTGTGGCAGGAGACTGTGCACAGCACAAGTGACTGATCAGTTCTGATTTTCTTTGCAGCAGCAGTGGCTCCCGTTTGTCCTCCCACACCCGGGCACTACCATGTCCTCTACCGAGGGTGTGGAGAAACGCAGTTGGGCTGGCATGGGGAGACATACTGCCTGGTTGGTGGCTACCGGGCCTACGGGGATGTTCCTTTGGCCCCACCAGCAAAGGTGGAAGCAGTGAAGCCAGTCCCCAGACGTGCGCCCAAACGAAAGCACTCTTCAGAAAGTTCGGACGAAGAGCTGGGCTGCTCCAGACCCAAAAACCGGCGATTGGAGCATGGTGGACCTGCTCCCTGAAGCAAGAACAGGATGGAGAGTCAAGCAGCATGCACCCTGCCCCGAGGTTCACATGCTCCTTTACTGCCAGCCCTTTGTGTCCCCAGTGGGGTCCCTTACTGCTCAATAAAATGTTTGTGTGTAACACATTTCTAGGGTCGCCAGTGCTCAGACTTAGGTCACTACCCCTGTGCTAGGCACTCCTGCCACCTGGGAAAGGTTCCAAAGGTGGAACAGCTCCAGGGGGTGCCAGGGATCACAGCAAAAACTTGAGAGGCTGGGGATGAAGGAGTTTGGGCACAGTCCCTAAAGCATCTCTGTGGTTGAGCTTCTGTGAGAAGGCACATCCCCAGAGAGAGAGAGAGAGAGAGAGAGAGAGAGAGACAGAGAGAGAGAGAGAGAGAGTGTGTGTGTGTGTGTGTGTGTGTGTGTGTGTGTGTGTGTGTTGAGGAGAGGGGGTCTCTAGAGGAGGCAGCTAGGGGGAGGGCCTGAGGCTGGCAATGGGGAATGGCGTGCAGCCTCTGAGTAAGCACAGGCACTTAAGCCCTTGAGGTTTCTGGGAAAGCTAGAGCCACAAGGGCCACGAGATAAGGCAAGTGTAGCAGCAGAACCCAGGTGCCAGGTCTTTCCTCAGAACCTATACTTCTCCACGAGGCCGGGCCTTCCACGCTGAGGTAGGAGGGATCCTGGCCAGAAGGTCAGCCAGCAGCTCTGGGAGGAAGATTGCTGCGGTGGGGACTCTGCTGCCATGGAAATCACTTCATTTCCTTCCACTCAAATAGCCTGCTGACTGGCTTCCTGCTCTGTTGAGTAAAAGGGTCGCTGACTCTCCCCAGAAGGTCGTTCAGTTCACATCCCCAAAGTCCCTCTATTCAGGCCCTGGGGAGGTGTAGCGACTCCTGAGGGCACTCTTTCCTGAGGCTGGCTGACAGAAGTGGGGGAGGTTCCTGATAGTTCCCAGGCGCTAGTTGAAGTCCCCAGAGAATGGTCATGCAGGTTGGGGAGTCAAGTAGGTGGAGAGAGAAGGTCGGGGGCAGAGGACCCCTTCCTGAAACCAGAGCTCACATGGTTACCCCCCACCCCCCCATTTCCAGAAACTATCTCTTCCCCCACACAAGCCCTCATGGCCCAGTCCCGGGAAACCGGGAGCCCAGAGCACTTGTGGCCACAGAGGCACTGGCACGCAGCCCTCAGGGTGGGCGGGGCCGGCTGCAGGCAGATGGGGATGAGGTGTGCTCCCGGGAGGCCTCGGGCTGAAGGTGGCCCTCTGAGAGAAGCACCCCAGCTTGGACAGGAAGGTTACAGGCCGGGGAGAGCAACCTAGGGCGCCCCCTCGGAGCAGTGGGAGTGGGAAGAGGGGCAGGGGTGGAGGGAACCCACGATGGGAGGCGAGTGGGCTCTCCGCAGAGGCCAGCTTAGCCCGCAGGAGCTGCCTGTGAGCAGGGGGCGGGAGGGCACTGCTGCCCTGTGGCTTCTGGGCTTGCCGGATCGCGGCTCTCTGCGAGGGTCCTGAGACTCTGTATCCCCTCCCTCAAACCGCCCCCCTCGCGAGGCCGCGACGCTGGGTGCCCTGTGTCGACAGGCAGAACCCCACTGCCCGCCCCTCTCAGACCCGCCTCTGCCCGCCTCGATGGTCCCCGCGCACTCAGCCAGCGGCCTCTGCTGTGTCTGCTGCTCCTGCTGGGTCTGCTGCTGCGGCCGGTTACCCGTGAAGACCACGCCGGGCACCTCCAGAACCCCAAGTCCGCGGGAGCGCACGCGGGCCCTGATGCGGGACTTCCCGCTTGTGGACGGGTGGCTGCAGTGTGTGCCGGCTGCTGGGGGCCGCTGGGGGCCTAGCCTGGCCCCGGGCAGGGCAGGAGGTCCGGAGCATGCAGAGCTAGTGGGGAGGCTCCCTCCCACCACCCCTGGATGTCCTCTCCATCATCTATGGATGCCCTTCCCCTTCTCTGTCATCCCCTCCCTGGTGGGAACCCCTCAGCCCAGGCCTCAGCTGCTCCTAGTATAGTCTGTGTGACAGTGGGAGGTGGGGGACCCACAGGCTGGCCCAGGCCAGGCAATGTGTCCTGCCTCATCCCAAGACCTAAGGAGCCCACCTATTTGCCTTGACCTCCCTCCAGCCACAACGACATGCCCCTGGTCCTGAGGCAGTTTTACCACCACGGGCTACAGGATGTTAATCTGCGCAATTTCAGCCATGGCCAGACCAGCGTGGACAGGCTGAAAAATGATCTCGTGGGTGCCCAGGGACACACAAGGTGCCACCATGGCTGCTGGGGAATGTGGGGCAGTTTGGGGGCCTCAGAGACCACAGGTTAGTCACATTGGAACTAAGTTACCATAGTGACCTAGAAAGTGCCATGCCATGGATGCTGGGGGAACAGGGGTCACAGTGAGCCAACCTGACGGGCATCCATGTACCACAGGAAAAGCAACGCATTACATGGGACTTCTGGGCACACTGAGTGTTGTGCCAGCTGAGGAGGCTATGAGAAGCCCAAGGAGCTCCAAAGCCCAAACTAAGCCCTTGCCTTCCCTCAGTTCTGGTGAGCCTGCGTCCCATGCCGGACCCACGAACGCGATGCTGTGCGCCTCACCCTGGAGCAAGTTCACCTCATCTGCCCCATGTGTGCCTCCTATTCTGAGCTGGAGCTTGTGACCTCAGTTAAAGGTAGCCGGGGGACTTCCCTGGTAGTCCAGAGGTGAAGACTCCACGCTTCCACTGCAGGGGCCTCGGGTTGGATCCCCGGTGGGGGAACTAAGAGCCCTCATGCTGCGTGGCACGGCCAAAAAAACAAAACAAAATGGTAAAGAGACTGGTCGTGGTAGGTGTTAGGGACTTCAGTTAGCTACCCCTGCCTCTGAAAATGATCATCTGACCTACCTGCCCCCAGCTCTCAACAATACCCGGAAGTTGGCTAGCCTCATTGGTGTGGAGGGCGGCCACTCACTGGACAGGAGCCTCTCCATCTTGCGTACCTTCTATGCGCTGGGTGTGCGCTACGTGACACTCACCCACACCTGCAACACGCCCTGGTGAGCACAGTGCAGATGGTAAGGGCCCAGTGAGGCAGGGATCTGCCCAAGATCACGCTGGGGCCCAAAGCAAGTTTATCCCTGGGATCCAGCCCTGAACCTGGGGTTGGGAGGGGAATGGAGGTTTGCAGAACAAGACTGAATCCCCAGAAGGGCCCTCCTACTGCCAGGCACAGCCCAGTTTGGGTCCCTCCTCTTGCATCAGGGAGTTGCAGGTGTAGACGGTTCGACACAACCTCTTTCTACGCTCTTGTAGCCAAGTCATGGCCACCAGTCAGACTGCCTCCTGGCCATCCTGCAGAGCACAGAGCTCAGCAAAGGGTATCCACCCCTTCTACAGCAATGTCAGTCGGCTCACCAGCTTTGGCGAGGTAGGGACCCGGCTTCCATACCCTGCCCCACATGAATGTACAGCCCTGCCTGTTCCCTACAGATAAATACACACAAGATAAATGCAGCCCTCATGCCCTCTCCCCATCCTGTCCCTGCAGAAGGTGGTGGCAGAAATGAACCGCCTGGGCATGATGGTGGACTTGGCCCATGTCTCGGATGCTGCGGCACGGCGAGCCCTACAAGTGTCACAGGCACCTGTCATCTTCTCCCACTCAGCTGCCCGGGGTATGTGCAAGAACACTCGCAATGTTCCTGATGATATCCTGCAGCTTCTGGTGAGAGACTGCCCTGGCCCTCAAACCTAAAGCAAGAGATTCAAACCAGGAGCCCTTGAACCTGAGCCTCTTCTCCCTCCATTTCCTCAAACGCCAGGTTAAATATCTTCTGCCCCCAAAACCCACGGTCCACAGCCCCTGAACTCTTCAGCCCTAGGTGGGGGTCTAGGTGGTAAGATACTCCTCCAAACCCGGAAACCCAGGGCCAACACACCACCCAGACCAGGGCTGCGGCTCCTCCATTCACACAAACCCAGAGAGGAGATGACTCTGACCTCACAGCCAGGGCTGAACACCTTCCTCACAGGGGCCGAGAGAGTGAACAGGCAGCTGGCTGTGCTGGGGGCCAAGCTGACTGGCCACGGGTCCGCCCCTACAGAAGAAGAACGGTGGCATCGTGATGGTGCCCTTGTCCGAGTGGGTGCTGCAGTGCAACCCGTTAGCCAACGTGTCTACTGTGGCAGGCGAGCCTCACCCTGGGCTCTCTGAAAACTCGGATTTGGAGCTGAAGCTGGGTCCAAATTTAGGGAGGACTTCAGAAGAGCCCCAGTGGTTTGACCCACCTATTGGCAATAGGTACAGCACCCAAAAACCCAAGAATGGACAGTACACAGCACCTTGGTGCCATGTGGAACTGGAGCCACAGAATCAAAACTGCGATACGGATGGGTATCAGGGAGGCTGTCAGACACTGCTTTATGTCAAACACATAAAGAAAATATCCACTATCAGAACCGTTGGTTGACTGACTTTTTTTCACATCTTTCTGACAAAATTCGTGAAGTTGTGAGTACCACAAGCGTCATTACACTTCTGTTCAAGATGTAATCTCAGGCTCACAATCACTGTTTAGCTTCTGTATATTGCAGTGTACATAAAGGTCTGTATTAGTCTGGTTGGGCTGTTATAGTGAAATACTATAGACTGAACGACTTCCACAGCAGAAATTTATTTTCTCACAGTTCTGGAGGGTGGAAGTCCAAGATTAAGGTACTGAATACCATAAGAATTGGTTTCTGGTGAGAACAATCTTCCTGGCTTGCTGACGGCTGTCTTCTTGCAGTGTCCTCACACGGCCTTTCCTCTACGAGCAGAGGGAGAGAGATCTCTGGAATCTATTCCCCTTCTTATAAGGACACCATCAGTCCCTGTCAGATTATTACCTCACCCTTATGACTTCAGTTAACTTCAGTTACCTCCCTAAAGGACCTATCTCCTATCTTCTACAGTCAACTTAGGAGGGGCTTCAACATATAATTTTTCGGGGGACACAATTCAGTCCATAACAACAACTTAAGATAGCTTTCTCTGATTTTCAGTCTTTCACTAATACCTCCCTCTTTGTCTACGAGTTATTCAAGTTTCCTTAAATTTTTTTTTTAATTTTCTTACATTATCCCTTCCCTTTAAATGCTGTCTTCACTTCTTAATTGGCATTTCTTGCAAATGAAGGCACCTTTCCTCACAATATATTGATTACTCTCCCCACTGTAACACAGCGTCTTCTCCCATGACTTTCCTGAAGTGGTTCCACTTTTGTTCATAAAAGTTTAGCCATCCAATCAGACGCTTTATTTTCAGTTCCCATAGCATTTTGCCTTTGGGAAACAACTGACTCCATTAGATGGTGCTTCTTTTAAAACTACCTTCCTTTATGTTTTATAGCAATCTTATGATTTCTGTTGGCATACCACCTAGCTTCTTTCTGATCATTCTTTTTATTTTTAGTTTTCAGTTGTTTCTCTCCTCACTCCTTAGCGTCAGATACTACATACAGTTGGCCTTCTTCTCATCTCTTATATACTCTCTCTCTTACTCCAGCAGCTTTGTTTACCATTTAATATATTATCTGCCAGGCGCCTTCCATCTGTTACCAACATCTCTCCCTCTTTGTCATTTCAGCCTTCGCTATGCTCTCTGAGCTCTCACAGGCAGATCTATTGAACACAGGAATCTCAGTGGAAAATACGAGTACGTTATTTCTCTACTGAGTAAAGCCCTTACAGATCACATGGTCCTGATCCATCTTGCAGCCACCTCATCTGGACTATTTGACCTCCCATGTCACAATAGCAGAGGACCAGACAAGAGGGACACTGGCTCCTAATGACCTCAGCTCAGAAGTGATACACTTGATTCTGCTTCTTTGCCACTGGCCACAACGAATCAAAGGAAAACAGTTGAACTACAAAGGAGGATGAAAAATGTAGATAAGCACATAGGATATTTGATGAGTGCTATCTCGAGGTGACATCACCTCCCATCAAACTTTTATTTCACAGAGAAAACACAGACTATAAAGCAAAAACACCCCAAACTACCTTCTTCTCTTTACGTCCAAGAAGAGCTTTTCGACATAGTGTATAAATACCTAGTCTCACTTCCTCAGTATCTTCCATTCATTTTCCCACCTCATTGGTATTGTTAAGGTTTTCCTCTTTAGCGATTGTATTTTGGCCCCCTCCCATTAAAAAGCTGCCTCCCTCCCATTAAAAATTACTCTTGCTTGATGCCAAGTAATTCTCTAGTTACCTTTTCTCTCTTCCTAATTTCACAGTGCAGTTTATCAAAACTTGTATTTATTCTCATTGTCTGTATTTTCTTATCTTTATGTACCTCGTGACTCACACAATTTTGCTCTTTTCTTCTTACTTATCTGCACTGGAATTGCATTCACCAACATTTAGTTTGTGATTAAACTGAGTGAATATTGTTTGGTCATTCTGTCACCTTTCAGCAATAGTTGATTTTGTTGATCAAACTTGGCATCTCAGAAAAATCTTTCACCTTCACAACAGTAGCATCTTAACCTGCTACTTCTTCCTCCTGCCTCTGGACATCCTTATCTCTTTCACTGGGCACTCTCACTCTGCCCTCTGCCAAGAGATGTGTATTTCTCAGAAGCTCTCTTCTGCCCTTGATAGATGGTCTCATCTACTCTTGTGATTCCAGCCACCATATATATCACAGATCTTGACCTAAAACTTACATCTCTCTCTCCTGAGTCTCTTACAAACTTAACTAATTGCCAACTGAACAACTCTGCCCAAGTATAACATGGACACTTAAAATTAATTATGTGATGTTACTGAACGATTAATTTTACCTTCAATACTTAACTTCCACTATTCATCTCTCTACATCATTTAGACCACCACTATTTGTACACTTGTCCAAGTTGGATACTGGGGGAACACTCAAGACTCTGGACTCTGACAACCCTCAGAATGGGAGAAAATAGTTGCAAACGAAGCAACTGACAAGGGATTCATCTCCAAAAAATATAAACATAAATAAATTTGTAAACTATATAAGCAACTCATGCAGATCAATATCAAAAAAAACAACCCAATGAAACAATGGACGGAAGACCTAAACAGACATTTCTCCAAAGATGGCCAACAAACACGTGAAAAGATGCTCAACATCACGAATTATGAGAGAAATGCAAATCAACACTACAAGGAGGTATCACCTCACACCGGTCAGAATGGCCATCATCAAAAAATCTACAAACAATAAATGCTGGAGAGGATGTGGAGAAAACGGAACGCTCCTACACTGTTGGTGGGAGTGGAAATTGGTACAGCCACTAGGGAGAGCAGTATGGAGGTTCCTTAAAAAAACTACAAATAGAACTACCATATGACCCAGCAATCCCACTACTGGGCCTATACCCTGAGAAAACCAGAATTCAAAAGGAGTCATGTACCAAAATGTTCATTGCAGCTCTATTTACAATAGCCAGGAGATGGAAACAACCTCAGTGTCCATCGTCAGATGAATGGATAAAGAAGATGTGACACACATATTCAGTGGAATATTACTCAGCCATAAAAAGAAACGAAATTGAGCTATTTGTAATGAGGCGGATGGACCTAGAGTCTGTCATACAGAGTGAAGGAAGTCAGAAAGACAAAGACAAATACCGTATGCTAACACATATATATATATGGAATTTAAGAAAAAAAATGTCATGAAGAACCTAGGGGTAAGACAGGAATAAAGACACAGACCTACTAGAGAATGGACTTGGGGATATGGGGAGGGCGAAGGGTAAGCCATGACAAAGTGAGAGAGTGGCATGGACATATGTACACTACCAAACGTAAAATGGATAGCTAGTGGGAAGCAGCCGCATAGCACAGAGAGATCAGCTCGGTGCTTTGTGACCACCTAGAGGGGTGGGATAGGGAGGGTGGGAGTGAGGGAGATGCAAGAGGGAAAGATATAGGAACTTATGTATAACTGATTCACTTTGGTATAAAGCAGAAACTAACACACCATTGTAAAGCCATTATACTCCAATAAAGATGTTACAAAAAGAACACTTGTTTTTTCTTTTGTTTTGTTTTTTGTTTTTTTGTTTTTTACCTTTTAGTTTAAATTTTAGTTCCTGCCCCCAAACATCCATTAAGTCCCCAGGAGAAGGAAAAGGGGATGTGACTAGCAATAGAGAGAAACTTCCTTCACAACAATGGCCATGGCAAGCTTAGGCACTTTTGGTGAAATCTCTCTGGGAAGTACTGGCAGAGGAATAAAAGGCAAACTGACACAGAAGTATTGCCTGGTGTGCATTTCCAGGCTCTGCCTTCTTTCTCATGTCTTGGCGGCAGGTGGAGGAAGAGGAGAAAAGGTTAAACTTTTGTATCAACCGGCAGAATAAGCTTATAACATCCTCTCACTACCTCTGCATGGGTTCTAGTCTCTGCAGCACTACATAAGCTTTGCCCAAAGTAATGAACAGTTGAAAGTCCAATGTAATACTTCACCAAACAACTTAAAAATGCTTGCACACTGGAAAGGATTCAGTTGCGGAGAACACAAATGGACCCAGAGCAACTTTTGCCAAAAGAGAATATTGTGCTAAATGTACAGCCATCGCTCTTTTCCATATGAAGAAACAGTCAGAAGGATAAAAGAACTTGGTCAAAAATCACACAAGTAAGTAGGACAGAATCTGGTCTGTCTGTCATAAGGGTTGTGTTCTTTAACCACCAGGCTAGCTTTTCCCAAACCTGATTCATGCACAGAATAACTATACACCTCTGTTTGCCTTGAATATTCCCTGTTTATACGTATGCCTGCTGCAGTTTTTAATATTGCCCACTTTGACTCCCCAAAGCAACCAAGAACTCACAATAATTTGGTCACTCTATCCATGGACCACTGTGGTGGGACTGCCCAGGAAGCTTAAAAGTGCAGCCTCCCGAGCCCTACTCCAGATCTAGATAAGTTTTCTTAGGGTTGGCTCAAGAATCCAGGTACAAGTCTTTCTCGGTGCTTTTGTGAGTCTCTCGCTCTCGTAAGTTAATAAACCGTTTATTCCGCCTTCCCCAGATGCCCAGCCAGGTCCTGTTAAGGTAGGAGTCCCCCCGCCACATCACAGGGATGCTCCCAGTCAAGTAATCTCTGGAGCCGTGGAGAATCTGAATGGTCTCATGCTGGCCCACCTGCCATGACAAACCTCCTCCAGAGCATTCCCTTTCACAGTTTACATTCTACCACTCCCAAAGGCAGTCCGCTCCAATGAGGCCTGACTTCGTCTGTCCTAACGTGTACCCGCTGATTCAAGCAGTTTAGGAAGAGAAGGTGCTGTGCTTCTCAACCACGGTGGCCCAACCTCTAAAATGGTAGTCGAAGCAGTCTCTACCTCCTGGGAACAACGCCTCTGCAACAGCCCCATTAAACGAATGTCCCATCTTTGCTTTTTCAGGGTGGGGGTCGGGCAACAGGGAGTCCCCCTCCTAAAGAAGGTTCTCTCTCATTGCCACACTATCAGAGGCTGCCCCAAATGTGCTTGCTTCCTGTGGGCCTGATCAGGCTAAGGGCAGAGTTGTCTCTTTCCTTCTCTGAGGCGGACCAAATCGTCTGAGTAACACCTCTTCACACTGTTGACCATGTTTCTCACGGGGGCTGCTGCTGAGTCTTTATCTCATCCTTTCATGGTGGAGAGACAGAGGATTCTAATGACTTTTACTTCTAGGGGAGAGGGGCCTGGAGTGATTATGTTGTCATTTTGTATTATGTCCTTTTGTCATGAATTTGTTTTCAATTTCATGTTCAAATGGGCCCACCATTCCCACTTTGTGAGGTCATTCAGCACCCGCATTTTGCACCTTTAACATCTCTCTCAGTATCACTTGGAAATGTTTGAAATGGCAGGAGCTTGTCCTCATATTCCTATCAGCTGTAAACCCGGAGCCCCGACATGAACCTAACCATTGAGCAGAACACCTCTCCACTACCTGTGTACCACTGCAAAGGCCCCTTAACCTCTTGGTTTCTTTAAGTCCTCAGTTGTAAAAATTTCAGGGTGCGATGAATTTATATTGGGGGCAGGACAAGGTCGAGAAGAGTGTGTCTTTGCTTTTATTCTTCCAAACTGGAATGTCTTCCCTCTCTTCCCCATGGGTCCAAATCTCACTTGTCCTTCAGGCCCACTGCAAAGGAGCCTTCCCTGATTCCCCTGTCCACACAAATCTCTGCCTCTTAGGCTAAGTGCCATACAACCTAGCTGTCTCTTACCTTAATCTTGCCTCTCAAGCCAATCACAGAATGTGGGTCTCTCTTGCCCTCCTGTGGCCCCTGGGGCTGTGCCAGACCACCAGCACGCCCCACCTGGGGTGTCTACTAGACTACGGCATTGGTGGGGAGGCCCAGCTGTGAGGGGCCAGGCAGAGTACCTCTGCCTCTACCCTGTTCTCCTCCAAAAAACTGCCCCTCCTCCTGAAGCCTGCCCCTCAAGTCACAGGTTCCATATATGACCTCAGTGGGTAGTGATGCCCTCACAGGCCTTCTCACAGATTCCACGGTAACAGATTCCATGGTAACTGACAACCAAACAGATTCGTATCTGGTGGAGGACTGGTAGGGAAGTTTCTCTGACTATCAGAGACAATGTCTGACTTCATAGGCTATATATACTCAACCCTGTGCTCTGTTCCCTGGCTGGGCAGTGCAGCAGGTACACCCAGACCGGCCACCTCCACAGGAGGTATGGGATACAATCCACCTCACCTGGCTGGCACATGTTTTTGTGGGGCCTGCCAACTATGTACAACTGAGCACACTCCCACATGTAAGTAATACCAGTGACCTGGGACACCTTCAGGGACCCACAGGGCTCACTGCTGAGGACAAGTGAAAGGTCATCCCTGGACAAGTGTGCAGGACGGTTCTAAGCTTTATAATGTAGCCTTCCCCTTTGGGCTACAGGATGCTTCCATTCAGACCCTTTCCTGAATGGCCTCTTAGCAAAAGACAAGTGCATTTTTGTTGGCAAACGGTAAATGGAGCAGTTTGAGGAACAGGGCCACAATTAGAAGCACACCTTCAAACCCAGGCACCTCTGTGCTGTCATGCAGACATCTCTATCGGTCCTCTCAGACACATCCCATACTGAGTTGCTGAGTACTCGGGGACAGGGTGGTGCCATATTGATGGGAAGACCGGAAGAATGAAGGGGGGGGTGATGAAGTGCTAATGAGACGGGAGGGCTGAGGAGATGGTGTCCCAGGAGGCTGCGTTGATGTGAGCCTAGACTTGGTACCCAGACCCCGGTTCTGAGTCTCCTGATCACTCTGCCTCAGTATTCAGCCTTGTTCTAATCTAGATAAAAGTACCAGAGGGCTAGAGTTCAGTGTGGTTGAAACAGGCGGTATAACTGGGGCCCAAGAGGGGTTGCCAAGGTGAGAGGGGTTCTTAACAAATTTGTATTAGATTATTTCTTTCCAAAACTTGAAAGACATTTCCATTAAAGCCTCAGAAGTGACAGACTGCAAGAAATGTTTTCTCTGTTGTGGAAGGGAGAGATGGAGAGGATCATGAGTGCAATTTCTTTCGGGTTCTACTGTTTTCCCTGGAAACGGTGAAGAGACTTCCTCATCTGCTGCAGCCGTAGGCGCTAGGGATTGCTTTTGCAGCCAGTGTCCCTTCTCTAGGGACTCATAGAGGTGATGGGCCAAGGCTGTGTTTTGGATGTCAAGTAGATTAAAGGTCTTCAGCCAGAAACTGGGAGAGACATGAGAGGGGGAAATTGTGGCAGGAGACTGTGCACAGCACAAGTGACTGATCAGTTCTGATTTTCTTTGCAGCAGCAGTGGCTCCCGTTTGTCCTCCCACACCCGGGCACTACCATGTCCTCTACCGAGGGTGTGGAGAAACGCAGTTGGGCTGGCATGGGGAGACATACTGCCTGGTTGGTGGCTACCGGGCCTACGGGGATGTTCCTTTGGCCCCACCAGCAAAGGTGGAAGCAGTGAAGCCAGTCCCCAGACGTGCGCCCAAACGAAAGCACTCTTCAGAAAGTTCGGACGAAGAGCTGGGCTGCTCCAGACCCAAAAACCGGCGATTGGAGCATGGTGGACCTGCTCCCTGAAGCAAGAACAGGATGGAGAGTCAAGCAGCATGCACCCTGCCCCGAGGTTCACATGCTCCTTTACTGCCAGCCCTTTCTGTCCCCAGTGGGGTCCCTTACTGCTCAATAAAATGTTTGTGTGTAACACATTTCTAGGGTCGCCAGTGCTCAGACTTAGGTCACTAGCCCTGTGCTAGGCACTCCTGCCACCTGGGAAAGGTTCCAAAGGTGGAACAGCTCCAGGGGGTGCCAGGGATCACAGCAAAAACTTGAGAGGCTGGGGATGAAGGAGTTTGGGCACAGTCCCTAAAGCATCTCTGTGGTTGAGCTTCTGTGAGAAGGCACATCCCCAGAGAGAGAGAGAGAGAGAGAGTGAGTGAGTGAGTGAGTGTGTGTGTGTGTGTGTGTGTGTTGAGGAGAGGGGGTCTCTAGAGGAGGCAGCTAGGGGGAGGGCCTGAGGCTGGCAATGGGGAATGGCGTGCAGCCTCTGAGTAAGCACAGGCACTTAAGCCCTTGAGGTTTCTGGGAAAGCTAGAGCCACAAGGGCCACGAGATAAGGCAAGTGTAGCAGCAGAACCCAGGTGCCAGGTCTTTCCTCAGAACCTATACTTCTCCACGAGGCCGGGCCTTCCACGCTGAGGTAGGAGGGATCCTGGCCAGAAGGTCAGCCAGCAGCTCTGGGAGGAAGATTGCTGCGGTGGGGACTCTGCTGCCATGGAAATCACTTCATTTCCTTCCACTCAAATAGCCTGCTGACTGGCTTCCTGCTCTGTTGAGTAAAAGGGTCGCTGACTCTCCCCAGAAGGTCGTTCAGTTCACATCCCCAAAGTCCCTCTATTCAGGCCCTGGGGAGGTGTAGCGACTCCTGAGGGCGCTCTTTCCTGAGGCTGGCTGACAGAAGTGGGGGAGGTTCCTGATAGTTCCCAGGCGCTAGTTGAAGTCCCCAGAGAATGGTCATGCAGGTTGGGGAGTCAAGTAGGTGGAGAGAGAAGATCGGGGGCAGAGGACCCCTTCCTGAATCCAGAGCTCACATGGTTACCCCCCACCCCCCCATTTCCAGAAACTATCTCTTCCCCCACACAAGCCCTCATGGCCCAGTCCCGGGAAACCGGGAGCCCAGAGCACTTGTGGCCACAGAGGCACTGGCACGCAGCCCTCAGGGTGGGTGGGGCCGGCTGCAGGCAGATGGGGATGAGGTGTGCTCCCGGGAGGCCTCGGGCTGAAGGTGGCCCTCTGAGAGAAGCACCCCAGCTTGGACAGGAAGGTTACAGGCCGGGGAGAGCAACCTAGGGCGCCCCCTCGGAGCAGTGGGAGTGGGAAGAGGGGCAGGGGTGGAGGGAACCCACGATGGGAGGCGAGTGGGCTCTCCGCAGAGGCCAGCTTAGCCCGCAGGAGCTGCCTGTGAGCAGGGGGCGGGAGGGCACTGCTGCCCTGTGGCTTCTGGGCTTCCCGGATCGCGGCTCTCTGCGAGGGTCCTGAGACTCTGTATCCCCTCCCTCAAACCGCCCCCCTCGCGAGGCCGCGACGCTGGGTGCCCTGTGTCGACAGGCAGAACCCCACTGCCCGCCCCTCTCAGACCCGCCTCTGCCCGCCTCGATGGTCCCCGCGCACTCAGCCAGCGGCCTCTGCTGTGTCTGCTGCTCCTGCTGGGTCTGCTGCTGCGGCCGGTTACCCGTGAAGACCACGCCGGGCACCTCCAGAACCCCAAGTCCGCGGGAGCGCACGCGGGCCCTGATGCGGGACTTCCCGCTTGTGGACGGGTGGCTGCAGTGTGTGCCGGCTGCTGGGGGCCGCTGGGGGCCTAGCCTGGCCCCGGGCAGGGCAGGAGGTCCGGAGCATGCAGAGCTAGTGGGGAGGCTCCCTCCCACCACCCCTGGATGTCCTCTCCATCATCTATGGATGCCCTTCCCCTTCTCTGTCATCCCCTCCCTGGTGGGAACCCCTCAGCCCAGGCCTCAGCTGCTCCTAGTATAGTCTGTGTGACAGTGGGAGGTGGGGGACCCACAGGCTGGCCCAGGCCAGGCAATGTGTCCTGCCTCATCCCAAGACCTAAGGAGCCCACCTATTTGCCTTGACCTCCCTCCAGCCACAACGACATGCCCCTGGTCCTGAGGCAGTTTTACCACCACGGGCTACAGGATGTTAATCTGCGCAATTTCAGCCATGGCCAGACCAGCGTGGACAGGCTGAAAAATGATCTCGTGGGTGCCCAGGGACACACAAGGTGCCACCATGGCTGCTGGGGAATGTGGGGCAGTTTGGGGGCCTCAGAGACCACAGGTTAGTCACATTGGAACTAAGTTACCATAGTGACCTAGAAAGTGCCATGCCATGGATGCTGGGGGAACAGGGGTCACAGTGAGCCAACCTGACGGGCATCCAAGTACCACAGAAAAAGCAACGCATTACATGGGACTTCTGGGCACACTGAGTGTTGTGCCAGCTGAGGAGGCTATGAGAAGCCCAAGGAGCTCCAAAGCCCAAACTAAGCCCTTGCCTTCCCTCAGTTCTGGTGAGCCTACGTCCCATGCCGGACCCACGAACGCGATGCTGTGCGCCTCACCCTGGAGCAAGTTCACCTCATCTGCCCCATGTGTGCCTCCTATTCTGAGCTGGAGCTTGTGACCTCAGTTAAAGGTAGCCGGGGGACTTCCCTGGTAGTCCAGAGGTGAAGACTCCACGCTTCCACTGCAGGGGCCTCGGGTTGGATCCCCGGTGGGGGAACTAAGAGCCCTCATGCTGCGTGGCACGGCCAAAAAAACAAAACAAAATGGTAAAGAGACTGGTCGTGGTAGGTGTTAGGGACTTCAGTTAGCTACCCCTGCCTCTGAAAATGATCATCTGACCTACCTGCCCCCAGCTCTCAACAATACCCGGAAGTTGGCTAGCCTCATTGGTGTGGAGGGCGGCCACTCACTGGACAGGAGCCTCTCCATCTTGCGTACCTTCTATGCGCTGGGTGTGCGCTACGTGACACTCACCCACACCTGCAACACGCCCTGGTGAGCACAGTGCAGATGGTAAGGGCCCAGTGAGGCAGGGATCTGCCCAAGATCACGCTGGGGCCCAAAGCAAGTTTATCCCTGGGATCCAGCCCTGAACCTGGGGTTGGGAGGGGAATGGAGGTTTGCAGAACAAGACTGAATCCCCAGAAGGGCCCTCCTACTGCCAGGCACAGCCCAGTTTGGGTCCCTCCTCTTGCATCAGGGAGTTGCAGGTGTAGACGGTTCGACACAACCTCTTTCTACGCTCTTGTAGCCAAGTCATGGCCACCAGTCAGACTGCCTCCTGGCCATCCTGCAGAGCACAGAGCTCAGCAAAGGGTATCCACCCCTTCTACAGCAATGTCAGTCGGCTCACCAGCTTTGGCGAGGTAAGGACCCGGCTTCCATACCCTGCCCCACATGAATGTACAGCCCTGCCTGTTCCCTACAGATAAATACACACAAGATAAATGCAGCCCTCATGCCCTCTCCCCATCCTGTCCCTGCAGAAGGTGGTGGCAGAAATGAACCGCCTGGGCATGATGGTGGACTTGGCCCATGTCTCGGATGCTGCGGCACGGCGAGCCCTACAAGTGTCACAGGCACCTGTCATCTTCTCCCACTCAGCTGCCCGGGGTATGTGCAAGAACACTCGCAATGTTCCTGATGATATCCTGCAGCTTCTGGTGAGAGACTGCCCTGGCCCTCAAACCTAAAGCAAGAGATTCAAACCAGGAGCCCTTGAACCTGAGCCTCTTCTCCCTCCATTTCCTCAAACGCCAGGTTAAATATCTTCTGCCCCCAAAACCCACGGTCCACAGCCCCTGAACTCTTCAGCCCTAGGTGGGGGTCTAGGTGGTAAGATACTCCTCCAAACCCGGAAACCCAGGGCCAACACACCACCCAGACCAGGGCTGCGGCTCCTCCATTCACACAAACCCAGAGAGGAGATGACTCTGACCTCACAGCCAGGGCTGAACACCTTCCTCACAGGGGCCGAGAGAGTGAACAGGCAGCTGGCTGTGCTGGGGGCCAAGCTGACTGGCCACGGGTCCGCCCCTACAGAAGAAGAACGGTGGCATCGTGATGGTGCCCTTGTCCGAGTGGGTGCTGCAGTGCAACCCGTTAGCCAACGTGTCTACTGTGGCAGGCGAGCCTCACCCTGGGCTCTCTGAAAACTCGGATTTGGAGCTGAAGCTGGGTCCAAATTTAGGGAGGACTTCAGAAGAGCCCCAGTGGTTTGACCCACCTATTGGCAATAGGTACAGCACCCAAAAACCCAAGAATGGACAGTACACAGCACCTTGGTGCCATGTGGAACTGGAGCCACAGAATCAAAACTGCGATACGGATGGGTATCAGGGAGGCTGTCAGACACTGCTTTATGTCAAACACATAAAGAAAATATCCACTATCAGAACCGTTGGTTGACTGACTTTTTTTCACATCTTTCTGACAAAATTCGTGAAGTTGTGAGTACCACAAGCATCATTACACTTCTGTTCAAGATGTAATCTCAGGCTCACAATCATTGTTTAGCTTCTGTATATTGCAGTGTACATAAAGATATGTATTAGTCTGGTTGGGCTGTTATAGTGAAATACTATAGACTGAACGACTTCCACAGCAGAAATTTATTTTCTCACAGTTCTGGAGGGTGGAAGTCCAAGATTAAGGTACTGAATACCATAAGAATTGGTTTCTGGTGAGAACAATCTTCCTGGCTTGCTGACGGCTGTCTTCTTGCAGTGTCCTCACACGGCCTTTCCTCTACGAGCAGAGGGAGAGAGATCTCTGGAATCTATTCCCCTTCTTATAAGGACACCATCAGTCCCTGTCAGATTATTACCTCACCCTTATGACTTCAGTTAACTTCAGTTACCTCCCTAAAGGACCTATCTCCTATCTTCTACAGTCAACTTAGGAGGGGCTTCAACATATAATTTTTCGGGGGACACAATTCAGTCCATAACAACAACTTAAGATAGCTTTCTCTGATTTTCAGTCTTTCACTAATACCTCCCTCTTTGTCTACGAGTTATTCAAGTTTCCTTAAATTTTTTTTTTAATTTTCTTACATTATCCCTTCCCTTTAAATGCTGTCTTCACTTCTTAATTGGCATTTCTTGCAAATGAAGGCACCTTTCCTCACAATATATTGATTACTCTCCCCACTGTAACACAGCGTCTTCTCCCATGACTTTCCTGAAGTGGTTCCACTTTTGTTCATAAAAGTTTAGCCATCCAATCAGATGCTTTATTTTCAGTTCCCATAGCATTTTGCCTTTGGGAAACAACTGACTCCATTAGATGGTGCTTCTTTTAAAACTACCTTCCTTTATGTTTTATAGCAATCTTATGATTTCTGTTGGCATACCACCTAGCTTCTTTCTGATCATTCTTTTTATTTTTAATTTTCAGTTGTTTCTCTCCTCACTCCTTAGCGTCAGATACTACATACAGTTGGCCTTCTTCTCATCTCTTATATACTCTCTCTCTTACTCCAGCAGCTTTGTTTACCATTTAATATATTATCTGCCAGGCGCCTTCCATCTGTTACCAACATCTCTCCCTCTTTGTCATTTCAGCCTTCGCTATGCTCTCTGAGCTCTCATAGGCAGATCTATTGAACACAGGAATCTCAGTGGAAAATACGAGTACGTTATTTCTCTACTGAGTAAAGCCCTTACAGATCACATGGTCCTGATCCATCTTGCAGCCACCCATCTGGACTATTTGACCTCCCATGTCACAATAGCAGAGGACCAGACAAGAGGGACACTGGCTCCTAATGACCTCAGCTCAGAAGTGATACACTTGATTCTGCTTCTTTGCCACTGGCCACAACGAATCAAAGGAAAACAGTTGAACTACAAAGGAGGATGAAAAATGTAGATAAGCACATAGGATATTTGATGAGTGCTATCTCGAGGTGACATCACCTCCCATCAAACTTTTATTTCACAGAGAAAACACAGACTATAAAGCAAAAACACCCCAAACTACCTTCTTCTCTTTACGTCCAAGAAGAGCTTTTCGACATAGTGTATAAATACCTAGTCTCACTTCCTCAGTATCTTCCATTCATTTTCCCACCTCATTGGTATTGTTAAGGTTTTCCTCTTTAGCGATTGTATTTTGGCCCCCTCCCATTAAAAAGCTGCCTCCCTCCCATTAAAAATTACTCTTGCTTGATGCCAAGTAATTCTCTAGTTACCTTTTCTCTCTTCCTAATTTCACAGTGCAGTTTATCAAAACTTGTATTTATTCTCATTGTCTGTATTTTCTTATCTTTATGTACCTCGTGACTCACACAATTTTGCTCTTTTCTTCTTACTTATCTGCACTGGAATTGCATTCACCAACATTTAGTTTGTGATTAAACTGAGTGAATATTGTTTGGTCATTCTGTCACCTTTCAGCAATAGTTGATTTTGTTGATCAAACTTGGCATCTCAGAAAAATCTTTCACCTTCACAACAGTAGCATCTTAACCTGCTACTTCTTCCTCCTGCCTCTGGACATCCTTATCTCTTTCACTGGGCACTCTCACTCTGCCCTCTGCCAAGAGATGTGTATTTCTCAGAAGCTCTCTTCTGCCCTTGATAGATGGTCTCATCTACTCTTGTGATTCCAGCCACCATATATATCACAGATCTTGACCTAAAACTTACATCTCTCTCTCCTGAGTCTCTTACAAACTTAACTAATTGCCAACTGAACAACTCTGCCCAAGTATAACATGGACACTTAAAATTAATTATGTGATGTTACTGAACGATTAATTTTACCTTCAATACTTAACTTCCACTATTCATCTCTCTACATCATTTAGACCACCACTATTTGTACACTTGTCCAAGTTGGATACTGGGGGAACACTCAAGACTCTGGACTCTGACAACCCTCAGAATGGGAGAAAATAGTTGCAAACGAAGCAACTGACAAGGGATTCATCTCCAAAAAATATAAACATAAATAAATTTGTAAACTATATAAGCAACTCATGCAGATCAATATCAAAAAAAACAACCCAATGAAACAATGGACGGAAGACCTAAACAGACATTTCTCCAAAGATGGCCAACAAACACGTGAAAAGATGCTCAACATCACGAATTATGAGAGAAATGCAAATCAACACTACAAGGAGGTATCACCTCACACCGGTCAGAATGGCCATCATCAAAAAATCTACAAACAATAAATGCTGGAGAGGATGTGGAGAAAACGGAACGCTCCTACACTGTTGGTGGGAGTGGAAATTGGTACAGCCACTAGGGAGAGCAGTATGGAGGTTCCTTAAAAAAACTACAAATAGAACTACCATATGACCCAGCAATCCCACTACTGGGCCTATACCCTGAGAAAACCAGAATTCAAAAGGAGTCATGTACCAAAATGTTCATTGCAGCTCTATTTACAATAGCCAGGAGATGGAAACAACCTCAGTGTCCATCATCAGATGAATGGATAAAGAAGATGTGACACACATATTCAGTGGAATATTACTCAGCCATAAAAAGAAACGAAATTGAGCTATTTGTAATGAGGCGGATGGACCTAGAGTCTGTCATACAGAGTGAAGGAAGTCAGAAAGACAAAGACAAATACCGTATGCTAACACATATATATATATGGAATTTAAGAAAAAAAATGTCATGAAGAACCTAGGGGTAAGACAGGAATAAAGACACAGACCTACTAGAGAATGGACTTGGGGATATGGGGAGGGCGAAGGGTAAGCCATGACAAAGTGAGAGAGTGGCATGGACATATGTACACTACCAAACGTAAAATGGATAGCTAGTGGGAAGCAGCCGCATAGCACAGAGAGATCAGCTCGGTGCTTTGTGACCACCTAGAGGGGTGGGATAGGGAGGGTGGGAGTGAGGGAGATGCAAGAGGGAAAGATATAGGAACTTATGTATAACTGATTCACTTTGGTATAAAGCAGAAACTAACACACCATTGTAAAGCCATTATACTCCAATAAAGATGTTACAAAAAGAACACTTGTTTTTTCTTTTGTTTTGTTTTTTGTTTTTTTGTTTTTTACCTTTTAGTTTAAATTTTAGTTCCTGCCCCCAAACATCCATTAAGTCCCCAGGAGAAGGAAAAGGGGATGTGACTAGCAATAGAGAGAAACTTCCTTCACAACAATGGCCATGGCAAGCTTAGGCACTTTTGGTGAAATCTCTCTGGGAAGTACTGGCAGAGGAATAAAAGGCAAACTGACACAGAAGTATTGCCTGGTGTGCATTTCCAGGCTCTGCCTTCTTTCTCATGTCTTGGCGGCAGGTGGAGGAAGAGGAGAAAAGGTTAAACTTTTGTATCAACCGGCAGAATAAGCTTATAACATCCTCTCACTACCTCTGCATGGGTTCTAGTCTCTGCAGCACTACATAAGCTTTGCCCAAAGTAATGAACAGTTGAAAGTCCCATGTAATACTTCACCAAACAACTTAAAAATGCTTGCACACTGGAAAGGATTCAGTTGCGGAGAACACAAATGGACCCAGAGCAACTTTTGCCAAAAGAGAATATTGTGCTAAATGTACAGCCATCGCTCTTTTCCATATGAAGAAACAGTCAGAAGGATAAAAGAACTTGGTCAAAAATCACACAAGTAAGTAGGACAGAATCTGGTCTGTCTGTCATAAGGGTTGTGTTCTTTAACCACCAGGCTAGCTTTTCCCAAACCTGATTCATGCACAGAATAACTATACACCTCTGTTTGCCTTGAATATTCCCTGTTTATACGTATGCCTGCTGCAGTTTTTAATATTGCCCACTTTGACTCCCCAAAGCAACCAAGAACTCACAATAATTTGGTCACTCTATCCATGGACCACTGTGGTGGGACTGCCCAGGAAGCTTAAAAGTGCAGCCTCCCGAGCCCTACTCCAGATCTAGATAAGTTTTCTTAGGGTTGGCTCAAGAATCCAGGTACAAGTCTTTCTCGGTGCTTTTGTGAGTCTCTCGCTCTCGTAAGTTAATAAACCGTTTATTCCGCCTTCCCCAGATGCCCAGCCAGGTCCTGTTAAGGTAGGAGTCCCCCCGCCACATCACAGGGATGCTCCCAGTCAAGTAATCTCTGGAGCCGTGGAGAATCTGAATGGTCTCATGCTGGCCCACCTGCCATGACAAACCTCCTCCAGAGCATTCCCTTTCACAGTTTACATTCTACCACTCCCAAAGGCAGTCCGCTCCAATGAGGCCTGACTTCGTCTGTCCTAACGTGTACCCGCTGATTCAAGCAGTTTAGGAAGAGAAGGTGCTGTGCTTCTCAACCACGGTGGCCCAACCTCTAAAATGGTAGTCGAAGCAGTCTCTACCTCCTGGGAACAACGCCTCTGCAACAGCCCCATTAAACGAATGTCCCATCTTTGCTTTTTCAGGGTGGGGGTCGGGCAACAGGGAGTCCCCCTCCTAAAGAAAGTTCTCTCTCATTGCCACACTATCAGAGGCTGCCCCAAATGTGCTTGCTTCCTGTGGGCCTGATCAGGCTAAGGGCAGAGTTGTCTCTTTCCTTCTCTGAGGCGGACCAAATCGTCTGAGTAACACCTCTTCACACTGTTGACCATGTTTCTCACGGGGGCTGCTGCTGAGTCTTTATCTCATCCTTTCATGGTGGAGAGACAGAGGATTCTAATGACTTTTACTTCTAGGGGAGAGGGGCCTGGAGTGATTATGTTGTCATTTTGTATTATGTCCTTTTGTCATGAATTTGTTTTCAATTTCATGTTCAAATGGGCCCACCATTCCCACTTTGTGAGGTCATTCAGCACCCGCATTTTGCACCTTTAACATCTCTCTCAGTATCACTTGGAAATGTTTGAAATGGCAGGAGCTTGTCCTCATATTCCTATCAGCTGTAAACCCGGAGCCCCGACATGAACCTAACCATTGAGCAGAACACCTCTCCACTACCTGTGTACCACTGCAAAGGCCCCTTAACCTCTTGGTTTCTTTAAGTCCTCAGTTGTAAAAATTTCAGGGTGCGATGAATTTATATTGGGGGCAGGACAAGGTCGAGAAGAGTGTGTCTTTGCTTTTATTCTTCCAAACTGGAATGTCTTCCCTCTCTTCCCCATGGGTCCAAATCTCACTTGTCCTTCAGGCCCACTGCAAAGGAGCCTTCCCTGATTCCCCTGTCCACACAAATCTCTGCCTCTTAGGCTAAGTGCCATACAACCTAGCTGTCTCTTACCTTAATCTTGCCTCTCAAGCCAATCACAGAATGTGGGTCTCTCTTGCCCTCCTGTGGCCCCTGGGGCTGTGCCAGACCACCAGCACGCCCCACCTGGGGTGTCTACTAGACTACGGCATTGGTGGGGAGGCCCAGCTGTGAGGGGCCAGGCAGAGTACCTCTGCCTCTACCCTGTTCTCCTCCAAAAAACTGCCCCTCCTCCTGAAGCCTGCCCCTCAAGTCACAGGTTCCATATATGACCTCACTGGGTAGTGATGCCCTCACAGGCCTTCTCACAGATTCCACGGTAACAGATTCCATGGTAACTGACAACCAAACAGATTCGTATCTGGTGGAGGACTGGTAGGGAAGTTTCTCTGACTATCAGAGACAATGTCTGACTTCATAGGCTATATATACTCAACCCTGTGCTCTGTTCCCTGGCTGGGCAGTGCAGCAGGTACACCCAGACCGGCCACCTCCACAGGAGGTATGGGATACAATCCACCTCACCTGGCTGGCACATGTTTTTGTGGGGCCTGCCAACTATGTACAACTGAGCACACTCCCACATGTAAGTAATACCAGTGACCTGGGACACCTTCAGGGACCCACAGGGCTCACTGCTGAGGACAAGTGAAAGGTCATCCCTGGACAAGTGTGCAGGACGGTTCTAAGCTTTATAATGTAGCCTTCCCCTTTGGGCTACAGGATGCTTCCATTCAGACCCTTTCCTGAATGGCCTCTTAGCAAAAGACAAGTGCATTTTTGTTGGCAAACGGTAAATGGAGCAGTTTGAGGAACAGGGCCACAATTAGAAGCACACCTTCAAACCCAGGCACCTCTGTGCTGTCATGCAGACATCTCTATCGGTCCTCTCAGACACATCCCATACTGAGTTGCTGAGTACTCGGGGACAGGGTGGTGCCATATTGATGGGAAGACCGGAAGAATGAAGGGGGGGGTGATGAAGTGCTAATGAGACGGGAGGGCTGAGGAGATGGTGTCCCAGGAGGCTGCGTTGATGTGAGCCTAGACTTGGTACCCAGACCCCGGTTCTGAGTCTCCTGATCACTCTGCCTCAGTATTCAGCCTTGTTCTAATCTAGATAAAAGTACCAGAGGGCTAGAGTTCAGTGTGGTTGAAACAGGCGGTATAACTGGGGCCCAAGAGGGGTTGCCAAGGTGAGAGGGGTTCTTAACAAATTTGTATTAGATTATTTCTTTCCAAAACTTGAAAGACATTTCCATTAAAGCCTCAGAAGTGACAGACTGCAAGAAATGTTTTCTCTGTTGTGGAAGGGAGAGATGGAGAGGATCATGAGTGCAATTTCTTTCGGGTTCTACTGTTTTCCCTGGAAACGGTGAAGAGACTTCCTCATCTGCTGCAGCCGTAGGCGCTAGGGATTGCTTTTGCAGCCAGTGTCCCTTCTCTAGGGACTCATAGAGGTGATGGGCCAAGGCTGTGTTTTGGATGTCAAGTAGATTAAAGGTCTTCAGCCAGAAACTGGGAGAGACATGAGAGGGGGAAATTGTGGCAGGAGACTGTGCACAGCACAAGTGACTGATCAGTTCTGATTTTCTTTGCAGCAGCAGTGGCTCCCGTTTGTCCTCCCACACCCGGGCACTACCATGTCCTCTACCGAGGGTGTGGAGAAACGCAGTTGGGCTGGCATGGGGAGACATACTGCCTGGTTGGTGGCTACCGGGCCTACGGGGATGTTCCTTTGGCCCCACCAGCAAAGGTGGAAGCAGTGAAGCCAGTCCCCAGACGTGCGCCCAAACGAAAGCACTCTTCAGAAAGTTCGGACGAAGAGCTGGGCTGCTCCAGACCCAAAAACCGGCGATTGGAGCATGGTGGACCTGCTCCCTGAAGCAAGAACAGGATGGAGAGTCAAGCAGCATGCACCCTGCCCCGAGGTTCACATGCTCCTTTACTGCCAGCCCTTTCTGTCCCCAGTGGGGTCCCTTACTGCTCAATAAAATGTTTGTGTGTAACACATTTCTAGGGTCGCCAGTGCTCAGACTTAGGTCACTAGCCCTGTGCTAGGCACTCCTGCCACCTGGGAAAGGTTCCAAAGGTGGAACAGCTCCAGGGGGTGCCAGGGATCACAGCAAAAACTTGAGAGGCTGGGGATGAAGGAGTTTGGGCACAGTCCCTAAAGCATCTCTGTGGTTGAGCTTCTGTGAGAAGGCACATCCCCAGAGAGAGAGAGAGAGAGAGAGTGAGTGAGTGAGTGAGTGTGTGTGTGTGTGTGTGTTGAGGAGAGGGGGTCTCTAGAGGAGGCAGCTAGGGGGAGGGCCTGAGGCTGGCAATGGGGAATGGCGTGCAGCCTCTGAGTAAGCACAGGCACTTAAGCCCTTGAGGTTTCTGGGAAAGCTAGAGCCACAAGGGCCACGAGATAAGGCAAGTGTAGCAGCAGAACCCAGGTGCCAGGTCTTTCCTCAGAACCTATACTTCTCCACGAGGCCGGGCCTTCCACGCTGAGGTAGGAGGGATCCTGGCCAGAAGGTCAGCCAGCAGCTCTGGGAGGAAGATTGCTGCGGTGGGGACTCTGCTGCCATGGAAATCACTTCATTTCCTTCCACTCAAATAGCCTGCTGACTGGCTTCCTGCTCTGTTGAGTAAAAGGGTCGCTGACTCTCCCCAGAAGGTCGTTCAGTTCACATCCCCAAAGTCCCTCTATTCAGGCCCTGGGGAGGTGTAGCGACTCCTGAGGGCGCTCTTTCCTGAGGCTGGCTGACAGAAGTGGGGGAGGTTCCTGATAGTTCCCAGGCGCTAGTTGAAGTCCCCAGAGAATGGTCATGCAGGTTGGGGAGTCAAGTAGGTGGAGAGAGAAGGTCGGGGGCAGAGGACCCCTTCCTGAAACCAGAGCTCACATGGTTACCCCCCACCCCCCCATTTCCAGAAACTATCTCTTCCCCCACACAAGCCCTCATGGCCCAGTCCCGGGAAACCGGGAGCCCAGAGCACTTGTGGCCACAGAGGCACTGGCACGCAGCCCTCAGGGTGGGCGGGGCCGGCTGCAGGCAGATGGGGATGAGGTGTGCTCCCGGGAGGCCTCGGGCTGAAGGTGGCCCTCTGAGAGAAGCACCCCAGCTTGGACAGGAAGGTTACAGGCCGGGGAGAGCAACCTAGGGCGCCCCCTCGGAGCAGTGGGAGTGGGAAGAGGGGCAGGGGTGGAGGGAACCCACGATGGGAGGCGAGTGGGCTCTCCGCAGAGGCCAGCTTAGCCCGCAGGAGCTGCCTGTGAGCAGGGGGCGGGAGGGCACTGCTGCCCTGTGGCTGCTGGGCTTCCCGGATCGCGGCTCTCTGCGAGGGTCCTGAGACTCTGTATCCCCTCCCTCAAACCGCCCCCCTCGCGAGGCCGCGACGCTGGGTGCCCTGTGTCGACAGGCAGAACCCCACTGCCCGCCCCTCGCAGACCCGCCTCTGCCCGCCTCGATGGTCCCCGCGCACTCAGCCAGCGGCCTCTGTTGTGTCTGCTGCTCCTGCTGGGTCTGCTGCTGCGGCCGGTTACCTGTGAAGACCACGCCGGGCACCTCCAGAACCCCAAGTCCGCGGGAGCGCACGCCGGCCCTGATGCGGGACTTCCCGCTTGTGGACAGGTGGCTGCAGTGTGTGCCGGCTGCTGGGGGCCGCTGGGGGCCTAGCCTGGCCCCGGGCAGGGCAGGAGGTCCGGAGCATGCAGAGCTAGTGGGGAGGCTCCCTCCCACCACCCCTGGATGTCCTCTCCATCATCTATGGATGCCCTTCCCCTTCTCTGTCATCCCCTCCCTGGTGGGAACCCCTCAGCCCAGGCCTCAGCTGCTCCTAGTATAGTCTGTGTGACAGTGGGAGGTGGGGGACCCACAGGCTGGCCCAGGCCAGGCAATGTGTCCTGCCTCATCCCAAGACCTAAGGAGCCCACCTATTTGCCTTGACCTCCCTCCAGCCACAACGACATGCCCCTGGTCCTGAGGCAGTTTTACCACCACGGGCTACAGGATGTTAATCTGCGCAATTTCAGCCATGGCCAGACCAGCGTGGACAGGCTGAAAAATGATCTCGTGGGTGCCCAGGGACACACAAGGTGCCACCATGGCTGCTGGGGAATGTGGGGCAGTTTGGGGGCCTCAGAGACCACAGGTTAGTCACATTGGAACTAAGTTACCATAGTGACCTAGAAAGTGCCATGCCATGGATGCTGGGGGAACAGGGGTCACAGTGAGCCAACCTGACGGGCATCCAAGTACCACAGAAAAAGCAACGCATTACATGGGACTTCTGGGCACACTGAGTGTTGTGCCAGCTGAGGAGGCTATGAGAAGCCCAAGGAGCTCCAAAGCCCAAACTAAGCCCTTGCCTTCCCTCAGTTCTGGTGAGCCTGCGTCCCATGCCGGACCCACGAACGCGATGCTGTGCGCCTCACCCTGGAGCAAGTTCACCTCATCTGCCCCATGTGTGCCTCCTATTCTGAGCTGGAGCTTGTGACCTCAGTTAAAGGTAGACGGGGGACTTCCTTGGTAGTCCAGAGGTGAAGACTCCACGCTTCCACTGCAGGGGCCTCGGGTTGGATCCCCAGTGGGGGAACTAAGAGCCCTCATGCTGCGCGGCACAGGCAAAAAAACAAAACAAAATGGTAAAGAGACTGGTCGTGGTAGGTGTTAGGGACTTCAGTTAGCTACCCCTGCCTCTGAAAATGATCATCTGACCTACCTGCCCCCAGCTCTCAACAATACCCGGAAGTTGGCTAGCCTCATTGGTGTGGAGGGCGGCCACTCACTGGACAGGAGCCTCTCCATCTTGCGTACCTTCTATGCGCTGGGTGTGCGCTACGTGACACTCACCCACACCTGCAACACGCCCTGGTGAGCACAGTGCAGATGGTAAGGGCCCAGTGAGGCAGGGATCTGCCCAAGATCACGCTGGGGCCCAAAGCAAGTTTACCCCTGGGATCCAGCCCTGAACCTGGGGTTGGGAGGGGAATGGAGGTTTGCAGAACAAGACTGAATCCCCAGAAGGGCCCTCCTACTGCCAGGCACAGCCCAGTTTGGGTCCCTCCTCTTGCATCAGGGAGTTGCAGGTCTAGACGGTTCGACACAACCTCTTTCTACGCTCTTGTAGCCAAGTCATGGCCACCAGTCAGACTGCCTCCTGGCCATCCTGCAGGGCACAGAGCTCAGCAAAGGGTATCCACCCCTTCTACAGCAATGTCAGTCGGCTCACCGGCTGTGGCGAGGTAAGGACCCGGCTTCCATACCCTGCCCCACATGAATCTACAGCCCTGCCTGTTCCCTACAGATAAATACACACAAGATAAATGCAGCCCTCATGCCCTCTCCCCATCCTGTCCCTGCAGAAGGTGGTGGCAGAAATGAACCGCCTGGGCATGATGGTGGACTTGGCCCATGTCTCGGATGCTGCGGCACGGCGAGCCCTACAAGTGTCACAGGCACCTGTCATCTTCTCCCACTCAACTGCCCGGGGTATGTGCAAGAACACTCGCAATGTTCCTGATGATATCCTGCAGCTTCTGGTGAGAGACTGCCCTGGCCCTCAAACTTAAGCAAGAGATTCAAACCAGGAGCCCTTGAACCTGAGCCTCTTCTCCCTCCATTTCCTCAAACGCCAGGTTAAATATCTTCTGCCCCCAAAACCCACGGTCCACAGCCCCTGAACTCTTCAGCCCTAGGTGGGGGTCTAGGTGGTAAGATACTCCTCCAAACCCGGAAACCCTGGGCCAACACACCACCCAGACCAGGGCTGCGGCTCCTCCATTCACACAAACCCAGAGAGGAGATGACTCTGACCTCAAAGCCAGGGCTGAACACCTTCCTCACAGGGGCCGAGAGAGTGAACAGGCAGCTGGCTGTGCTGAGGGCCAAGCTGACTGTCCACGGGTCCGCCCCTGCAGAAGAAGAATGGTGGCATTGTGATGGTGCCTTTGTCCGAGTGGGTGCTGCAGTGCAACCCGTTAGCCAACGTGTCTACTGTGGCAGGCGAGCCTCACCCTGGGCTCTCTGAAAACTCGGATTTGGAGCTGAAGCTGGGTCCAAATTTAGGGAGGACTTCAGAAGAGCCCCAGTGGTTTGACCCACCTATTGGCAATAGGTACAGCACCCAAAAACCCAAGAATGGACAGTACACAGCACCTTGGTGCCATGTGGAACTGGAGCCACAGAATCAAAACTGCGATACGGATGGGTATCAGGGAGGCTGTCAGACACTGCTTTATGTCAAACACATAAAGAAAATATCCACTATCAGAACCGTTGGTTGACTGACTTTTTTTCACATCTTTCTGACAAAATTCGTGAAGTTGTGAGTACCACAAGCGTCATTACACTTCTGTTCAAGATGTAATCTCAGGCTCACAATCACTGTTTAGCTTCTGTATATTGCAGTGTACATAAAGGTCTGTATTAGTCTGGTTGGGCTGTTATAGTGAAATACTATAGACTGAACGACTTCCACAGCAGAAATTTATTTTCTCACAGTTCTGGAGGGTGGAAGTCCAAGATTAAGGTACTGAATACCATAAGAATTGGTTTCTGGTGAGAACAATCTTCCTGGCTTGCTGACGGCTGTCTTCTTGCAGTGTCCTCACACGGCCTTTCCTCTACGAGCAGAGGGAGAGAGATCTCTGGAATCTATTCCCCTTCTTATAAGGACACCATCAGTCCCTGTCAGATTATTACCTCACCCTTATGACTTCAGTTAACTTCAGTTACCTCCCTAAAGGACCTATCTCCTATCTTCTACAGTCAACTTAGGAGGGGCTTCAACATATAATTTTTCGGGGGACACAATTCAGTCCATAACAACAACTTAAGATAGCTTTCTCTGATTTTCAGTCTTTCACTAATACCTCCCTCTTTGTCTACGAGTTATTCAAGTTTCCTTAAATTTTTTTTTTAATTTTCTTACATTATCCCTTCCCTTTAAATGCTGTCTTCACTTCTTAATTGGCATTTCTTGCAAATGAAGGCACCTTTCCTCACAATATATTGATTACTCTCCCCACTGTAACACAGCGTCTTCTCCCATGACTTTCCTGAAGTGGTTCCACTTTTGTTCATAAAAGTTTAGCCATCCAATCAGACGCTTTATTTTCAGTTCCCATAGCATTTTGCCTTTGGGAAACAACTGACTCCATTAGATGGTGCTTCTTTTAAAACTACCTTCCTTTATGTTTTATAGCAATCTTATGATTTCTGTTGGCATACCACCTAGCTTCTTTCTGATCATTCTTTTTATTTTTAGTTTTCAGTTGTTTCTCTCCTCACTCCTTAGCGTCAGATACTACATACAGTTGGCCTTCTTCTCATCTCTTATATACTCTCTCTCTTACTCCAGCAGCTTTGTTTACCATTTAATATATTATCTGCCAGGCGCCTTCCATCTGTTACCAACATCTCTCCCTCTTTGTCATTTCAGCCTTCGCTATGCTCTCTGAGCTCTCACAGGCAGATCTATTGAACACAGGAATCTCAGTGGAAAATACGAGTACGTTATTTCTCTACTGAGTAAAGCCCTTACAGATCACATGGTCCTGATCCATCTTGCAGCCACCTCATCTGGACTATTTGACCTCCCATGTCACAATAGCAGAGGACCAGACAAGAGGGACACTGGCTCCTAATGACCTCAGCCCAGAAGTGATACACTTGATTCTGCTTCTTTGCCACTGGCCACAACGAATCAAAGGAAAACAGTTGAACTACAAAGGAGGATGAAAAATGTAGATAAGCACATAGGATATTTGATGAGTGCTATCTCGAGGTGACATCACCTCCCATCAAACTTTTATTTCACAGAGAAAACACAGACTATAAAGCAAAAACACCCCAAACTACCTT
Source organism: Mesoplodon mirus (assembly GCF_964341445.2). NCBI lineage: Eukaryota > Metazoa > Chordata > Mammalia > Artiodactyla > Ziphiidae > Mesoplodon > Mesoplodon mirus. The sequence goes on from NW_028295473.1 coordinate 289,803, forward strand.
CTTCTCTTTACGTCCAAGAAGAGCTTTTCGACATAGTGTATAAATACCTAGTCTCACTTCCTCAGTATCTTCCATTCATTTTCCCACCTCATTGGTATTGTTAAGGTTTTCCTCTTTAGCGATTGTATTTTGGCCCCCTCCCATTAAAAAGCTGCCTCCCTCCCATTAAAAATTACTCTTGCTTGATGCCAAGTAATTCTCTAGTTACCTTTTCTCTCTTCCTAATTTCACAGTGCAGTTTATCAAAACTTGTATTTATTCTCATTGTCTGTATTTTCTTATCTTTATGTACCTCGTGACTCACACAATTTTGCTCTTTTCTTCTTACTTATCTGCACTGGAATTGCATTCACCAACATTTAGTTTGTGATTAAACTGAGTGAATATTGTTTGGTCATTCTGTCACCTTTCAGCAATAGTTGATTTTGTTGATCAAACTTGGCATCTCAGAAAAATCTTTCACCTTCACAACAGTAGCATCTTAACCTGCTACTTCTTCCTCCTGCCTCTGGACATCCTTATCTCTTTCACTGGGCACTCTCACTCTGCCCTCTGCCAAGAGATGTGTATTTCTCAGAAGCTCTCTTCTGCCCTTGATAGATGGTCTCATCTACTCTTGTGATTCCAGCCACCATATATATCACAGATCTTGACCTAAAACTTACATCTCTCTCTCCTGAGTCTCTTACAAACTTAACTAATTGCCAACTGAACAACTCTGCCCAAGTATAACATGGACACTTAAAATTAATTATGTGATGTTACTGAACGATTAATTTTACCTTCAATACTTAACTTCCACTATTCATCTCTCTACATCATTTAGACCACCACTATTTGTACACTTGTCCAAGTTGGATACTGGGGGAACACTCAAGACTCTGGACTCTGACAACCCTCAGAATGGGAGAAAATAGTTGCAAACGAAGCAACTGACAAGGGATTCATCTCCAAAAAATATAAACATAAATAAATTTGTAAACTATATAAGCAACTCATGCAGATCAATATCAAAAAAAACAACCCAATGAAACAATGGACGGAAGACCTAAACAGACATTTCTCCAAAGATGGCCAACAAACACGTGAAAAGATGCTCAACATCACGAATTATGAGAGAAATGCAAATCAACACTACAAGGAGGTATCACCTCACACCGGTCAGAATGGCCATCATCAAAAAATCTACAAACAATAAATGCTGGAGAGGATGAGGAGAAAACGGAACGCTCCTACACTGTTGGTGGGAGTGGAAATTGGTACAGCCACTAGGGAGAGCAGTATGGAGGTTCCTTAAAAAAACTACAAATAGAACTACCATATGACCCAGCAATCCCACTACTGGGCCTATACCCTGAGAAAACCAGAATTCAAAAGGAGTCATGTACCAAAATGTTCATTGCAGCTCTATTTACAATAGCCAGGAGATGGAAACAACCTCAGTGTCCATCGTCAGATGAATGGATAAAGAAGATGTGACACACATATTCAGTGGAATATTACTCAGCCATAAAAAGAAACGAAATTGAGCTATTTGTAATGAGGCGGATGGACCTAGAGTCTGTCATACAGAGTGAAGGAAGTCAGAAAGACAAAGACAAATACCGTATGCTAACACATATATATATATGGAATTTAAGAAAAAAAATGTCATGAAGAACCTAGGGGTAAGACAGGAATAAAGACACAGACCTACTAGAGAATGGACTTGGGGATATGGGGAGGGCGAAGGGTAAGCCATGACAAAGTGAGAGAGTGGCATGGACATATGTACACTACCAAACGTAAAATGGATAGCTAGTGGGAAGCAGCCGCATAGCACAGAGAGATCAGCTCGGTGCTTTGTGACCACCTAGAGGGGTGGGATAGGGAGGGTGGGAGTGAGGGAGATGCAAGAGGGAAAGATATAGGAACTTATGTATAACTGATTCACTTTGGTATAAAGCAGAAACTAACACACCATTGTAAAGCCATTATACTCCAATAAAGATGTTACAAAAAGAACACTTGTTTTTTCTTTTGTTTTGTTTTTTGTTTTTTTGTTTTTTACCTTTTAGTTTAAATTTTAGTTCCTGCCCCCAAACATCCATTAAGTCCCCAGGAGAAGGAAAAGGGGATGTGACTAGCAATAGAGAGAAACTTCCTTCACAACAATGGCCATGGCAAGCTTAGGCACTTTTGGTGAAATCTCTCTGGGAAGTACTGGCAGAGGAATAAAAGGCAAACTGACACAGAAGTATTGCCTGGTGTGCATTTCCAGGCTCTGCCTTCTTTCTCATGTCTTGGCGGCAGGTGGAGGAAGAGGAGAAAAGGTTAAACTTTTGTATCAACCGGCAGAATAAGCTTATAACATCCTCTCACTACCTCTGCATGGGTTCTAGTCTCTGCAGCACTACATAAGCTTTGCCCAAAGTAATGAACAGTTGAAAGTCCAATGTAATACTTCACCAAACAACTTAAAAATGCTTGCACACTGGAAAGGATTCAGTTGCGGAGAACACAAATGGACCCAGAGCAACTTTTGCCAAAAGAGAATATTGTGCTAAATGTACAGCCATCGCTCTTTTCCATATGAAGAAACAGTCAGAAGGATAAAAGAACTTGGTCAAAAATCACACAAGTAAGTAGGACAGAATCTGGTCTGTCTGTCATAAGGGTTGTGTTCTTTAACCACCAGGCTAGCTTTTCCCAAACCTGATTCATGCACAGAATAACTATACACCTCTGTTTGCCTTGAATATTCCCTGTTTATACGTATGCCTGCTGCAGTTTTTAATATTGCCCACTTTGACTCCCCAAAGCAACCAAGAACTCACAATAATTTGGTCACTCTATCCATGGACCACTGTGGTGGGACTGCCCAGGAAGCTTAAAAGTGCAGCCTCCCGAGCCCTACTCCAGATCTAGATAAGTTTTCTTAGGGTTGGCTCAAGAATCCAGGTACAAGTCTTTCTCGGTGCTTTTGTGAGTCTCTCGCTCTCGTAAGTTAATAAACCGTTTATTCCGCCTTCCCCAGATGCCCAGCCAGGTCCTGTTAAGGTAGGAGTCCCCCCGCCACATCACAGGGATGCTCCCAGTCAAGTAATCTCTGGAGCCGTGGAGAATCTGAATGGTCTCATGCTGGCCCACCTGCCATGACAAACCTCCTCCAGAGCATTCCCTTTCACAGTTTACATTCTACCACTCCCAAAGGCAGTCCGCTCCAATGAGGCCTGACTTCGTCTGTCCTAACGTGTACCCGCTGATTCAAGCAGTTTAGGAAGAGAAGGTGCTGTGCTTCTCAACCACGGTGGCCCAACCTCTAAAATGGTAGTCGAAGCAGTCTCTACCTCCTGGGAACAACGCCTCTGCAACAGCCCCATTAAACGAATGTCCCATCTTTGCTTTTTCAGGGTGGGGGTCGGGCAACAGGGAGTCCCCCTCCTAAAGAAGGTTCTCTCTCATTGCCACACTATCAGAGGCTGCCCCAAATGTGCTTGCTTCCTGTGGGCCTGATCAGGCTAAGGGCAGAGTTGTCTCTTTCCTTCTCTGAGGCGGACCAAATCGTCTGAGTAACACCTCTTCACACTGTTGACCATGTTTCTCACGGGGGCTGCTGCTGAGTCTTTATCTCATCCTTTCATGGTGGAGAGACAGAGGATTCTAATGACTTTTACTTCTAGGGGAGAGGGGCCTGGAGTGATTATGTTGTCATTTTGTATTATGTCCTTTTGTCATGAATTTGTTTTCAATTTCATGTTCAAATGGGCCCACCATTCCCACTTTGTGAGGTCATTCAGCACCCGCATTTTGCACCTTTAACATCTCTCTCAGTATCACTTGGAAATGTTTGAAATGGCAGGAGCTTGTCCTCATATTCCTATCAGCTGTAAACCCGGAGCCCCGACATGAACCTAACCATTGAGCAGAACACCTCTCCACTACCTGTGTACCACTGCAAAGGCCCCTTAACCTCTTGGTTTCTTTAAGTCCTCAGTTGTAAAAATTTCAGGGTGCGATGAATTTATATTGGGGGCAGGACAAGGTCGAGAAGAGTGTGTCTTTGCTTTTATTCTTCCAAACTGGAATGTCTTCCCTCTCTTCCCCATGGGTCCAAATCTCACTTGTCCTTCAGGCCCACTGCAAAGGAGCCTTCCCTGATTCCCCTGTCCACACAAATCTCTGCCTCTTAGGCTAAGTGCCATACAACCTAGCTGTCTCTTACCTTAATCTTGCCTCTCAAGCCAATCACAGAATGTGGGTCTCTCTTGCCCTCCTGTGGCCCCTGGGGCTGTGCCAGACCACCAGCACGCCCCACCTGGGGTGTCTACTAGACTACGGCATTGGTGGGGAGGCCCAGCTGTGAGGGGCCAGGCAGAGTACCTCTGCCTCTACCCTGTTCTCCTCCAAAAAACTGCCCCTCCTCCTGAAGCCTGCCCCTCAAGTCACAGGTTCCATATATGACCTCAGTGGGTAGTGATGCCCTCACAGGCCTTCTCACAGATTCCACGGTAACAGATTCCATGGTAACTGACAACCAAACAGATTCGTATCTGGTGGAGGACTGGTAGGGAAGTTTCTCTGACTATCAGAGACAATGTCTGACTTCATAGGCTATATATACTCAACCCTGTGCTCTGTTCCCTGGCTGGGCAGTGCAGCAGGTACACCCAGACCGGCCACCTCCACAGGAGGTATGGGATACAATCCACCTCACCTGGCTGGCACATGTTTTTGTGGGGCCTGCCAACTATGTACAACTGAGCACACTCCCACATGTAAGTAATACCAGTGACCTGGGACACCTTCAGGGACCCACAGGGCTCACTGCTGAGGACAAGTGAAAGGTCATCCCTGGACAAGTGTGCAGGACGGTTCTAAGCTTTATAATGTAGCCTTCCCCTTTGGGCTACAGGATGCTTCCATTCAGACCCTTTCCTGAATGGCCTCTTAGCAAAAGACAAGTGCATTTTTGTTGGCAAACGGTAAATGGAGCAGTTTGAGGAACAGGGCCACAATTAGAAGCACACCTTCAAACCCAGGCACCTCTGTGCTGTCATGCAGACATCTCTATCGGTCCTCTCAGACACATCCCATACTGAGTTGCTGAGTACTCGGGGACAGGGTGGTGCCATATTGATGGGAAGACCGGAAGAATGAAGGGGGGGGTGATGAAGTGCTAATGAGACGGGAGGGCTGAGGAGATGGTGTCCCAGGAGGCTGCGTTGATGTGAGCCTAGACTTGGTACCCAGACCCCGGTTCTGAGTCTCCTGATCACTCTGCCTCAGTATTCAGCCTTGTTCTAATCTAGATAAAAGTACCAGAGGGCTAGAGTTCAGTGTGGTTGAAACAGGCGGTATAACTGGGGCCCAAGAGGGGTTGCCAAGGTGAGAGGGGTTCTTAACAAATTTGTATTAGATTATTTCTTTCCAAAACTTGAAAGACATTTCCATTAAAGCCTCAGAAGTGACAGACTGCAAGAAATGTTTTCTCTGTTGTGGAAGGGAGAGATGGAGAGGATCATGAGTGCAATTTCTTTCGGGTTCTACTGTTTTCCCTGGAAACGGTGAAGAGACTTCCTCATCTGCTGCAGCCGTAGGCGCTAGGGATTGCTTTTGCAGCCAGTGTCCCTTCTCTAGGGACTCATAGAGGTGATGGGCCAAGGCTGTGTTTTGGATGTCAAGTAGATTAAAGGTCTTCAGCCAGAAACTGGGAGAGACATGAGAGGGGGAAATTGTGGCAGGAGACTGTGCACAGCACAAGTGACTGATCAGTTCTGATTTTCTTTGCAGCAGCAGTGGCTCCCGTTTGTCCTCCCACACCCGGGCACTACCATGTCCTCTACCGAGGGTGTGGAGAAACGCAGTTGGGCTGGCATGGGGAGACATACTGCCTGGTTGGTGGCTACCGGGCCTACGGGGATGTTCCTTTGGCCCCACCAGCAAAGGTGGAAGCAGTGAAGCCAGTCCCCAGACGTGCGCCCAAACGAAAGCACTCTTCAGAAAGTTCGGACGAAGAGCTGGGCTGCTCCAGACCCAAAAACCGGCGATTGGAGCATGGTGGACCTGCTCCCTGAAGCAAGAACAGGATGGAGAGTCAAGCAGCATGCACCCTGCCCCGAGGTTCACATGCTCCTTTACTGCCAGCCCTTTCTGTCCCCAGTGGGGTCCCTTACTGCTCAATAAAATGTTTGTGTGTAACACATTTCTAGGGTCGCCAGTGCTCAGACTTAGGTCACTAGCCCTGTGCTAGGCACTCCTGCCACCTGGGAAAGGTTCCAAAGGTGGAACAGCTCCAGGGGGTGCCAGGGATCACAGCAAAAACTTGAGAGGCTGGGGATGAAGGAGTTTGGGCACAGTCCCTAAAGCATCTCTGTGGTTGAGCTTCTGTGAGAAGGCACATCCCCAGAGAGAGAGAGAGAGAGAGAGTGAGTGAGTGAGTGAGTGTGTGTGTGTGTGTGTGTGTGTTGAGGAGAGGGGGTCTCTAGAGGAGGCAGCTAGGGGGAGGGCCTGAGGCTGGCAATGGGGAATGGCGTGCAGCCTCTGAGTAAGCACAGGCACTTAAGCCCTTGAGGTTTCTGGGAAAGCTAGAGCCACAAGGGCCACGAGATAAGGCAAGTGTAGCAGCAGAACCCAGGTGCCAGGTCTTTCCTCAGAACCTATACTTCTCCACGAGGCCGGGCCTTCCACGCTGAGGTAGGAGGGATCCTGGCCAGAAGGTCAGCCAGCAGCTCTGGGAGGAAGATTGCTGCGGTGGGGACTCTGCTGCCATGGAAATCACTTCATTTCCTTCCACTCAAATAGCCTGCTGACTGGCTTCCTGCTCTGTTGAGTAAAAGGGTCGCTGACTCTCCCCAGAAGGTCGTTCAGTTCACATCCCCAAAGTCCCTCTATTCAGGCCCTGGGGAGGTGTAGCGACTCCTGAGGGCGCTCTTTCCTGAGGCTGGCTGACAGAAGTGGGGGAGGTTCCTGATAGTTCCCAGGCGCTAGTTGAAGTCCCCAGAGAATGGTCATGCAGGTTGGGGAGTCAAGTAGGTGGAGAGAGAAGATCGGGGGCAGAGGACCCCTTCCTGAATCCAGAGCTCACATGGTTACCCCCCACCCCCCCATTTCCAGAAACTATCTCTTCCCCCACACAAGCCCTCATGGCCCAGTCCCGGGAAACCGGGAGCCCAGAGCACTTGTGGCCACAGAGGCACTGGCACGCAGCCCTCAGGGTGGGTGGGGCCGGCTGCAGGCAGATGGGGATGAGGTGTGCTCCCGGGAGGCCTCGGGCTGAAGGTGGCCCTCTGAGAGAAGCACCCCAGCTTGGACAGGAAGGTTACAGGCCGGGGAGAGCAACCTAGGGCGCCCCCTCGGAGCAGTGGGAGTGGGAAGAGGGGCAGGGGTGGAGGGAACCCACGATGGGAGGCGAGTGGGCTCTCCGCAGAGGCCAGCTTAGCCCGCAGGAGCTGCCTGTGAGCAGGGGGCGGGAGGGCACTGCTGCCCTGTGGCTTCTGGGCTTCCCGGATCGCGGCTCTCTGCGAGGGTCCTGAGACTCTGTATCCCCTCCCTCAAACCGCCCCCCTCGCGAGGCCGCGACGCTGGGTGCCCTGTGTCGACAGGCAGAACCCCACTGCCCGCCCCTCTCAGACCCGCCTCTGCCCGCCTCGATGGTCCCCGCGCACTCAGCCAGCGGCCTCTGCTGTGTCTGCTGCTCCTGCTGGGTCTGCTGCTGCGGCCGGTTACCCGTGAAGACCACGCCGGGCACCTCCAGAACCCCAAGTCCGCGGGAGCGCACGCGGGCCCTGATGCGGGACTTCCCGCTTGTGGACGGGTGGCTGCAGTGTGTGCCGGCTGCTGGGGGCCGCTGGGGGCCTAGCCTGGCCCCGGGCAGGGCAGGAGGTCCGGAGCATGCAGAGCTAGTGGGGAGGCTCCCTCCCACCACCCCTGGATGTCCTCTCCATCATCTATGGATGCCCTTCCCCTTCTCTGTCATCCCCTCCCTGGTGGGAACCCCTCAGCCCAGGCCTCAGCTGCTCCTAGTATAGTCTGTGTGACAGTGGGAGGTGGGGGACCCACAGGCTGGCCCAGGCCAGGCAATGTGTCCTGCCTCATCCCAAGACCTAAGGAGCCCACCTATTTGCCTTGACCTCCCTCCAGCCACAACGACATGCCCCTGGTCCTGAGGCAGTTTTACCACCACGGGCTACAGGATGTTAATCTGCGCAATTTCAGCCATGGCCAGACCAGCGTGGACAGGCTGAAAAATGATCTCGTGGGTGCCCAGGGACACACAAGGTGCCACCATGGCTGCTGGGGAATGTGGGGCAGTTTGGGGGCCTCAGAGACCACAGGTTAGTCACATTGGAACTAAGTTACCATAGTGACCTAGAAAGTGCCATGCCATGGATGCTGGGGGAACAGGGGTCACAGTGAGCCAACCTGACGGGCATCCAAGTACCACAGAAAAAGCAACGCATTACATGGGACTTCTGGGCACACTGAGTGTTGTGCCAGCTGAGGAGGCTATGAGAAGCCCAAGGAGCTCCAAAGCCCAAACTAAGCCCTTGCCTTCCCTCAGTTCTGGTGAGCCTACGTCCCATGCCGGACCCACGAACGCGATGCTGTGCGCCTCACCCTGGAGCAAGTTCACCTCATCTGCCCCATGTGTGCCTCCTATTCTGAGCTGGAGCTTGTGACCTCAGTTAAAGGTAGCCGGGGGACTTCCCTGGTAGTCCAGAGGTGAAGACTCCACGCTTCCACTGCAGGGGCCTCGGGTTGGATCCCCGGTGGGGGAACTAAGAGCCCTCATGCTGCGTGGCACGGCCAAAAAAACAAAACAAAATGGTAAAGAGACTGGTCGTGGTAGGTGTTAGGGACTTCAGTTAGCTACCCCTGCCTCTGAAAATGATCATCTGACCTACCTGCCCCCAGCTCTCAACAATACCCGGAAGTTGGCTAGCCTCATTGGTGTGGAGGGCGGCCACTCACTGGACAGGAGCCTCTCCATCTTGCGTACCTTCTATGCGCTGGGTGTGCGCTACGTGACACTCACCCACACCTGCAACACGCCCTGGTGAGCACAGTGCAGATGGTAAGGGCCCAGTGAGGCAGGGATCTGCCCAAGATCACGCTGGGGCCCAAAGCAAGTTTATCCCTGGGATCCAGCCCTGAACCTGGGGTTGGGAGGGGAATGGAGGTTTGCAGAACAAGACTGAATCCCCAGAAGGGCCCTCCTACTGCCAGGCACAGCCCAGTTTGGGTCCCTCCTCTTGCATCAGGGAGTTGCAGGTGTAGACGGTTCGACACAACCTCTTTCTACGCTCTTGTAGCCAAGTCATGGCCACCAGTCAGACTGCCTCCTGGCCATCCTGCAGAGCACAGAGCTCAGCAAAGGGTATCCACCCCTTCTACAGCAATGTCAGTCGGCTCACCAGCTTTGGCGAGGTAAGGACCCGGCTTCCATACCCTGCCCCACATGAATGTACAGCCCTGCCTGTTCCCTACAGATAAATACACACAAGATAAATGCAGCCCTCATGCCCTCTCCCCATCCTGTCCCTGCAGAAGGTGGTGGCAGAAATGAACCGCCTGGGCATGATGGTGGACTTGGCCCATGTCTCGGATGCTGCGGCACGGCGAGCCCTACAAGTGTCACAGGCACCTGTCATCTTCTCCCACTCAGCTGCCCGGGGTATGTGCAAGAACACTCGCAATGTTCCTGATGATATCCTGCAGCTTCTGGTGAGAGACTGCCCTGGCCCTCAAACCTAAAGCAAGAGATTCAAACCAGGAGCCCTTGAACCTGAGCCTCTTCTCCCTCCATTTCCTCAAACGCCAGGTTAAATATCTTCTGCCCCCAAAACCCACGGTCCACAGCCCCTGAACTCTTCAGCCCTAGGTGGGGGTCTAGGTGGTAAGATACTCCTCCAAACCCGGAAACCCAGGGCCAACACACCACCCAGACCAGGGCTGCGGCTCCTCCATTCACACAAACCCAGAGAGGAGATGACTCTGACCTCACAGCCAGGGCTGAACACCTTCCTCACAGGGGCCGAGAGAGTGAACAGGCAGCTGGCTGTGCTGGGGGCCAAGCTGACTGGCCACGGGTCCGCCCCTACAGAAGAAGAACGGTGGCATCGTGATGGTGCCCTTGTCCGAGTGGGTGCTGCAGTGCAACCCGTTAGCCAACGTGTCTACTGTGGCAGGCGAGCCTCACCCTGGGCTCTCTGAAAACTCGGATTTGGAGCTGAAGCTGGGTCCAAATTTAGGGAGGACTTCAGAAGAGCCCCAGTGGTTTGACCCACCTATTGGCAATAGGTACAGCACCCAAAAACCCAAGAATGGACAGTACACAGCACCTTGGTGCCATGTGGAACTGGAGCCACAGAATCAAAACTGCGATACGGATGGGTATCAGGGAGGCTGTCAGACACTGCTTTATGTCAAACACATAAAGAAAATATCCACTATCAGAACCGTTGGTTGACTGACTTTTTTTCACATCTTTCTGACAAAATTCGTGAAGTTGTGAGTACCACAAGCATCATTACACTTCTGTTCAAGATGTAATCTCAGGCTCACAATCATTGTTTAGCTTCTGTATATTGCAGTGTACATAAAGATATGTATTAGTCTGGTTGGGCTGTTATAGTGAAATACTATAGACTGAACGACTTCCACAGCAGAAATTTATTTTCTCACAGTTCTGGAGGGTGGAAGTCCAAGATTAAGGTACTGAATACCATAAGAATTGGTTTCTGGTGAGAACAATCTTCCTGGCTTGCTGACGGCTGTCTTCTTGCAGTGTCCTCACACGGCCTTTCCTCTACGAGCAGAGGGAGAGAGATCTCTGGAATCTATTCCCCTTCTTATAAGGACACCATCAGTCCCTGTCAGATTATTACCTCACCCTTATGACTTCAGTTAACTTCAGTTACCTCCCTAAAGGACCTATCTCCTATCTTCTACAGTCAACTTAGGAGGGGCTTCAACATATAATTTTTCGGGGGACACAATTCAGTCCATAACAACAACTTAAGATAGCTTTCTCTGATTTTCAGTCTTTCACTAATACCTCCCTCTTTGTCTACGAGTTATTCAAGTTTCCTTAAATTTTTTTTTTAATTTTCTTACATTATCCCTTCCCTTTAAATGCTGTCTTCACTTCTTAATTGGCATTTCTTGCAAATGAAGGCACCTTTCCTCACAATATATTGATTACTCTCCCCACTGTAACACAGCGTCTTCTCCCATGACTTTCCTGAAGTGGTTCCACTTTTGTTCATAAAAGTTTAGCCATCCAATCAGATGCTTTATTTTCAGTTCCCATAGCATTTTGCCTTTGGGAAACAACTGACTCCATTAGATGGTGCTTCTTTTAAAACTACCTTCCTTTATGTTTTATAGCAATCTTATGATTTCTGTTGGCCTACCACCTAGCTTCTTTCTGATCATTCTTTTTATTTTTAGTTTTCAGTTGTTTCTCTCCTCACTCCTTAGCGTCAGATACTACATACAGTTGGCCTTCTTCTCATCTCTTATATACTCTCTCTCTTACTCCAGCAGCTTTGTTTACCATTTAATATATTATCTGCCAGGCGCCTTCCATCTGTTACCAACATCTCTCCCTCTTTGTCATTTCAGCCTTCGCTATGCTCTCTGAGCTCTCACAGGCAGATCTATTGAACACAGGAATCTCAGTGGAAAATACGAGTACGTTATTTCTCTACTGAGTAAAGCCCTTACAGATCACATGGTCCTGATCCATCTTGCAGCCACCTCATCTGGACTATTTGACCTCCCATGTCACAATAGCAGAGGACCAGACAAGAGGGACACTGGCTCCTAATGACCTCAGCCCAGAAGTGATACACTTGATTCTGCTTCTTTGCCACTGGCCACAACGAATCAAAGGAAAACAGTTGAACTACAAAGGAGGATGAAAAATGTAGATAAGCACATAGGATATTTGATGAGTGCTATCTCGAGGTGACATCACCTCCCATCAAACTTTTATTTCACAGAGAAAACACAGACTATAAAGCAAAAACACCCCAAACTACCTTCTTCTCTTTACGTCCAAGAAGAGCTTTTCGACATAGTGTATAAATACCTAGTCTCACTTCCTCAGTATCTTCCATTCATTTTCCCACCTCATTGGTATTGTTAAGGTTTTCCTCTTTAGCGATTGTATTTTGGCCCCCTCCCATTAAAAAGCTGCCTCCCTCCCATTAAAAATTACTCTTGCTTGATGCCAAGTAATTCTCTAGTTACCTTTTCTCTCTTCCTAATTTCACAGTGCAGTTTATCAAAACTTGTATTTATTCTCATTGTCTGTATTTTCTTATCTTTATGTACCTCGTGACTCACACAATTTTGCTCTTTTCTTCTTACTTATCTGCACTGGAATTGCATTCACCAACATTTAGTTTGTGATTAAACTGAGTGAATATTGTTTGGTCATTCTGTCACCTTTCAGCAATAGTTGATTTTGTTGATCAAACTTGGCATCTCAGAAAAATCTTTCACCTTCACAACAGTAGCATCTTAACCTGCTACTTCTTCCTCCTGCCTCTGGACATCCTTATCTCTTTCACTGGGCACTCTCACTCTGCCCTCTGCCAAGAGATGTGTATTTCTCAGAAGCTCTCTTCTGCCCTTGATAGATGGTCTCATCTACTCTTGTGATTCCAGCCACCATATATATCACAGATCTTGACCTAAAACTTACATCTCTCTCTCCTGAGTCTCTTACAAACTTAACTAATTGCCAACTGAACAACTCTGCCCAAGTATAACATGGACACTTAAAATTAATTATGTGATGTTACTGAACGATTAATTTTACCTTCAATACTTAACTTCCACTATTCATCTCTCTACATCATTTAGACCACCACTATTTGTACACTTGTCCAAGTTGGATACTGGGGGAACACTCAAGACTCTGGACTCTGACAACCCTCAGAATGGGAGAAAATAGTTGCAAACGAAGCAACTGACAAGGGATTCATCTCCAAAAAATATAAACATAAATAAATTTGTAAACTATATAAGCAACTCATGCAGATCAATATCAAAAAAAACAACCCAATGAAACAATGGACGGAAGACCTAAACAGACATTTCTCCAAAGATGGCCAACAAACACGTGAAAAGATGCTCAACATCACGAATTATGAGAGAAATGCAAATCAACACTACAAGGAGGTATCACCTCACACCGGTCAGAATGGCCATCATCAAAAAATCTACAAACAATAAATGCTGGAGAGGATGTGGAGAAAACGGAACGCTCCTACACTGTTGGTGGGAGTGGAAATTGGTACAGCCACTAGGGAGAGCAGTATGGAGGTTCCTTAAAAAAACTACAAATAGAACTACCATATGACCCAGCAATCCCACTACTGGGCCTATACCCTGAGAAAACCAGAATTCAAAAGGAGTCATGTACCAAAATGTTCATTGCAGCTCTATTTACAATAGCCAGGAGATGGAAACAACCTCAGTGTCCATCGTCAGATGAATGGATAAAGAAGATGTGACACACATATTCAGTGGAATATTACTCAGCCATAAAAAGAAACGAAATTGAGCTATTTGTAATGAGGCGGATGGACCTAGAGTCTGTCATACAGAGTGAAGGAAGTCAGAAAGACAAAGACAAATACCGTATGCTAACACATATATATATATGGAATTTAAGAAAAAAAATGTCATGAAGAACCTAGGGGTAAGACAGGAATAAAGACACAGACCTACTAGAGAATGGACTTGGGGATATGGGGAGGGCGAAGGGTAAGCCATGACAAAGTGAGAGAGTGGCATGGACATATGTACACTACCAAACGTAAAATGGATAGCTAGTGGGAAGCAGCCGCATAGCACAGAGAGATCAGCTCGGTGCTTTGTGACCACCTAGAGGGGTGGGATAGGGAGGGTGGGAGTGAGGGAGATGCAAGAGGGAAAGATATAGGAACTTATGTATAACTGATTCACTTTGGTATAAAGCAGAAACTAACACACCATTGTAAAGCCATTATACTCCAATAAAGATGTTACAAAAAGAACACTTGTTTTTTCTTTTGTTTTGTTTTTTGTTTTTTTGTTTTTTACCTTTTAGTTTAAATTTTAGTTCCTGCCCCCAAACATCCATTAAGTCCCCAGGAGAAGGAAAAGGGGATGTGACTAGCAATAGAGAGAAACTTCCTTCACAACAATGGCCATGGCAAGCTTAGGCACTTTTGGTGAAATCTCTCTGGGAAGTACTGGCAGAGGAATAAAAGGCAAACTGACACAGAAGTATTGCCTGGTGTGCATTTCCAGGCTCTGCCTTCTTTCTCATGTCTTGGCGGCAGGTGGAGGAAGAGGAGAAAAGGTTAAACTTTTGTATCAACCGGCAGAATAAGCTTATAACATCCTCTCACTACCTCTGCATGGGTTCTAGTCTCTGCAGCACTACATAAGCTTTGCCCAAAGTAATGAACAGTTGAAAGTCCCATGTAATACTTCACCAAACAACTTAAAAATGCTTGCACACTGGAAAGGATTCAGTTGCGGAGAACACAAATGGACCCAGAGCAACTTTTGCCAAAAGAGAATATTGTGCTAAATGTACAGCCATCGCTCTTTTCCATATGAAGAAACAGTCAGAAGGATAAAAGAACTTGGTCAAAAATCACACAAGTAAGTAGGACAGAATCTGGTCTGTCTGTCATAAGGGTTGTGTTCTTTAACCACCAGGCTAGCTTTTCCCAAACCTGATTCATGCACAGAATAACTATACACCTCTGTTTGCCTTGAATATTCCCTGTTTATACGTATGCCTGCTGCAGTTTTTAATATTGCCCACTTTGACTCCCCAAAGCAACCAAGAACTCACAATAATTTGGTCACTCTATCCATGGACCACTGTGGTGGGACTGCCCAGGAAGCTTAAAAGTGCAGCCTCCCGAGCCCTACTCCAGATCTAGATAAGTTTTCTTAGGGTTGGCTCAAGAATCCAGGTACAAGTCTTTCTCGGTGCTTTTGTGAGTCTCTCGCTCTCGTAAGTTAATAAACCGTTTATTCCGCCTTCCCCAGATGCCCAGCCAGGTCCTGTTAAGGTAGGAGTCCCCCCGCCACATCACAGGGATGCTCCCAGTCAAGTAATCTCTGGAGCCGTGGAGAATCTGAATGGTCTCATGCTGGCCCACCTGCCATGACAAACCTCCTCCAGAGCATTCCCTTTCACAGTTTACATTCTACCACTCCCAAAGGCAGTCCGCTCCAATGAGGCCTGACTTCGTCTGTCCTAACGTGTACCCGCTGATTCAAGCAGTTTAGGAAGAGAAGGTGCTGTGCTTCTCAACCACGGTGGCCCAACCTCTAAAATGGTAGTCGAAGCAGTCTCTACCTCCTGGGAACAACGCCTCTGCAACAGCCCCATTAAACGAATGTCCCATCTTTGCTTTTTCAGGGTGGGGGTCGGGCAACAGGGAGTCCCCCTCCTAAAGAAAGTTCTCTCTCATTGCCACACTATCAGAGGCTGCCCCAAATGTGCTTGCTTCCTGTGGGCCTGATCAGGCTAAGGGCAGAGTTGTCTCTTTCCTTCTCTGAGGCGGACCAAATCGTCTGAGTAACACCTCTTCACACTGTTGACCATGTTTCTCACGGGGGCTGCTGCTGAGTCTTTATCTCATCCTTTCATGGTGGAGAGACAGAGGATTCTAATGACTTTTACTTCTAGGGGAGAGGGGCCTGGAGTGATTATGTTGTCATTTTGTATTATGTCCTTTTGTCATGAATTTGTTTTCAATTTCATGTTCAAATGGGCCCACCATTCCCACTTTGTGAGGTCATTCAGCACCCGCATTTTGCACCTTTAACATCTCTCTCAGTATCACTTGGAAATGTTTGAAATGGCAGGAGCTTGTCCTCATATTCCTATCAGCTGTAAACCCGGAGCCCCGACATGAACCTAACCATTGAGCAGAACACCTCTCCACTACCTGTGTACCACTGCAAAGGCCCCTTAACCTCTTGGTTTCTTTAAGTCCTCAGTTGTAAAAATTTCAGAGTGCGATGAATTTATATTGGGGGCAGGACAAGGTCGAGAAGAGTGTGTCTTTGCTTTTATTCTTCCAAACTGGAATGTCTTCCCTCTCTTCCCCATGGGTCCAAATCTCACTTGTCCTTCAGGCCCACTGCAAAGGAGCCTTCCCTGATTCCCCTGTCCACACAAATCTCTGCCTCTTAGGCTAAGTGCCATACAACCTAGCTGTCTCTTACCTTAATCTTGCCTCTCAAGCCAATCACAGAATGTGGGTCTCTCTTGCCCTCCTGTGGCCCCTGGGGCTGTGCCAGACCACCAGCACGCCCCACCTGGGGTGTCTACTAGACTACGGCATTGGTGGGGAGGCCCAGCTGTGAGGGGCCAGGCAGAGTACCTCTGCCTCTACCCTGTTCTCCTCCAAAAAACTGCCCCTCCTCCTGAAGCCTGCCCCTCAAGTCACAGGTTCCATATATGACCTCACTGGGTAGTGATGCCCTCACAGGCCTTCTCACAGATTCCACGGTAACAGATTCCATGGTAACTGACAACCAAACAGATTCGTATCTGGTGGAGGACTGGTAGGGAAGTTTCTCTGACTATCAGAGACAATGTCTGACTTCATAGGCTATATATACTCAACCCTGTGCTCTGTTCCCTGGCTGGGCAGTGCAGCAGGTACACCCAGACCGGCCACCTCCACAGGAGGTATGGGATACAATCCACCTCACCTGGCTGGCACATGTTTTTGTGGGGCCTGCCAACTATGTACAACTGAGCACACTCCCACATGTAAGTAATACCAGTGACCTGGGACACCTTCAGGGACCCACAGGGCTCACTGCTGAGGACAAGTGAAAGGTCATCCCTGGACAAGTGTGCAGGACGGTTCTAAGCTTTATAATGTAGCCTTCCCCTTTGGGCTACAGGATGCTTCCATTCAGACCCTTTCCTGAATGGCCTCTTAGCAAAAGACAAGTGCATTTTTGTTGGCAAACGGTAAATGGAGCAGTTTGAGGAACAGGGCCACAATTAGAAGCACACCTTCAAACCCAGGCACCTCTGTGCTGTCATGCAGACATCTCTATCGGTCCTCTCAGACACATCCCATACTGAGTTGCTGAGTACTCGGGGACAGGGTGGTGCCATATTGATGGGAAGACCGGAAGAATGAAGGGGGGGGTGATGAAGTGCTAATGAGACGGGAGGGCTGAGGAGATGGTGTCCCAGGAGGCTGCGTTGATGTGAGCCTAGACTTGGTACCCAGACCCCGGTTCTGAGTCTCCTGATCACTCTGCCTCAGTATTCAGCCTTGTTCTAATCTAGATAAAAGTACCAGAGGGCTAGAGTTCAGTGTGGTTGAAACAGGCGGTATAACTGGGGCCCAAGAGGGGTTGCCAAGGTGAGAGGGGTTCTTAACAAATTTGTATTAGATTATTTCTTTCCAAAACTTGAAAGACATTTCCATTAAAGCCTCAGAAGTGACAGACTGCAAGAAATGTTTTCTCTGTTGTGGAAGGGAGAGATGGAGAGGATCATGAGTGCAATTTCTTTCGGGTTCTACTGTTTTCCCTGGAAACGGTGAAGAGACTTCCTCATCTGCTGCAGCCGTAGGCGCTAGGGATTGCTTTTGCAGCCAGTGTCCCTTCTCTAGGGACTCATAGAGGTGATGGGCCAAGGCTGTGTTTTGGATGTCAAGTAGATTAAAGGTCTTCAGCCAGAAACTGGGAGAGACATGAGAGGGGGAAATTGTGGCAGGAGACTGTGCACAGCACAAGTGACTGATCAGTTCTGATTTTCTTTGCAGCAGCAGTGGCTCCCGTTTGTCCTCCCACACCCGGGCACTACCATGTCCTCTACCGAGGGTGTGGAGAAACGCAGTTGGGCTGGCATGGGGAGACATACTGCCTGGTTGGTGGCTACCGGGCCTACGGGGATGTTCCTTTGGCCCCACCAGCAAAGGTGGAAGCAGTGAAGCCAGTCCCCAGACGTGCGCCCAAACGAAAGCACTCTTCAGAAAGTTCGGACGAAGAGCTGGGCTGCTCCAGACCCAAAAACCGGCGATTGGAGCATGGTGGACCTGCTCCCTGAAGCAAGAACAGGATGGAGAGTCAAGCAGCATGCACCCTGCCCCGAGGTTCACATGCTCCTTTACTGCCAGCCCTTTCTGTCCCCAGTGGGGTCCCTTACTGCTCAATAAAATGTTTGTGTGTAACACATTTCTAGGGTCGCCAGTGCTCAGACTTAGGTCACTAGCCCTGTGCTAGGCACTCCTGCCACCTGGGAAAGGTTCCAAAGGTGGAACAGCTCCAGGGGGTGCCAGGGATCACAGCAAAAACTTGAGAGGCTGGGGATGAAGGAGTTTGGGCACAGTCCCTAAAGCATCTCTGTGGTTGAGCTTCTGTGAGAAGGCACATCCCCAGAGAGAGAGAGAGAGAGAGAGTGAGTGAGTGAGTGAGTGTGTGTGTGTGTGTGTGTTGAGGAGAGGGGGTCTCTAGAGGAGGCAGCTAGGGGGAGGGCCTGAGGCTGGCAATGGGGAATGGCGTGCAGCCTCTGAGTAAGCACAGGCACTTAAGCCCTTGAGGTTTCTGGGAAAGCTAGAGCCACAAGGGCCACGAGATAAGGCAAGTGTAGCAGCAGAACCCAGGTGCCAGGTCTTTCCTCAGAACCTATACTTCTCCACGAGGCCGGGCCTTCCACGCTGAGGTAGGAGGGATCCTGGCCAGAAGGTCAGCCAGCAGCTCTGGGAGGAAGATTGCTGCGGTGGGGACTCTGCTGCCATGGAAATCACTTCATTTCCTTCCACTCAAATAGCCTGCTGACTGGCTTCCTGCTCTGTTGAGTAAAAGGGTCGCTGACTCTCCCCAGAAGGTCGTTCAGTTCACATCCCCAAAGTCCCTCTATTCAGGCCCTGGGGAGGTGTAGCGACTCCTGAGGGCGCTCTTTCCTGAGGCTGGCTGACAGAAGTGGGGGAGGTTCCTGATAGTTCCCAGGCGCTAGTTGAAGTCCCCAGAGAATGGTCATGCAGGTTGGGGAGTCAAGTAGGTGGAGAGAGAAGGTCGGGGGCAGAGGACCCCTTCCTGAATCCAGAGCTCACATGGTTACCCCCCACCCCCCCATTTCCAGAAACTATCTCTTCCCCCACACAAGCCCTCATGGCCCAGTCCCGGGAAACCGGGAGCCCAGAGCACTTGTGGCCACAGAGGCACTGGCACGCAGCCCTCAGGGTGGGCGGGGCCGGCTGCAGGCAGATGGGGATGAGGTGTGCTCCCGGGAGGCCTCGGGCTGAAGGTGGCCCTCTGAGAGAAGCACCCCAGCTTGGACAGGAAGGTTACAGGCCGGGGAGAGCAACCTAGGGCGCCCCCTCGGAGCAGTGGGAGTGGGAAGAGGGGCAGGGGTGGAGGGAACCCACGATGGGAGGCGAGTGGGCTCTCCGCAGAGGCCAGCTTAGCCCGCAGGAGCTGCCTGTGAGCAGGGGGCGGGAGGGCACTGCTGCCCTGTGGCTGCTGGGCTTCCCGGATCGCGGCTCTCTGCGAGGGTCCTGAGACTCTGTATCCCCTCCCTCAAACCGCCCCCCTCGCGAGGCCGCGACGCTGGGTGCCCTGTGTCGACAGGCAGAACCCCACTGCCCGCCCCTCGCAGACCCGCCTCTGCCCGCCTCGATGGTCCCCGCGCACTCAGCCAGCGGCCTCTGTTGTGTCTGCTGCTCCTGCTGGGTCTGCTGCTGCGGCCGGTTACCTGTGAAGACCACGCCGGGCACCTCCAGAACCCCAAGTCCGCGGGAGCGCACGCCGGCCCTGATGCGGGACTTCCCGCTTGTGGACAGGTGGCTGCAGTGTGTGCCGGCTGCTGGGGGCCGCTGGGGGCCTAGCCTGGCCCCGGGCAGGGCAGGAGGTCCGGAGCATGCAGAGCTAGTGGGGAGGCTCCCTCCCACCACCCCTGGATGTCCTCTCCATCATCTATGGATGCCCTTCCCCTTCTCTGTCATCCCCTCCCTGGTGGGAACCCCTCAGCCCAGGCCTCAGCTGCTCCTAGTATAGTCTGTGTGACAGTGGGAGGTGGGGGACCCACAGGCTGGCCCAGGCCAGGCAATGTGTCCTGCCTCATCCCAAGACCTAAGGAGCCCACCTATTTGCCTTGACCTCCCTCCAGCCACAACGACATGCCCCTGGTCCTGAGGCAGTTTTACCACCACGGGCTACAGGATGTTAATCTGCGCAATTTCAGCCATGGCCAGACCAGCGTGGACAGGCTGAAAAATGATCTCGTGGGTGCCCAGGGACACACAAGGTGCCACCATGGCTGCTGGGGAATGTGGGGCAGTTTGGGGGCCTCAGAGACCACAGGTTAGTCACATTGGAACTAAGTTACCATAGTGACCTAGAAAGTGCCATGCCATGGATGCTGGGGGAACAGGGGTCACAGTGAGCCAACCTGACGGGCATCCAAGTACCACAGAAAAAGCAACGCATTACATGGGACTTCTGGGCACACTGAGTGTTGTGCCAGCTGAGGAGGCTATGAGAAGCCCAAGGAGCTCCAAAGCCCAAACTAAGCCCTTGCCTTCCCTCAGTTCTGGTGAGCCTGCGTCCCATGCCGGACCCACGAACGCGATGCTGTGCGCCTCACCCTGGAGCAAGTTCACCTCATCTGCCCCATGTGTGCCTCCTATTCTGAGCTGGAGCTTGTGACCTCAGTTAAAGGTAGACGGGGGACTTCCTTGGTAGTCCAGAGGTGAAGACTCCACGCTTCCACTGCAGGGGCCTCGGGTTGGATCCCCAGTGGGGGAACTAAGAGCCCTCATGCTGCGCGGCACAGGCAAAAAAACAAAACAAAATGGTAAAGAGACTGGTCGTGGTAGGTGTTAGGGACTTCAGTTAGCTACCCCTGCCTCTGAAAATGATCATCTGACCTACCTGCCCCCAGCTCTCAACAATACCCGGAAGTTGGCTAGCCTCATTGGTGTGGAGGGCGGCCACTCACTGGACAGGAGCCTCTCCATCTTGCGTACCTTCTATGCGCTGGGTGTGCGCTACGTGACACTCACCCACACCTGCAACACGCCCTGGTGAGCACAGTGCAGATGGTAAGGGCCCAGTGAGGCAGGGATCTGCCCAAGATCACGCTGGGGCCCAAAGCAAGTTTACCCCTGGGATCCAGCCCTGAACCTGGGGTTGGGAGGGGAATGGAGGTTTGCAGAACAAGACTGAATCCCCAGAAGGGCCCTCCTACTGCCAGGCACAGCCCAGTTTGGGTCCCTCCTCTTGCATCAGGGAGTTGCAGGTCTAGACGGTTCGACACAACCTCTTTCTACGCTCTTGTAGCCAAGTCATGGCCACCAGTCAGACTGCCTCCTGGCCATCCTGCAGGGCACAGAGCTCAGCAAAGGGTATCCACCCCTTCTACAGCAATGTCAGTCGGCTCACCGGCTGTGGCGAGGTAAGGACCCGGCTTCCATACCCTGCCCCACATGAATGTACAGCCCTGCCTGTTCCCTACAGATAAATACACACAAGATAAATGCAGCCCTCATGCCCTCTCCCCATCCTGTCCCTGCAGAAGGTGGTGGCAGAAATGAACCGCCTGGGCATGATGGTGGACTTGGCCCATGTCTCGGATGCTGCGGCACGGCGAGCCCTACAAGTGTCACAGGCACCTGTCATCTTCTCCCACTCAACTGCCCGGGGTATGTGCAAGAACACTCGCAATGTTCCTGATGATATCCTGCAGCTTCTGGTGAGAGACTGCCCTGGCCCTCAAACTTAAGCAAGAGATTCAAACCAGGAGCCCTTGAACCTGAGCCTCTTCTCCCTCCATTTCCTCAAACGCCAGGTTAAATATCTTCTGCCCCCAAAACCCACGGTCCACAGCCCCTGAACTCTTCAGCCCTAGGTGGGGGTCTAGGTGGTAAGATACTCCTCCAAACCCGGAAACCCTGGGCCAACACACCACCCAGACCAGGGCTGCGGCTCCTCCATTCACACAAACCCAGAGAGGAGATGACTCTGACCTCAAAGCCAGGGCTGAACACCTTCCTCACAGGGGCCGAGAGAGTGAACAGGCAGCTGGCTGTGCTGGGGGCCAAGCTGACTGTCCACGGGTCCGCCCCTACAGAAGAAGAACGGTGGCATCGTGATGGTGCCCTTGTCCGAGTGGGTGCTGCAGTGCAACCCGTTAGCCAACGTGTCTACTGTGGCAGGCGAGCCTCACCCTGGGCTCTCTGAAAACTCGGATTTGGAGCTGAAGCTGGGTCCAAATTTAGGGAGGACTTCAGAAGAGCCCCAGTGGTTTGACCCACCTACTGGTAATAGGTACAGCACCCAAAAACCCAAGAATGGACAGTACACAGCACCTTGGTGCCATGTGGAACTGGAGCCACAGAATCAAAACTGCGATACGGATGGGTATCAGGGAGGCTGTCAGACACTGCTTTATGTCAAACACATAAAGAAAATATCCACTATCAGAACCGTTGGTTGACTGACTTTTTTTCACATCTTTCTGACAAAATTCGTGAAGTTGTGAGTACCAAGATGTAATCTCTGGCTCACAATCATTGTTTAGCTTCTGTATATTGCAGTGTAGAAGGTCTGTATTCGTGTGGTTTGGCTGCTATAGTGAAATACTATAGACTGAACGACTTCCACAGCAGAAATTTAGTTTCTCACAGTTCTGGAGGGTGGAAGTCCAAGATTAAGGTACTGAATACCATAAGAATTGGTTTCTGGTGAGAACAATCTTCCTGGCTTGCTGACGGCTGTCTTCTTGCAGTGTCCTCACACGGCCTTTCCTCTACGAGCAGAGGGAGAGAGATCTCTGGAATCTATTCCCCTTCTTATAAGGACACCATCAGTCCCTGTCAGATTATTACCTCACCCTTATGACTTCAGTTAACTTCAGTTACCTCCCTAAAGGACCTATCTCCTATCTTCTACAGTCAACTTAGGAGGGGCTTCAACATATAATTTTTCGGGGGACACAATTCAGTCCATAACAACAACTTAAGATAGCTTTCTCTGATTTTCAGTCTTTCACTAATACCTCCCTCTTTGTCTACGAGTTATTCAAGTTTCCTTAAATTTTTTTTTTAATTTTCTTACATTATCCCTTCCCTTTAAATGCTGTCTTCACTTCTTAATTGGCATTTCTTGCAAATGAAGGCACCTTTCCTCACAATATATTGATTACTCTCCCCACTGTAACACAGCGTCTTCTCCCATGACTTTCCTGAAGTGGTTCCACTTTTGTTCATAAAAGTTTAGCCATCCAATCAGATGCTTTATTTTCAGTTCCCATAGCATTTTGCCTTTGGGAAACAACTGACTCCATTAGATGGTGCTTCTTTTAAAACTACCTTCCTTTATGTTTTATAGCAATCTTATGATTTCTGTTGGCATACCATCTAGCTTCTTTCTGATCATTCTTTTTATTTTTAGTTTTCAGTTGTTACTCTCCTCACTCCTTAGCGTCAGATACTACATACAGTTGGCCTTCTTCTCATCTCTTATATACTCTCTCTCTTACTCCAGCAGCTTTGTTTACCATTTAATATATTATCTGCCAGGCGCCTTCCATCTGTTACCAACATCTCTCCCTCTGTCTTTGTCATTTCAGCCTTCGCTGTGCTCTCTGAGCTCTCACAGGCAGATCTATTGAACACAGGAATCTCAGTGGAAAATACGAGTACGTTATTTCTCTACTGAGTAAAGCCCTTACAGATCACATGGTCCTGATCCATCTTGCAGCCACCTCATCTGGACTATTTGACCTCCCATGTCACAATAGCAGAGGACCAGACAAGAGGGACACTGGCTCCTAATGACCTCAGCCCAGAAGTGATACACTTGATTCTGCTTCTTTGCCACTGGCCACAACGAATCAAAGGAAAACAGTTGAACTACAAAGGAGGATGAAAAATGTAGATAAGCACATAGGATATTTGATGAGTGCTATCTCGAGGTGACATCACTTCCCATCAAACTTTTATTTCACAGAGAAAACACAGACTATAAAGCAAAAACACCCCAAACTACCTTCTTCTCTTTACGTCCAAGAAGAGCTTTTCGACATAGTTTATAAATACCTAGTCTCACTTCCTCAGTATCTTCCATTCATTTTCCCACCTCATTGGTATTGTTAAGCTTTTCCTCTTTAGCGATTTTATTTTGGCCCCCTCCCATTAAAAAGCTGCCTCCCTCCCATTAAAAATTACTCTTGTTTGATGCCAAGTAATTCTCTAGTTACCTTTTCTCTCTTCCTAATTTCACAGTGCAGTTTATCAAAACTTGTATTTATTCTCATTGTCTGTATTTTCTTATCTTTATGTACCTCGTGACTCACACAATTTTGCTCTTTTCTTCTTACTTATCCTCACTGGAATTGCATTCACCAACATTTAGTTTGTGATTAAATTGAGTGAATATTGTTTGGTCATTCTGTCACCTTTCAGCAATAGTTGATTTTGTTGATCAAACTTGTCATCTCAGAAAAATCTTTCACCTTAACAACAGTAGCATCTTAACCTGCTACTTCTTCCTCCTGCCTCTGGACATCCTTATCTCTTTCATTGGGCACTCTCACTCTGCCCTCTGCCAAGAGATGTGTATTTCTCAGAAGCTCTCTTCTGCCCTTGATAGATGGTCTCATCTACTCTTGTGATTCCAGCCACCATATATATCACAGATCTTGACCTAAAACTTACATCTCTCTCTCCTGAATCTCTTACAAACTTAACTAATTGCCAACTGAACAACTCTGCCCAAATATAACATGGACACTTAAAATTAATTATGTGATGTTACTGAACGATTAATTTTACCTTCAATACTTATTCATCTTTGTACATCATTTATACCACCACTATTTGTACACTTGTCCAAGTTGGATACTGGGGGAACACTGAAGACTCTGGACTCTGACATCCCTCAGAATGGGAGAAAATTGTTGCAAACGAAGCAACTGACAAGGGATTCATCTCCAAAAAATATAAACATAAATAAATTTGTAAAATATATAAGTAACTCAAGCAGATCAATATGAAAAAAAAAACAAATACCGTATAATATCACTTATATGTGGAAAGGAACCTAGAATTATGGTACAGATGAACTTATTCGCAAAGCAGAAATAGAGACCCAGATGTAGAGAAGAAACACATGGATACCAAGGTGGGGGGAAGGGGGGCTATCAATTTGGAGATTTGGATTGACATATATACACCAGTATGTATAAAATAGATAACTAATGATAAACTATGGTACAGCACAGGGAACGCTACTCAATGCTCTCTGGTGACCTAAATGGTTAGAAATATTAAAAAGAGGAAATATATGTATAGGTATAACTGATTCACTTTGCTGTACAGCAGAAACTACCACAACATTGTAAAGTAACTATACTCTAATAAAAATTAATTTAAAGGAATAATAAAACTCTGGACTCTGTATAATCATCCCTCACCTTCACAATTAATTCAGTAACCAAGTACTCTCTAACCTAAATTCCTACTATCTCTCAATATTGTCTACTTGTATTCAAGCCTCTTGCCACTACTTGGTTCTGAGCTACATTTTCTCTTATTTATGGATCATAAACAGTCTCTTAACTTTTAACAGAATAAATCTTTTAACAGAATAAATATTCATTGAGTACCTACAACACTGGTAAATAAGGACATTGTTCACATGCAGTTTACAATGTAGTAGGGGCAATGAACTATAAAATAGAACTATACCTCTCATAGGTAACTGGATAGCCAAGTTTTATAAGAACACGTAGAAAGGGAATTTAATCTCTAATGGAAGTCATGAAAAGCCAGAGATTCAATGTTTATTTTGAAACTTGTATGATGAGAGTGCATTAACCAAGGATTGAATGAGTAAAGTATGATACAAATTGATGACATTACCTGGAGAAAGTTCAGCAGTAAGAGAAGTCTAACCCTGAAGTCTACTGAGTATTGCTGAAAATTTATGGAAGAAGGAGATGCTAAGTAAGGATAGAGAAAGCAGATGAGGGTGGACTAGTAGGCAAGAGCACAGTGCTTGAAGCCTTTTCCCCAAAATTAAAGAGAAGCTATCAAAGAGCTCTAAGCCGTTGAGTGAAATTTAGGTTGCAATGCAGAGAATAAACAAGACAGAAATAATACTGGAGTCAGGGAAAAAGTGAACTGGGATGTTACATCCGAGTAAGAAATGTAAAAGATATGACAATGGACATAGAGAAGAATGGACATATGTGTGTGTGTGTGTGTGTGTGTGTGTATACATATATACACACATTTATGTGTGCATATATATGTATGTGTGTATATATATATATATATATATATATAGTATAATTATGACAACTCTTAGGGATTGCTCCAGAGTTTAAGGGAGGGGAGAAGAGTAAAGAATGACTCTCAGTTTCTTGCTTGGTTAATTGGGTTAAAACAGTTTGCAATAAAAAAGATTTAGCTTAAGTCATTTAATCATTTTAAGTGCATTCTGAATCCTATACAAATAAGTTTGAGAAATTTAAGAAAATTGTGTTTCCTTAAGTTTTGCATATCTTTTGTTATTCCATGTAAATTCCCTTCTTTTTCATATGATTAAAGAAAAGTTACGAAAAAATAAGAAATGAGAGAAAATAAGATCTTATGAAAAATTATGAATGATCTTTATCTGTTTTTGTGCTTACTGTAATTTCTTATTGTTTATCTCTCTATATACATATTCTGAGATATCTTCTCAGACCTGCTGAATCAATCTGTGAGGAGTAAGTTTAACTAATCACTCAGATGAACCTAAAATTGGTTCATCTACAGGAATAACCAACATAAGAGAGTAGTCATGGTAGTCTCAAAATTAGAGAAGACTTCCCAATTATTCCCATTATGTCCAAGAGAGAACATAAGCAGGTACTTCAAGTATCCGAACTTCGTATGATTAGATTCTGCAAAAGCATTTTAAATAGGAAAAATACATAGAAGAAAGGTTAAGACAAAACTTCCCCAGGATAAAATGGATCCCATATTTTCACCAGATGCCTTTACTTAGGAAAAAGAAATGTTAAAGAATTGTAACAGTATCCAACCTGGACAACAAAATACAGAAATTTTCACCACTAAGCCTGAGCTCTGTACAACTCTGATTTAGTGTTTTTTCAAGCCTTACACAGCAGTCTCTATTTTTAAAATATTTATAAGTAACCCATTTTGTAGGAAAACACCTAACTTTCATCATAAGAATTATGACACTTTATACTTTTATTCCAGCCTAACTTTTATACTCTATTTTCTACCATTTGGCAACTTATACCTTATGCTCTAGTCAAAACAATCTCCTTTACAATCACTTAAACATATTGTGTTGGTTCTCAAGTCCAGGATGTTCCTTCTGCCTGGTATGCCCCTGACCTTCTCTCCACGTGGAACATTCCTACTGACATTCAAAACCTAATTCCAAACCCCCTCATTGTTGGCATTCTCTTTAATATCCCCTAGCAGGGTTAGTGACTCCAAGTTCTGTTTTACAAAGTTACATTTTTATGATCTATTTATTTAATAGCCTCTCCCTATTTGATTGTAATGAGTTGTTTATGCATCTCTCACACTCTCTTTTGAGTTCCTCTGGCCTTTATTTTTTCTTTTATCTCTTACCCATAAGCACAGTGCTTGCCCCATAGTACGTGCTCAACGTGTTGGCTGAGTGAAAAAAGACACCTTGTAGCTCTAATCATTTGTGAAATGTCATTTAAAATGACATCAGATTACCCTTTGTTTCCTAACTTAATTTCTAGTACTATAGAATGTACACTCAGAACACTGTCAGTGGCCTACAGAAACAGTGTTCTCACTGGACTTCATGCATATAGTCAACCCCCTTATAACTTTCTCTGGCATACAACAGCCAGACATGTTATTAAAAAAAAAAAGATGTACCAACCCCTCACGTATTGGAAAACTTCCAGAAGCTCTCCATTCCTTATTGTATCTTTTCTAGATTTTTCAAATACCTCTGTCTTACTTCATCTATTCAGAACTAGCTTTTCTACCTTTCGCTTTCATTTTCAATTTCATTCATATCATTATCTTCACTTACCCATAGAACCTAAGCATATTTCAGTTTCTTATGCAAGTTTCCTCACTAGAGGTCAAAGGGGCAAGGACTATTGTGATAAAATATTAAATAAATAGACGATAGGACTTTGTTCTATTGGTCTGGGAAAATTACTACCTGAAACAAAAGAATTCTGGAAACTGAAGGCGGCAGACCAGTCAGCTTTGTTTACTTCAGACTCAAATCAATGTCTTGTCTTTACCTGAGCTCTGGTTACATTTAGAAAAAAGTACTGTAAATACAGTGAATGAGCAAGGCCACTATCTGAGACGTGTCTGGGTCCTTAGTATAGTAACTGGGGGAATGGTAAGCATTGGTCAATGTTTGCTGATTGATGACTCAATAGATCGGGTTAAGCCTCACCATCAGAATTCCAGATTTTTTAACAAGCTTCTCAGTCTTTTCAACCCAAAGAAAAAACTAAAGAAAACCAGATGACAAGAATTTCAAATTGTAAAATATCCCGATTGTCAAATTTAAATAGGGATATCCTGTGCAATGGAGAGGCTGGCTGGTGCCAATTTCACATTTTGTTCTCTAGTGTCTGGACGAAGCCTGCTCTGCCAGTGAGCTGACAGGTCGAGAGCACTCCAACTTCCGCAGACACCCGAGAACTTTCTATTTTTCATGGTCTTCCTACCTTACCTAAGGGAAGGACTATATTCACAGTGAAAAGAGTTATGATTCATCACCAGTAGAGAGATTCTTCCACTTTCTGGGTGCCCACGTTAAAAGTCTGGTATAGTCAACACTCCCTCTAACATAGATCATGTATTGAAATGAGAAAACTATCACCTAATATGGCCAGAGAGGTGAAGGGACTTGGCCCAGCTGAGCCCAGGAGACACCTCTAATTCAAAACCTCAACCATTAACGTAGTGATTGTGATCAAGGAGACTTACAGCACATAAGAGATTCAAAAAGCGTATTAATCCACCTCCGGCAACACTGCCAGTTTTAAAGAATGATTAACCTTCTCTCCCACTTGATTCAACCTGGCTATGTATTATACCACTCTAAATGCTAGCAGACTCTATGCTTATGGCTTCCATTAGGTAGCACTTAGTATACATGAAAACTTTCTTCAAGAAGCAATTACTTTTGAAACCATAAACATTTAAGTTGGGAAAAGTGAAAAAGAAAGGAGGTGCAAGTAAAGGGAACTAGGAAAAAATAAGAAAATACCCTCAAATATAAACATGTTGATTCAACAATTATTTAATGGGGATTTAAATGATACGAGGTGAGCATTTATTCTGTTTCTGCTTTAAATAAAGCATTCTGTTCTATTTGTTAGGTGTTGTACTTGTTTAGGATCTAATGTCTGTTAAAAACCTCTCGAAAGAGATGTATTCATTCTGGTATCCTAAGCACCTATCTGGATGAAAAGCACAAGCAATGGGAAGTCATGGGGCATAATGGACCTTGCAAAGGCTCTGAAATCCATCTCTTACTTATGGTCTTTGAGACTCAGCCTCCTCCTCTATGTAGTGTTCATAAAACTTAGTGGAGATAGAACACTAGGGACACAGAAGGTCAAAGGAGGTATTTACTACAACTTTCCAAATATCTTCCTTTAGGAAAACAAATATATTTTATTTGCAATGAGGCTTTCTTGTGAATTTTATTCTTCTAAAGAAGAACATTTTTAGTGAACAATTGATTCGTTTGCCTCCCTGTGCTACTTTATTGACAATACTCAGGTAGGGGTGGTTTTCTCTCAAGTAGTTACCTCCATGTGATTTGTATATCAGACCTTCCTAAAAGCATGTTTTCCTGCTCTTTCGTTCCACCCCATCCCAGTTCTACTTAAAATATTGTGATCCTCTATTAAAATGCACAGAACCCTGGGAAAATAAGGAGAAGCATAATGTTTGTCACTGCCAGCTCTGGTATGCATATATCAGAGGCTAAATTATAACTGATGAAGACAGAAATGGGACCCATATCTGTCTGACTTCAGAAACCAGAAGTGTAGCTACTACAAGCTGATGAATTGGAACTCAGATCAAGGCCTAGAGTGGAGAGGAGTCTTCTGATCAGAAGGGGAAAGTAAACAAAGGGCAGTGTTTAATTATTTAATAATAAGTAAGAGAATGACTAGGGTGTTTTTACAGAACAGGATATAATATTGAAATAAAATCCCCCAAAGTGGCACAGAAACATAATGCAATCCTCTGAAGCTACAACCCTTCCTAAACCAAACCATACCATTCTCTTCACACATCCTGGAAAGTCAAAAGAAAGGGGATACTGATTTGCATCACACTGGCATTAGAAGCAGATCTAGTTTTAATGAAGTTTTACTTCATGGACTGAAGTTTCCCCCAAAAAAGGGTAAGCTTTTTTCTCAAGAAACATCACTGTGTAATAATCAAGGAGCCAGGGATGGTGGTATTAATTGTTCTAAGTACAGGGATTTGTTTTGCAGAAAGAAGTACCAATCAGAAAGAGAACTGACCAATAATTACTTAACAAAACTGCTTCAGAAGTAGATTTCTAAATCTACTTTTAGATTGATAGTTAGAAAAATCTTACTAAGTTTATTCATTTAGAGGAAATCTGGGCAAGCCTCTGAAACCAAGAGGTATTGTATCAAAAGAGATAAGGTCACTAGACACTTATGTAAGAGCTACTTCTTCCTCAAATGGCCACCATATAGTCATTTCTGACTATTACATTACCAAGAAATAACAATGCACCTTTAGGAAACTAGTATGAAAGAAAAACATAATAAAATTTTTTGCAGGTGACTCTTTGATCTCATAGGTGTGTGTTAATTTTCCAAAGTTGGGACTGGATCCTGCCTTTACAAAATGCTCCTTGAAATATCACATTGAAAATCTTCTCTTTTACTCCTTATTGTAAACATTGTATATGTTTTTAAGAAGACCAATAAAAAATATGGACTATGGGGCTTCCCTGGTGGCGCAGTGGTTGAGAGTCCGCCTGCTGATGCAGGGGATATGGGTTCGTGCCCCGGTCCGGGAAGATCCCACATGCCACGGAGCAGCTGGGCCCGTGAGCCAGGGCCGCTGAGACTGCGTGTGCAGAGCCTGTGCTCCACAACGGGAGAGGCCACAGTAGTGAGAGGCCCGCGTACCGCAAAAAAAAAAAAAAAAAAAAAAAAAAAAAATATATATATATATATATATATATATATATATATAGAGAGAGAGAGAGAGAGAGAGAGGGAGAGGGAGAGGGAGAGGGAGAGAGAGAGAGAGAGAGAGGGAGGAGAGAGAGAGAGAGACTATGAAATTATTTTTCCAGTAGTGAAATTGTGGAGAATACATCTTGCATTTCTACTGTATTCCCGCAGAAAGAGGAAGTTCTTTTCCACAAAGACTCTCATCAATGTTAACTCTGGGAGAGAAGTATTTGTAGTTGTCTCATGCTTTGTGGTGAGAGACTCGCACTTTTTCCCCTGTCTCTATTGTGGGAAACAGGGCACACTTTGGGCTGAGAATTCATACTGTGGTCGGAAAAGAAAGAAACAAAAAATACCCTCATTAACACTGCTCTTTAACAAGTTCAGCAAATGGGCTTCAGGCATTCTAAACAGCAGCAATTAAAAAATAACTTTAGATTTCATACATTTCTTCCAGTAGGATGAAAAGCTGAGGTATGTTAACTTTAATTTTATGGTTTGGGTGAATACCGAGTTCGATTACTCCCTGTCAAAGCAGAAATCGGCCTCTTACAGGGAATAAGTGCTAATTAAGCAAAACAGAGTAAGCATGTTATATGAAGTATATTTGATTCTTTCCTGTGCACTTTGGCTGCACAAGCTCTAACCACACTTTCCGCAGGGACCATCAGTGCTCCCTAAGAATGCCAATGCAGTGATCTGTCCAGTTAGTGGGGTGCAGAGACCAGTCAGAATGCTGATGCTTTCCACAAAGGAGATGGGGCTAGGGAGGCAAATGCAATCAGGGAGTATTAGCTCTGTCTTGTGTGCCTGCTACAAAACCGTGTCCTCTCAAGACTGCTCTATCCCTTCTTTGCTTTATACGTGTATGTGTAAGTTTGTATATGTAAGCTTTACAAGTCTCTCCTAAGAGAAAACTGAAAATGCCCAGGAAAAAGACAAAACTGCTTCAACAGAGAAAGGTCTCTCTGTTCCAGTTGAAGAGGATATAGAGTTAATAACAGGAAATATCCATCCTCTGAAACTGTATGAAACATGGATGCTTCCACAAGTTACTCAAGGTCTCACTGACCAGGCTATAAGTAATTTTAAATATTATTTCTTATGATTATGGTTGATAAAAAGTCTCAGTGGTATGCTAAAAATCTTTAACACTTGTTGACCTTTTTTCCTGATAGCTTTCCTCCTCCCAGGCTCCAGCCAACAGTAGCAGTAACAGATATCCAGATCTTAAGAGAACAGAAGTATAATGGTGCACTGAATATGGAAAGGAAGAACCAGTAATGGTTCCTATACATTCATAACGCGAATCAGCATCAAACTAAGCTTCCCCAAGAAGAAGCTGACAGCAAATAGTTTCTCCTCTTAATGAATTGAGGAAACAACTTTGAAGTTATCTGTAGCCACCGCTTCTGAAGCGACCAGTAGCTTTGCAACTATTAGTTTACTTGTATTAGATTAATTTATATTAGAGTTTATTTAATGCAATTGCTCACAAATTTTAAACCATTTTGTAGAGTAGTGTTCTGTATCTGTTTAAATGAAATGCTTTCCTAAGCTCAAAATCAGTGTTTTTATGTTGTGTAAATTATGAAATTACTGTGGAATATCTGGTAAACTTGATAGGAAACCCCAGATGTCAGCACTTTGCTGGGCAAGATTTAAAGTGGCCCACACCATTAGCCCTCATCAGGAGCAGTAGCAGTGGGCTAAGTCATAAGGGCACGCCCGTCCATTACACTCACCCAGGATACTGTGAGTGAGAAACAAAGGGCAGTCAGACAGGGACCTCTATGCTCAGATTCCACTGCCAAGAAATGGCCTAAGTCAGCTCTTGTTGTTGAAGAAAATAACCCTTTAGGAATCAGACTGAATCCTATTTTAAGTTTTAGAGGAAGAAGGATACTATTTAAACATTGATGAAATGTGCCTCTCTTTTTTTATCAGCATAGAAATTTATGTGAATTCAAAAGAACATGGTTATATTTAGCATAGTGTAATAATTATCTGAAGTACATATCATCGTTGGCTCTGAAACAGTTCTAAAGATGTCATTCTTTTGAAGTCAAAAAATATGCAGTAAAAATGGACAAGGAGGCAAAAATATGAAAAAAACAAGTTTGCTGAGTATGGGAAGTTGTTACAAGAGGGGCACAACAAGATAATGTAACAGAGTCCAAATTACATAACATGCAGCAAGGAGTTGTCTTGCTTTAACAACTCCTAGAAAATAAACCAGTGATCTCAATGCAAGAATATCACCACTGGGTTATTTAACAGGACAAATTTTCTGAGGGACACAGGTAGTAATTCACTATACTTCCCCTTTCTCTGATATCTTTTCTCACACCAATTTCTTTTCTTTCCTCGAGGATAGATTTTATCCTGTTGAAAACAATTTTGGTTTTATTTGTAAAGTGGAGTAAATAATATCCTGAGTGAAGTAGGCAGCGTTTTAGCTGAAGATGCTCAGGAATCAAACTTTTGAAAAAGGCCAATCAGCTAGCTAGCTAGCAGTTACCATCAGTGGCTTGCAGAAAAAAAAATTACAGATGATATGTTTGCTAAATAGATAAAAAGAATAAGCAGTTTAGAATGGGTGAAAAATCCCAGGATCTATTGTGACCTAGACCAGAGGTCCCTAACCTTTTTGGAACCAGGGACCGGTTTCCTGGAAGCAAATTTTTCCAGGGAGGGGGGTCGGAGTGTGTGAGGTTCAGGCGGTAATGTGAGCCATAGGGAGCAGCAGATGAAGCTTAGTTGGCTTGCTTGCGACTCACCTCCTGCTGTGCAGCCCGGTTCCTAAGAGGCTGTGGACTGGTACCCGTCCAAGGCCAAGGGGTTGGGAACCCCTGACCTACACACTCAAAAGCAGACAGTTGACCTTTGATTAAGCCCATTTTCCTGTGGAGTGAGCCATAAGGGGCTCCAAGACACAGTTTGGTTTCAATGTTTCAGTGTTCACAGCCAGAGGGCAAACTCAGAATGTCTCCTCCTCTTGCAAAAACTGAACCACGGATGAGAAGTCTTTTTTTTTTGAGTAGCCCTTCACGCACAACATCCCTGCAGATCTGATGGGCTTGACTGCCCAGAAGGACTGGGCTCTTCGTGCTGGTAGCAGAGTCTCATGCTAATCCCAGATCCTTAGCCATGAGTGTTGCTCCGAATCCACCCTGATAGTAATTAGCCGAGGGAACTCCATCCATCACCCCAGGTACAGGATTATAAGTGTCACTTGACCAACATCGTCCTGAGCTTGTATTTAGGATTTTAGCCAAGAGTTTTGGGTCAAACCCTAACCTGAGTCCCAGATTCATAGCTTCAGCAGTTCCAATCCTACTAATATCTAACAGCAAGTTTTTGCAGATCTTCAAAGCCTGGCCAGTCCCAACAGCTCCACGATGCACCACATGGGAGCCCATGCACCACAGCAGCTCAACCCCTCCCATCCTAAGTGTGAGGTGGCCAGATCGAGCCATTCCCACACTACCAGAAACAGGGGCATCCGTGAAAACCGCTCCCATTTTCTCAACTTCTTTGGCCAATTCTCTGAAAACCATAGGATCAACAGTACTGGAATCCATTAATAGTGAGTCTTTCTTCACTTTTTTTCGAATTCCATTTGCTCCACAATAAGCTTCTAGTGCATTGATGCATTGTAATAATTCTGTCACCTTTTTCGGCTACATCCCCTGCAGAAGACACTACCGGGTTCATCTGCATCTAGAAGCTCTTTGCATGAATCAGGGAACACATCAACAACAGTGAGTGGCTAGCCACGTTTCATGAGCTCTTTTGCCACTGGACTCCCCACGTTGCCTACTCCAATGAATCCAACTGGAGTCTTGGAAGCTACTGACCTAGAACACAGTGCTGCAAGGCTGGCCACCACTGGCTGCTGCAGACGACTCCCTGTACCGGAGGCTGGAGGTGGCTCCACGGAGACGGAAGGAGGCTGCCACGCTGCCCGCGCCCCTCCTTCCCACGGTGACCTCCTCGACTCCCGGCTCACCCACTGGCTGCTATAGGGTGCGTGATGCGGAAGGCTGGCTCAGCTGTGGCGATTCTTAATACCTCTTTGGTACTAGGTTACACATACAATTTCACCTAGTGAGCGATTTAACAGAAGGAATTTTTTTCTACGGCATTTTTGTGGCACAGCAGATAGAAGCGAGGTCACTATTTCTTTGAAAAACTGAATTAAAAATTTATAGAAAGTCATGATTCATTCTATAAATATGCTGAGTCAAAGAAACGTGAAAATTGATGCGATGGAGGAAGAGCGCTAGACTTCCCTGATGCTCAACTGGCACCTTTCTTCTGGTGTCAGAACATGGTTGTGTAACTCCTTTAATCCCAGTGGATTTTCCAAAAATTCCAGAATCTTCAGATTTTGGTAGCCCCTGTTTACTGCCTTTGCCCCCCCATGCCAAACCCCACCCCACCCCGCACACATTTATTTTTGACCAGTTGTCCTCCGGGGTGTTTTTCTTTATATAGTTATTGCAGCAGTTTGTTAGACTACTGACCCCCAGGGCAAATGCCCCTCCCCCCCGTTTTCTCACCCTGTGTAGTTTTGTTCACCTTGACCTGGGCTTGGTCACGTGACTTGCTTTGGCCCAGTGGCATATCAAGAGCTGAAGCTTGGAGAGTACTCGTGCTTTAGGGCTTGTCCTCATGGAAACCTGACATGTTAGGAAGCCTGGCTAACCTAGTGGAGACTAGGCACAGGCCACAGCCAGCATCAATGGCCAGATATGTGAAAGCAACCAGCCCCAGTCCAGCAACCAAATGATGGCAGCCTCAGTAGTCACCTCAGGTGAAAGCAAGATAGAACCACCCAGGAGATCCCAGCCCATTCTGCTGATTCACAAATTGTGAGGAGATAAAGTGCCTGCTGTTTTAAACCACCAAGCTTAGGAGTAGTTCATCACACAGGAAGAGATATAACTATCTTCACTGTTGGATTATCTTCCCATTTTATACCATGTTTCCCCTTAAATGACTGTTCCTTTATCCAAGATTCTAGAAAAGAAATAACAACTGATGAGGCTGATAGAGCCTTAACATTTTTTATAAGTTTTGTAAACTCTTAAAATAACTAGGTTAATAAAATCAATATTTATTTGATCACAAAATTATTTTCTTCAGTTGCCTTAAGAAGTAATGCAGAATTGTACTAAGTTTATACATTTGGAGGCTCTAAAAATGTGTTATTCCTTGGATTCAAGTCCTAGTGTACTTTATGTGGGCATTCACGTTTGCAAAATGATTCCAGGAAAGTTGCGATTTCATTTTACAACTTTGGCCTAAGGAGTCTTATGATATTTTACCTGAGAAAAAGAACACATTAATTCCACTTTCAGCTATTAATCCCATGGCTTCCTGTATTTTCTAAATTCCCTATCAGTGAAGAAGACTATGTATAGCGTACAAGACTGTCATGATTAGGAGGAAGGCAGTACAGAAAGAGCCCATCAAATTAGGCATTGCCCAGTCATGTCAGTATACTAACGTGGCGAGCCACAGGAAGCTTGAAGCCTGGAAAAAAAGACAGATACAATGTAATGATTATCCTAAGGATCCGGATAATGATTCCTATGATTTTGTTTTAAATATTAATGGCAGAGGATTCTGGGGAAATGGTGGTGGCTACAGAGAAGATTTTTATCCCTGAATATACCACCCCTCCCCTAAATACACAACCCCCCACCCCCACAAAGAAGAAAGAAAAGCATCTAGAATAGCAAGATCAAAAACCCACAGACAACATCTACAACAAGGTGTCCACATGAACTGCAACATACAGCCAGGTAGGAACAAATCAACAACAGGAAAAAGACCTACATATGTGTATCCCAAGGTGTGTGGGAGGAAGACGAGGGAAGGACTCTCTCTCTCTTTCAGGAGAGCCAAAGGTTACTATGGTTCAAGAACTCAGTGAGATTGAAAAACTCACTGAGAACAGCGGCAGAAACCGGGAGTGAATGTTGCAGGCTCCACTTTGCAGCTGAGTGCAAGAACTCTGAAATGTTCTGAGGATGCCAAGTGTTCTGGGGTCTGTGAAACCTTGACACCTATCAAACCAAAGCACCATTCCAGAACAAATCCCCATACTCAACAAGGACAGGAAAGAGGAGGCCTGGGTAAATGGGCATAGGAGGGCCGAGGAGGAAGATTTTAGAAATTTTAAGGTCATTTTTTAAAATTATGTTGTGGGGCTTCCCTGGTGGCGCAGTGGTTGAGAGTCCACCTGCCGATGTAGGGGATATGGGTTCGTGCCCCGGTCTGGGAAGATCCCACATGCCGCGGAGCGGCTGGGTCCTTGCGCCATGGCCGCTGAGCCTGCGCATCCGGAGCCTGTGCTCCGCAACGGGAGAGGTCACAGCAGTGAGAAGCCCGCGTACCGCAAAAAATAAATAAATAAATAAATAAATAAATAAATAAATAAATAAATAAATAAATAAATAAATAAATAAATAAATAAATAATGTTGTGAAAATAATAGAAGATAGTGAGCCCTGGAGTTCTGAAGCTAGAAATTATATTCTGATCTATGTTTCCCTCCTAAAGTGGAAACTTATTTCATTTAAAAATGAGTGACAGAAGAGTATTCCATTCACATCCTGCAGAAAATCAGTGAGAAAAAAAAGAGAAAAGAAGGGTGAAAAGAAAGTTCCAGCAAATCCTGAAAACGTGACAGAAAGACACGTCCACAGAACAAATGAAATTTATTGCCTGATATTGCGGAAAAAGTAAAAGAAATTTTCAAAGGAATAGAAACTGGTTTTAAGAAAAACATAAAAGAAATTAGAAAAATTCAGAAATGAAGTGATTGGAGAATAGCAAGATTTGAAAAGGTGAAAAATTCAGTAAGTAATTTGTTTAAAAAAATCATGTCTCGAGAGAAGGTTAAACTAGAAGGAACACAAGTTTGAATAAACACAGTGGATAATGTCTCCTTGGAGAAACAGCTGATTTCAAATCCAGCATAACAAACGAACAAGATGTTCCTGTTACATCTTGTCATACAAGACAGCTGGGAAGACTTCAAAGACTACTGTGGTTGTGTGGAAAGGACTCAGGAGCCAACTTGAACAGGATCCGTGAACCTAAGAGGGGACAATCTCTGCATCGATATTTATAACAACCTCACTGAAAACAACAACAAAGAAAGAAAATACCTCATTAGTCATCTTTGGAAGAGTCAACCTTTCTCTCTCTTGTTTTTTCTTTTTTTGTAAAACTGGTAAATAAAATAAAAGAAACATTTATTCTTCCTTTCCTAATTAAACTGTAACTCAGGGCAACCAAGTAGTTGATGAAATAATGTTCTAGCTAGTAAATGAATAATCATCTAGTTAGTAGAATATCACCATTTGGTACCCTTAATAAATTAATGGATCTAGACATTGATCATTAATGGCTGCAACGTCACAGTCAGACAGACACTTTATAGTTCCTTTTGGAATTCATCAATATTATCTATGAAGTAAACTTGACAAAAAAATCACACCTGAATTATGTCAGTGCTCTAGATCTATCTACCAACTGACAGTAAATACATGGGCCAAAGGAGCATGATAAATATATAAGCAGAAAGGGGATGCAATCAGCATAATCCAGACAGTTGGGAACCCTACTGGATGAATGCTTTGAATTCAAGGACAAATACTTGCAAGAAAAATGAGCAAATTGAGTTCTTTTAAACCTATACTTTAAAAGAAATTGTGTTTGGATCAGCAATCAAATAAATAATGGTTATTAAAATAAAAATACATTTATAGGACAATCAAGGAAACATGAACTGACTGGCTATTTGTTGATATTAAGGAATCATTATTATTTGCGGATGTGTGATAATGACATAGTTGAGCTTAAAAAGGGCAGTTCTTGCATTTTAGAAATATGTATACTGACGTTTTCACTGAGAAAAAGAAATCTGGGATTTGCTTTAAAATTGCTGGGGATGATGGTGGTAGTAGTAAGAGAGGGTGTAGAGAAAATCTACTGGCCTGAAATGGACATTTGATGAGAACAATTGAGGAAAGTTTCTTCTTTCTTTTTACTTCTGTAGATGTTTGAAATTTTCCATACTAAAACATGTTTTATAAATGTAGATGGCTTGCAATGTGCTCTTCTGAGCTCTCAGAAGGCAAAAAGCCATTCTTAAATTAGGAGCTTTCTTCTCTAGCCAAGAATTCTAATGATAATTTTGTCCCAACTGGCCAGTGCACTCAGATTGCTCTGAGATCTGTTGGTGGAAAAAAAAATCAGCACAAACAATAAAGAGGCTCTTTAGTCTTAGAAGAAAACAACAAAGAGTAAAGGCTGCTGCTAGGTCTAGGGCAGTAGTGTAGTATCAGTATAAGACAAAATATCAGTTTCTTCCAAAATCCACTTGTTACTACTGTGTATACTTTTGCAGCAAAATATCTTTTCTACATTGTCAGCATTAAAGTAAATTTACTATTTAGGTAGCATTTAAATTATCATATACTCAAAGCCTAGAAAGAATCCCCTAGGCTGAAATGACATTAAATCTTATTTTGGCCATTGTAGTGTATTCTCCAGTCCTACTTGCTTTGTCTATAACTGTCCTGAAAAGGTGTGAGGAGATCTGCCAATATTAATGCCAGGATTCAAAATGAGTTCTTTGTAGCTTGCTTCCTTCAGGATCTTCTGCCCTCAGACCCATGTATTTACTTAATGCCTCAGATTATTGTATATGTCACATCTTTCCAACTAGAAGACAAGCTCCTTTAAGGGCAGTGACTAGTCTCATCAACATCGAATTTACTCCAACACCAGTGCTTTCAAAATGTGTGTTGCTTAGTATATGTCTGACCGTAAGAAGTTACAGAAACAATTCTACTCTAACTAAATAATAATGATACTGCTGCTACTATTTCTACTACTGCTGCTAATAAAATGTATGAAATAGAGTATAAATGGGAAAATAAAGATC
Source organism: Mesoplodon mirus (assembly GCF_964341445.2). Lineage (NCBI taxonomy): Eukaryota > Metazoa > Chordata > Mammalia > Artiodactyla > Ziphiidae > Mesoplodon > Mesoplodon mirus. The sequence continues at coordinate 330,017 of NW_028295473.1, forward strand.
ACACTGGAAATCCCAGACTATAAAATGAATGGTCCCAAAGCCACTGGCCAATCCATCGACTGTAAAGAGTTACTTGTGAATTGGTCAACATTTAAATGCATAATTGAGAGAAGGGTTAAAACAAATTTTATTACCAAAAAACACAATTTTTATACCTACAATTTTTGAGCTCAACTAACCTGTAGTTTTAACAGAAATAGAGGAGATTCAAAGTATTCATTCAGTTTCCTAAGTGATCCATTCCCTATCTTTCCTTATGAAACAATCAGTTATAACTCTAATAATTTGTCAAGGATTCACCAATCTCTACTTCCTTTATTTTCCAAGGTTTGGTATCATTACAAAATCAAGTCCTTTGGCGGAATTTAATAGTTTCAAAATCCCTCATCAATATTATTCACTGGGATAAAATAATATGAAAATTTAACAAACACTGACTATGTGCTGAGAAATGATCCTTCAGTGATTCACTCAAGGTGAAGACTAGCATTCAGGCTGCACCTGAGGTAGAACTTGAATTCCAAAGTGGACCTTTAAACCACAGCTCATCTTCTCTTTTTAAAACCATCAGAAATAAGCCTGTTGCCTGACCTTTGAGATTCGCAAAGAGACCATATTTAGATCTTTTGTCTCTTTTAACTTCCCTAGTCCCCTTCTCTACTTTCAGAATAATGATTCCCAGATAAGTACAATGAGTTCAAACAGTGTGGTTAAAGGGGTAATTAGTCTGCTCTGCAGCCAAGTTACTCACAGAATAAATAAGTTGGCTTTCACAGTTGTTAGTTTCTTCCTGGGCTTTGTTTAGAGGGGTCTCAGCTCAAGCAAGCAGCCTGTCAGCAGCCTGAAATAACTCTGTGGAAATCTAATGGCATATATGTAAAATATGTCTATGAAACCTTTTATTCAATCTTAGGTGCATAGTTTTACTACTTCTTTAGGCCTGGAAAAGGATATTCAGCTACAAAAGGACGGAAAAGAAAATGTGTATAATACCTCATGCCCTCCTCACTCCCTAGAAACTTATTTTACCCGTTTCATCAGAAAATGATGTATACTGTAAGAAACATTTTTAAAATTATTTGATCAAATATTTAAGTGCACTAAGTCTCTGTATTTATTAAAGCAAATATAGTTACCTTTCTGTCCCTTTCTAAAAAAAAGCAAAAGATACAGTTCTTTTTTCTTAAGACTCAGGGTTTATGGATATTAATTATTACACTATATTGACACCCAGACATGTTTATAGGAGGCTTTTGAGACATACAGAGCTATTTATTCCCATACCAAATGGCACTTCTTTTTCCTCTGCCTTCTGCTTGTATTTTTTCTGTTGCGATTATATCCTACTGAGGCTGCTACATGTCTTTGTTTGATCTGAGATTCTAAAGGAAAGACTGTATAGTCTCCTTTTTACAGAATAATAATGGGTTTTATGACTGTGTGCCTTCAGAAGCCTCTTTTTCCACTCATTCTCATTTCATATCTATGGTGAGGTGTCTAAAACAGATAAGTTAGTTCTGAACTGGTGATATATAAATCAATTATTATTTGATTCATATTCAAAGCAGCTCCTCCTAAAATAGCGGCCTTCCTGCCTGTGGGACGTAGTCTAACCTACTGCCTGGATCTACACCCACCAACATCCATATTTTGTCTATTGTTACCTTGGACACTTGTAGGAACTGAGTTTCTGTTTCTATAGTGTCCATTGACAGACAAATGAATAAAGAAAATATGGCACATACGTAGAATGGAATGTTATTCAGCCTTAAAAAATAAGGGAATCTTGCCATTTGCAACAACTTGGATGAACCTTGAGGGCATTATGCTAAGTGAAATACGTCAGAGAGAGAAAGACAAACACTGCATAATCTCACTTTTACGTGTAATCTAAAAACGCTGCTCTCACAGAAACCGAGTAGAATGGTGGCCGTCAAGGGCTGGGGAGTGGAGGAAATGGGGAGTTGTTGGTCAAAGGGTATAACCTTCCAGTTATAAGATGAATAAATCCTGGGAGTCTGATGTACAGCATGGTGACTTTAGTTAACAACACTCTATTGCATACTCAAAAGTTTCTGAGATAGTAGATCTTACATGTTCTCATCGCACACACACACACACACAAAAGGTAATTAATTGTGTAAGGTCATGGATGTGTTAACTAACCTTATTGTGGCAATCACTTTGCAATATATATCAAATGTATCAAATTATGATGTTGTACACCTTAAACTTATACAGTGTTATATGTCAATTACATCTCAATAAAACTGGAAAGAAGAAAAAGATTCACATGGAGAAGGGTGAGGCTGGTAGAAAAAAGCCACTGCCTTGAGCAGTACCGAGGTGGGCGGAAAGCCATGGGCCTCTATTAGCACTGCTGGGAAGGCTCTGTTCCCACGTGTGGGGAGGGGGTAGGACAGCACAGCTGTGATCCTTATTGCAGACCCTAGGCAGCCTCAGGCAACTTTTCAAAGTTAGATGCTGAAAACCAATAAATGAAATTATAAGGAAGAATTACATAAATGCCTTTATTCTACTTCTGGTCCTCTTGGCAACTTTTTCCATCTAAAAGCTGCACCCTGCAGTTCTCAAAGCAGGAACATTAACATGGATCAGAAGTTTCCAAACTTTTCATCATCAACCCCTACACCAAAAGAAAAGTTGAAATTTTATGACCCCTAGTATATGAAGTATCTTGTGTGCTTTTAATATTTATCAAGAGAACATTTAACAGTTACCTACTATGTGCCAAGAGAAAATAAAAATAAGACACAGACTTTCAATGCAGACTTTGTTCCGGTATTATTCTTCATTTTGACTTCAGTATAAGAACTATTGAGCTATTTGCTGTCCCAGTAAGGGGATAAGCAGACGATTACAGAATCCTGTGATCTCTTCCCAAGTTTGCAACTATAGGGTTGGTCCTAGAATTGCTCAATAACTTTGTATTTTGATTTAAGGGGAAACTAAAAGACCTTCCTGTCCCAAAGTAACTCTGCTTTGTGGAGACTGGAGGTGCCCTGCAATTGACTCAAGATACTGTTTATTTGTTTAAACAGTTCAATGAGTAGTTTCGATTTAACAAGTGAGCATAAATTTTCACAACAGTACCTACCCCATGACATAGCTCAGACGAAAACTCTGAGGGAAAGGAAAACTATATGGGCAAAAAGTCCAGGTTCCATCCACTGTACATGGGATATTGATAGGCTTGTAAAACTTACAGAGGTACCTGGAGGTACCCAGGAGCCCTGGGTATTCAGTATACAGATCAGCAAAGGATGGTGGAAAATAAGACGACACCAGGTCAGGGGACAAATTAAGCAGGTGAAGCTGGTCCTTTATACTCTTTTCCCTTCTGATACACCACTGCTCTGTCATGTCCAGAATATGTTCTGTATCCTCAGTAGACCTACACACACACACACACACACACACACACACACACACACACACGTGTAGCACACAAATATGCACGCATGCATGCATGTACACATACATGGAGTCCCCAGTCTTCTCAGTTAAAATTCAGCTTGTAGTAACTAAAGAAAATTTATAATGCTCTATATTTTATAGATTTTAAAAATACTTGCACTTTAAGAGAAAACTTTTCATGTCTGAAAATCCCTTCTCACGAAGGAAGTTATTTCTGATATTGGAGGTTGACAGTTTCACAGAGAAAACTTCAGGAGCACAGAGATATGCCTGACCCTCTCCACACGCACCATCTGGGGAGAATGCACCAACACAGAGGCTCAACCCCTCTGCTAAGTCAAAATCAGGTATACCAACATCATTAATTCACAGAGAATACCCTACCTCATGTTAGGTGTTCATATGTATTTTATTTGTTGAAGAGAGGAAGAAGATATAAAGGAGGGAATCATCTGAAATTACAGAGGACAGCATTTAAGTCAGTATAGGTATTTAAATTTAAGGTAAAATTAAATGATAATTTGAAATTATATGTGGAGTTTTATTTACTAAAGAATATTTTGGAAAGTTCAACTCCTATTTTCACTTATATTTTCAGAGAAGGTATTTGGTCCAAATGCAGAATACCTTCAATTATTGTTCTTTTATTGCAAGCAAAAAAGGATTTATACTTCTTTTCATGAAATATGGTTGTTTGACAACAGAAGGATAAATATTTTATATTTTTAGAAACAACAGGCTACTGATATTCTTAATTAGTTTAAATAAATCTGAATGCTTCTTTATCATCTACTCTTTAGCTTGTACCTGAGGAGTTGAATACCTCCGGGAAGAATCCGTAAATATGCAGTTCACGGAGCCCACCACCACAGGGCAATAAAGAAGTCAAATCTTGAAACCATGGAGTGAAGATAGTGGGAGTTTAAATAAAAGCAACATTTCACAGTATGCTTTTCTGACCAACGTTATATCTAATAACTTAATGGATTGTATGTACATGGATTCTGAAAAGTCAGCAGCACACTTCACTGGTCAATTTCTATGATAAGGGGAACATAATTGGAGTGTAGAAAAACAGTATACTTACATCGTAAAATTCCACCCCTACAGAATCTACTACTCACTATTGAAAAATGGTAAGAAGAATAGCTTTCTGTGTCTCAGTCACCAGTTAACATTTTCAAGAGTAGAATTTATCTTCCTATGATGCTCAAATACACAGGAAAAATGCATATCTAGGACAATGGATAAACTCTATATGACATGTGAAAATAATTATTCAAATGGAAAAAGTAAAAGATCTACAAGGAACAGTTTTATATGCATTAGTGTGGATATATACATAAAGAGGCTCTAAGAAACATAAAAATCACTTCCAGGAAGTAATTTTAGGTAGAAGAGAATTAACATGGATGAGGAAGAAAAGAGAGTTGGTTTTAAGGTAGTTTCATTTACTTGTTTTTTTGTGTTTATTTATTTGTTTTATTTATTTCGTCTTTGGAATATAAGGAAACAGTGGCTTTCACATCCGTATCCCAGTGGAACAAAGGGACCGAGGTCTATACTGGAGCCCAGCCATTGTTTGACTATCTTGTAATAATACTGGTGAAATACAGCCAAATCATTTGAACTACAAGCATCCTCTCTGACAATAATCTTAAGACATCAACATTATAAATTAAAGAAAGGAAAGAGAGAATACTGTTTTCTTTAGAGAGAAAATACAGATTCTGGATCAAATCAATAATGTCAGCAAACCTCATGGGTATAAAATATTCTGCTGCCTATCATTTAGATCATGCCTCTAGAAGAGGGAAACTGGGTGATAATTTCCCCAGATTTTATATTTAATTCAAATATTTTAGGTAAGAGGCATCTCTAGTAAAGCACTGTATCATTGATTTTTTCCAATAGGATAGCTCACAGGAGTTCCTCTTTCCTTCTCAAATACATATGGGGAAATGGAACTGGGTGTGCGTTAGAGGAACTATCTAAATAGAGCATAGTAATCAACAGTTTGTTTTTTAAAAATAGAAATTTCTATTTAAATTGTTTCCAGAGACAGAAACACACAGAGACAATTCCATGTGACAACACTGGAAGAGACCAGAGTGATGCAGCTGCAAATCAAAAAATGCCAACACCAGTGATTGATGGCCACCACCAGAATCTGGTTAAGACAAAGAAGGATCCTCCCCTCGAGGCGTCAGAAAGAACATGGCCCTCTCAACACTCTGAGTTTGATCTTCTGGCCTCTAGAGCTGTGATAAAATAAATTTCTGTTCTTTTAAGCTAACAAGTTTGTGGTATCTTGTTATGGTAGCCCTAGAGATAACAGTATTTGATTCCTGAGATGGCAACTGTATTCTGACTATGTAATGACTATTCCAAGATGATCAACAGACACAAAGATAAAGAAAGGCAAAACTGAGACTAAGCCCAGTTCTTTTTATTCCCAGAATAATAAATGATTTTTAAATTAATTTAGATCTCTTTGTCTAACCCCTCTGCTTTTCAAAAGACTATGTGTGACCAATCAAGTATTAATATGCTATACTTTCCTTTTAATTCATCTCAAATTATTTCTAATTCCCCTTATGAGTTCTTACCTGACCCATGAATTATTTAGGAATATATTGTTGAATTTCCATTTGTGATTTTCAACAAATTTCTTTCTGTTAACGATTTCTTATTGCATTCTGTTGTCATCTGAGAGCACTCTTTGTATTGTTTATATCCTTTAAAATGTACTGAAATTTGTTTTATGGCCTAGCATATAGTATATCCATGTGCATTTGAAAAGAATGTATATTCTGATGCTGTTGGGTGGAATGTTTTATAGATGGCTGTTAGGTCTAGTTGATTGATAATGTTGTGCAAGTTTTCTTTCATTTTCTTGTTGATTTTCTGTCTGTTCTGCTATTGAAAGAAAGGTACTAAAGTATCCAACTATTACTGTAGAACTGTCTGTTTCTCTTTTCCGTTGTGTTGCTTTTGCTTCATTGTATTTTGAAGTTCTGTTGTTAGGTGCATATAAGTTTATAATTATTATACATTCTAGATGGTATAATCATTTTATCAGTTTAAAATATCTTTGTCTCTAGTAAAAATTTTCATCTTAAAATATATTTTTTCTGATATTTTCTTAGCCACTCCAGTTTTGTTGTTGTTGTCTTGTTTTGTTTTGTTGTTGCTGTTATGGTATATCTATTCCAACCCTTTTACACTTCACCTATATATTTTCTTGACTCTAAAGTGGGTCACTTTCTTGTTGATGTTATATACATATATAACTGTATATTACATTCAAAAATTACATATATAATAACAAACTATGGCAGACTTTGAACTGGACCTTTTATTTTTTTCGGTACGCGGGCCTCTCACTGTTGTGGGCTCTCCCGTTGCAGAGCATAGGCTCCGGACACGCAGGCTCAGCGGCCATGGCTCATGGGCCTAGCCGCTCCGCGGCATGTGGGATCTTCCCAAACCGGGGCACGAACCCGTGTCCTCTGCATCGGCAGGCGGACTCTCAACCACTGCGCCACCAGGGAAGCCCTGAACTTCACCTTTAAATGAGTATGATTTAGACAGTAGAGCTTCCCTACCAAATGCAAATAACTCACTTGAACTCTCTTTTTTTGTAAAGGACAGACCCATTCTTCCAAGGGGAATTCTTGAACTCATTAGATATGTGATATTCATTATAATTAGTTGCATTTAACACCACAGAAAGGACTTGATCAAAGGCTATTTTACTCTTTTCTTCCTCACTGGATGATTAGCTAGGTCCATTTTTAAATGAAAGATATACTCTAGATATTTCAATGTAGGGCATCTCTTCCTTTCAAATCTCAGAAAGAAAGGTGTGCTTCAGTTTCCCTGCAGAAAGCTCTAGTATCTTGCCCCACTTTTGAAAGAGGAACGAATCCTTCTTTCTCTATTCTTCTTTGTCTTCTTCCCTTCAGCAGCAATGAGCCTCTTTATCATTTTTGTCAGCCCAAAGAATAATTTTTCTCTTTCCAGGCCATTCAAAAATTGTACACTACAAAGTAAACGGAAAGAGCTTTATTTATAAATATAAAACAGCTATGGCATTAGTTCTTAAAGAGTATAAAATTTTGATCCCTCATTCCAACAAAAAGTCTTGTTAGCATTTAGGGTTCAATGAGAGGCAATCAACAAAAATGTTTTGGTGACTCATTTGACATCTTTACTAATAGGTTTGAATTCATACTGGTGAATATCAGACATATTTGTGTTAGGCAATTAAAATTAAATTATATCTAGACGTCTTTTAAATTACCATATTAACATTAACAAGTAATCTTAGAACTCATCTTGAAAGTAAAAGGTACTTTTATACTTTATAATGAAAAAATCAATAAAATGTGCCTTTATGCAGAGAAAATGTAACTATAATACCAATTAATGTTAACTGGTCACTTTTTTATTGAAGTAGAGTTGACATTATGTTAGTTTCAAGTGTTCAACATAGTGATCCAACCTCTAAATACATTTGAATTGGTCACCATGATAAGTCTAGTAACCATATATCACCATACAAAATTATTACAGTATTATTGACTATATTCCTTATGCGGTAGATTGCATCCCCAAGACATTTATTTTATAACTGGAAATTTGTACCACTTAATCCCCTTCACCTATTTCTCTCAGTCCCCTATCCCCCTTCCCCTCTAGTAATCACCAGTTTGTTCTCTGTATCTACAAGTTTGTTTCTGTTTTCTTTTCTTTGCTTTATTGTTTTAGATTTCACATATAAGTGAAATCGTACAGTATTTGTTCTTCTCTGTCTGACTCATTTCACTTAGCACACCTAGTACTCTAGGTCAATCCATGTTGTTGCAAGTGAAGATATTTCATTCTTTTTTAGGACTAAGTAATATTTCATTATATATGTGTGTATATATACACCACATCTTCTTTATCCATTCATCTATTTATGGAGACTAGTTTCTTCCATATCTTGGCTATTATAAGTAATGCTCCAATGAACAGAGGGGTGCATACATCCTTTCTTATTAGTGTTTTTGTTTTCTTTGGATAGATACTCAGAAGTTGAATTGTTTCATCATATGGTAATTCTATTTTTAACATTTGGGGGAACCTCTGTACTGTTTTCCATAGTGGCTGCACCAATTTACATTCCCACTAACAGTGCACAAGGGTTCCCTTTTTGATGATGGCCATTCGGACATGTGTAAGGTGATATCTCACTGTGGTTTTGATTTGCATTTCGCAGATGATTAGTGATATTGAGCATCTTTCCATGTGTCTTTTGGTCATTTGTATGTATTCCCAAAGCGATGTAACCCCGATCAAAATACCAATGGTATTTTTCACAGAATTAGAACAAATAATCCTAAAATTTGTATAGAATCATCCAAACAAACAAACAAAAAACCTCCAATAACCAAAGCTATATTGAGAAAGAAAAACAAAGCTGGTGGTATGACATGCACTGATCTCAGACTATACTACAAAGCTGTAGTAATCAAAACACTATGGTATTAGCATAACAACAGACACATAGGTCAGTGGAATAGAATAGAGAGCCCAGAAATAAACCCACAGTTATGTGATCAATTAATCTACAACAAAGGAGGCAAGAACATACAATGAAATAAAGACAATAAATGGTGTTAGGAAAATTGGACAACTACTTGCAAAAGAGTGAAACTGAATTATTTCCTTACACTATACATAAACATAAATTTAAAATGGATTGAAGACTCACATTTAAGACCTGAAACCATAAAACCCCTAGGAAAAATACATTGACATCGATCTTAGCAATATTTTTGGGGGGTCTATCTCCTCAGGCATGGCCAACAGAAGTAAAATTAAACAAGTGTGATTATATCAAACTGAAAACCTTTTGCAGAGAGGAGAAAACCATCACAAAATGAAAAGGTAACTTACTGAATGAAAGATTTTTTCAAATGATATATCTGATAAGGAGTTAATAGCCAAATTATCTAAAGAAATCATACAATTTAATATCAAAACCCCCCAGATATTCCAATTTAAAAATGGGCAGAGAACCCGAACTGGTTACTTTTTAAAGTGTTTGATACAGTACTTAGATGCATTCTTTTTTCATTAGCCTTGAATATCAATACTCTTAACATCTCCATTTATAAATGAAGAAATTAAGGAATGGAGAGATAAATGACTTGTCTAAGGTACAAAGCTTATTACAAAAAAGATTATACTAAACCAGACCTCTGATTCAGATTCCTATACTTTAATCATTATGGCTTACTGCAGAAGATTAGAGACAGAATTTGACATTGAAAGCTTAGATTCCAGCTTTTAATGAGACTTCTTCACCATGCCTTTATGTCTAAGGGAAAAAATTCTGGTCTGTACTGCCATTAATGATAATACTGCTTTAGAGAAATGTTCTGGAGGGAAAGGATATTATTCAAATTTATTTTTAAAGTTTTTTTTTGGTTTGACTTTGTTTCTTAATTTTCTCATGCTAGGATGGGAGGGCAAACCAAACCTAAACTAACAGTACCAACTATATGTGTGTGCGTGTGAGTGTGCCTGTACTTATAAGTATGAAAATACAACTTACAAGAAAAGGCAAGGCCAGAATCTATAAGGCTATCTTATCTTAGATGCAAGAGAAAGCAATTAAATGAAAAGATAGTTGTGTAGATACTAGGCTGTTCAAGTAGAGCAAAGGAGAAATGGTAGTGGCTAAGATGGTGGCAATGAAGATGAAGAGAAACATTATATATGTGACGAGAGAGAGAGAGAGAGAGAGAGAGAGAGAGAGAGAGAGAGAGAGAGATGAGATTCCAGAGAACCTAATGATGCAGTCTATGCAGAAAGTGAAGAAAAGGAAGGAATCGAGGATCATTCCCAGGTTTTTGCATTGAGTTACTTTTTGTGTGAATCATGGCACCATTCACTGAGGAAGAAAAGATTTGCAGGATGGGACAGTTTGGAAGAAGGAATAATTGAAGTTTCATTTTAGACATGTTAGTTGTAGAGACGTCAAGCAGTGTTCCTCATATTTCTCCAGTGAAAAGAATCACCTGGGGATCTTATTGCACATATGGATTATCACCTTTTCTGCTAGAACTTCTGGTTTGGTAGTCTGAGTTGAACACAAAGTACTGGATTTTCTCACACTGCAGAAGAAAAAAAACACACTGAAGGAGGTGGGAAAGAGCTAACCTAAGTAACTTTGGAAAACAGTATTTTAATATACTGTAATTAACCATGCACAATATATACTGAAAAGCTAAAGACAAAAAGAAATGTACACAAATATTGAACTTGTTAGTAAATTTATTTTTCACACGTGTACAGGTTAATGATTTTTAAATATTTTATGTGTATTCCAGAATTGAGCAAATGACTAAATAGACTGCAAATAATGAGAATCAGGTTTCTAATTGTTAAAGAGTGACAAATAAGGAAAGGGTAAGGGAGGCTAGAATAAACCCTGTGGTGTTGGATTGGAATCAAGGTATCAATTTGAATTCATATATCAATTTGAAGTTATGTATATATGTAGATAGACAGATGATAGATAAGGTGTGTGTGTGCACACGTGTGTGTGTATACACACACACCCAGATAGATAATATGAAAATAGAGATACTTGTATATTTTTATGTATTCGTATATATATTTTTAGCTCTCTCTGCTGAAAACACAATGAGGTAGCTTGGATAGTGATAAATCCACCTCATACCAAGATTCTGGTTTCTGAATACCATTATTAATGCAAGGAACAAGAACTCCATGGAGAAATGACTGATTCAAGGCTGAGACAGAGGAAAGTAAAAGATGGGTCTGGAGCATGTTGTGGTGTCAGAAAGTAAGATATTACTCCAAAAATTGTATGGCCATGTAGGAAAAATATAGGAGACAGCTGGAAGGAGTACCAGTGACCAAATATGGAACACTCTGAGAAACAAAACTATTAATGATAGTAATAAATTTTAACCCGTAGAATAAAATAAATATCCACAAGTTCACACTGATGTATGTATATATATAAACAAATAACCAGATAAATACACAAATGAACGAGAAGAACAGCTCTTTCTTATACTCAAATTATAGTTAATAAATGTAGAGGGAATGATGGGAATAGAAAATGAACAATCATCAAACACCACAGTAACTGGTGGAGTCAAAAATTATTGATGGATGCTAAAATTAGTATGGGAAAATTAAACAAGAAGCAGAATATTTGAACAATCTCAAATAATTACAAAGGGAAAAATAGTGATTTTGCAGCTATCATTATAACTAAGTCATCAAAGTTAGCATCCCCAGTAGTGAGACATACAGGTTTGTTTGTACCTCTAATATGTACTTAAAATGCCATAATATCTCTCCTGAAGTGTTCTTGTCAAGAAATTCATATCCTCAGTCTAACCATGAGAAAATATCAAACAAACCCTATTTGAGAAAAATTCTACAAAATGACTGCATAAGATTTTCCATTAGTTCAAGGTCATAACAGACAAAAAAAGACTGAGGAACTATCCTAGATTAGAGAAGAATGGGGAGATATGACAAGCAAATGCAATAAGGGATCCTAGATTTGAATCTGGACCACAAGACAATAGGCAATATTTGAATACGAGTCTATAAATCATTAGTAGCATTGTGACAATGTAAACTTTCTGCTTTCAATAATTAGACTCTAGTAATATAAAATGTTAACATTTGGGGAAGCTGAGTAAAGGGTATATGGGAACTCATACTGCTATGTTTGAAGTTTTTTGATAAATAAGATTTGATAACACAGTTTTATAAAAACTTAGTTTGGACATTTCTGAACCTCTTTTTTGTTTCCTTATGGAAGAAAGTTGCTTGTTTAGGGATAATACTAATTCAATGGGGGTAAGATTTACACAGGACCAACCCTAACATTCATAGTGTGTGGCACAGGAAACAACTTTGAAGGGCCATTTCAAGGAACAATATACTTAAGTGTATACAATGAGTAAAATGGATGAACTACACAAATTAATGAGTTGAAAAACCATAGAATCATAGAATTTTCTCACTGTAAAGGCTCTTACTTTCATAACTTTTCATAACTTTTCAGTTCCTATGGGTAAATACCAAAGAGCATGATTACTAGATCACTGTATGGTAAAGGTACGTTTATTTTGTAAGCAACTGCCAAGTATCCCGCTAGCCACAAATGAGAATTCCAATTGTTCTGCATTATCACCAACTTCGGTATTTCAGTTTTGGGATTTTAGCCATTTAAATAGGTGTGTAGTGGTATCTCATTATTGTTCTAATTCAAAATTCACTGATGACATGGAATGTGTAGCATCTTTTCATATGCTTATTTGCCATGTGTCTATCTTCTTTGTTTAACCATAGTAGTTTTGTTGTTTTTTTTAACCAAGGCCTGCTAACTCTTGTCCTCCTGTGTCTATTGATGTTGTCTTTTTTCTTTCTTTCTTCTTTTCTTGAACTTTTGATCCTTTAGTCTTTTTCCTGGTTATGTCCAATTATTTTTTACACTAAAATTGGGCTTAACTTATTTAGGAAACTATAAAGATACCTCCACATTCTGCATGTTGTTATCTTTCTCTTGAAAAGATTTACTTTGGCCCATGGCAGACAGTTACTATAGGGACTGGTAACCTTAGTCCATTCTCAGTTTGAGCTCATTCAAAGACGTTTTTCAGTCTGTGTGAAGGTTGGTCTATTTCTGTCTTGTCCTTCCTCTATGGGTGTTGCCCTTTGGGATTACCATGTGAATGTTTGGATTCTCCCTATTCCCAACTACCCTTGTATTTGTTAGGCTTTAAAGGTAATGGTTCCCGCAGCCCTGTGAGACTAAAGATACACTTAGCTTGTCATTCCATTAGTTGTTGCCTTTAGCTTGAGCTGTTGCCCATTGGCTTCTGTGGTTACAGTCTTTTGAACTCTTTGGCTTTTCAGCTCCTAGGCTGTATGAGCTGAATCAGCAAATGCCCCAAGGACAAAAGCTGCACCAAGTGTCAAGCTTGCGTCTGTGTTTCCCTTCTCTCCACAACTTGGCCCACATGTCTTGGTGTCTCTCTAACATTCAGATGCCAGCGAACAGATGTTTTCTTACTTTATCCAGCTTTTCTAAAATTTCTTTAGACTTCACCTGATCTTATGTTATTATTGAACTATCATCTCAATTACCCCTAGGAAGAAAATTTACAATTTTATGTTTTATTTTTTTATTTTCTATATTACCTCAGTTTCTGTAGAGACCTTTTACCTCACTGTTCGGTCTAGTTCCTGTGTTAGCAGTAAGATGGAGATAAGGTGGAGGCTAAGAATACTGGGGGGAAATCACTGATGAATGATATGTCTCGTTCTTTTTGTTTTTTCCTCTCCTTATTTATTACTCTGGCAGCCTACACCTGCCTTTCTTCATTTGACCCAGTTGCCCAAATAAGAAACCCACTCTGGTAAAGACCTGACTTTACTCTCATCAATGTCTGCATGTTAGGATTAGCTAGATGTTGAACACCATGCCAGAGTTCTTTGTGTGAGACTTTTGCAGACTTTTGTTAGCCCTTTAGTTTGCCTCTTGCAAACGCTGCTCAGATTGTTGAGGTTTTCTAAGATTCTGTAGGTCAAACCTCTCTACCTGCATACCAGATGAGCCCTTCTCTCTTTCCTGACTTCACTTGTGGGAGGTTAGCCCTCGGTTCTTCTTTTTCCCCATCCAATCATAATTGTTCATGAATTCCAAAAGGCCCTCAAAATATCTGTTGTCCCTTTCTCTCTTCTCTTTTTTATCAACACTGTTAAATATTAACCATATATTTGCATACCTCTTTCTTACTTACGGTGGAATATTGGAAGGCTTGATCATTAAGTGTGAGCCCCACCAAACTAGGACTCATACAACACTCTCCTCCAGGCCAAAACTTTTGATATCCACTGGGTTTTTTTTATACTATCTTATATGTATCTAAATTTGTAATGATTTAGTTAATTCCTGAGTTACGTGACAATAAGAAATCAGTCAAATTAGCACTACAGAAGTGCAGCTTAGACCTAGGGACCAGAACCAAGGACCACAAAAACCTGTGAACCAGTAAGTTTCACTTGTACTTCATGTTTAACAACTGCTGAGGGTGAATGGGAAGTGAGGGAAAAAGAGTTTAACTTCATATCACAGAAACTTGCACTAAAATGAAGAGGAAAATGACCCAGTTCCTGGTTCAAGTCACTGTAATCTGCTTCAATAAATAATAACAGCACACAAGGAAAACAAACACTATATGATAGGAACAATGGATAATTAATTACCAGATCAGGGAGGACAGATTACACTTGCTATGGGATTTCATTAAAGAAGGATTCCAAAAAGTACTGGCTTCTTCTGAGAAGACTTCTCAGAACAGGTAGCATTTAAACTGAGTCTTGAACAAGTATATAGAGGGTAGGGAACAGGCCTTCCGGGCAGGGAACAGGCACAGTGTCAGGAATGGCACAAAGGCCTTATGGAATAGGGGACAAAACTGGCTGAACACAGGAGTGCTACGTGTTGGGGAATATGGGGGAAGGCTGGCTGAGGTTGGTTAAATGAAACATAATTAGATGGAAGAGAAAGTAGGTGAAAAGACACATGGAAGACTGTGGAAAGCCCCTGAAGATGGAGGTCAGCATAATAATATGAAGAACTCAGTGGTACTTTGACACTGCATGAATGTCTAGGTTTAAAAAATCAGGAAAACACAATAAAAGAATAAACTACTGATATAATGATATGTAACCAGAGGCCAGATACCAAAGAATACACACTGTGTGTTTCCATGTATGTCATATATGGTGATAGATAGAGGTCAGCTTAGGTGTTGCCCTGGGAGAGTATGGAACAGAAAGAAGTAACAGAGAACCGTGTAGGCTGTTAGAAATATTTTATAATATCTTCATCTGGTGTTGGATACATGGGTGCATAGAGATGTAAAAATTCAGTTATTAGCAATGCAGTTAACCTACTAGAGTTTTTTTTAATGTATGCGTACATTAAAAAAAAACTCTAGTAGGTTAATTAGGCTGTCAGTCGTATGAAGTAAATTTTGGTCAAGGAATAGCCAAGGTAGTAATGCAGTAATAAGTTATAAATGTACTCACTGTGCTCTAGAATGTCACAATTGGAATACAAGAAATATGTGTAAGAAAAAAGACAAGTATTGAATACTGATGGTTGGATGAGCTGAATAAGTTAGATCGCTCTACTTTCAATTTAAGAACTTGGCCAGTGTTTGGATACCTTTGAACAAAGAAAAAAAAAGAAATACAATTTTTATTACGCATATGCTATGTATCAATCCCTGACTTATATTTTGACACATATAAACATGGGAAATATTGCACCTTGTAACTGAGACAATGAAGATGAGTGAGGTAGCTGGTTTTGACACTAGAGGCTGAGAAAACCATCAGCTCATAATCGGAAGAAGTCTGAAGTCGGAGGAAAAGAATCAAGAGGAAATAGTGGTTAAGTGCCAGGAGCTTCTGGAAACTACATCAGAGATGAAGACTCCAGGATTGTTGAGCTTTCTAAGAGTCCCAATAACTCAGGTAAAAACAGAGGGCTTAAAACTGAATCCTGGGGATATATGGATGCATATAGCTGATTCACTTTGTTATACAGCAGAAACTAACACCACACTGTAAAGCAATTATACTCCAATAAAGATGTAAAAAAAAAACAAAAAAACTGACTCCTTCAAAGTAACAATTGTTAGGACAAACAGTAAAGAATTATAAGAAAAATAATCACATGCCTGTCCCAACAGAGAAATATCCTAAGCTCCATCTCACCATTTCTCCGATTGGCCTTTCACAAAATACAGTCCCATCAGCTGAATATAGGTTTGTCAAGTAACTGTGAGTAAGACTGAATTAAACAAAAATAAATCAATTCCTTCCTCCAAAACTTTTCAGAGTATGTAATGTAACAAAGTGAAACTTGAATTTCAGGTCGGGATGTAGAGTACGGCTCTTCCCAAATGCTTCTGTCTTGTAACTACATTAACATCATCTAAAACCAGTGTTCTGCAGGACAGAGATTGTGAAACGCTGCTCTCATCATGTAAGATATCAAGTCCTTCTGAAAATCCATTCTTCCTTCTGCCCTTTCTCGTGTTGTCCCTGTCACCTGGAATGTCTGTCCTAAGCTCCACCTGCCAAAACCCTACCCATTTTTAGGATCCAAGAGATAATAAAAGGCTTACATTACTGAAAGGCAGAGAAAGAAATCCCTTCCTAGGGATCTACATTTCCTTCCTAGGGAAAAGAAAAATTGTAAAGTATACCACAGTGACCTTAAGTCTATGAATGTAACTATGTTGTGTTACTTTGAGTTCTGTAAAAGTCAATGTGCTACAATATACATGGATATGAATGTTTGATCTCTTACAAGTAGAACTTGCTGATAACTTTCATCATGAGCGAGGTTAATGATTAAGGGAGCCATTGTATTTGGCTCAGCCCTTATAACTAGGGAATATTAAAATTGGAAAGGTCCCTAGATATTAGCAAATCTATCCACCTCATATTCTAAGTAAGGAAACTGAGACCTTCATAGATTGGATATTTATATTAACAAAGGAAAAGGATATAAGATTGGCAGCAGACCTACCTTTTAGATTAAGAATTTTGAGATTTTTATAGACTACTAGGACATTATGTCCACTGATATTGAGACAATGTGTTTCTTAGTCATCATTTTCTATTGCACTGACCAAGCGAGGTGGCAGTCAGTAGTTGTACAAAGGGAAAAAGAGAACTTTAGGAACTCCCAATTTATATACGCAGGGAAATTCATCATTCATGTTATTTAAGCTAACTGGATGCAGTTTATCAGCTACACTGAGGAATGCTGAAGTGAAGTGTCTATACAATTAACATGTTAGTTTGTGTCATGACCTCCCTGTTGTTCAAGTGAGTTAATGGTTAGCACTCAACCAGGCACTTAAGAGTCCATTATAAATCTGGATGAAACGTTTATTTGTGGCATCCTTATTCTTCTTTGGTGCCCTTAGGCAGAACTAGCCCCCTTATGTTTTGATAAATTCAAGTATTAGACAGGGCTAAGGTTTCACAAGTTCTTTGGCCTAAACATGGGGGTAAGGGAGACCAATGAGCTGGAGTACTTCTAGATTTAAGAATGGTCAGATTGAGGAAGAAGAGTCTTATGCCAGAGGTGAAAGAAGACTGAGTATAATTACCTATTTTTAAAAATTCTAACCCTTTTCAATGTTCTAAAGTGATCAGGAAGTACATGGGTATGCTAGGAAGTAAGGGAGTCAAGCAACAATATTCTCTAAGAGTTTGTGGATGGCAGTGAAGAGGAAAGGAAGATAGAGACAATCCTAGAAAAGGTTTTGGTTGGCCATAATAATGAAGTCAGAAGGAGAAGAAGAAGAAGAAGAAGAATGACACACGCAATGGGAAAGAGAAATCAAGAATAGAGAAGCAAAAGGGAGAGTAGAAAAATGAGACAAATTTGGAGAAGGAAATGAGGCAGAAAACTGGGTGAAAGAAGGAAGCACTGATGGTAGACCACTTGACACTCAAACATTAACACGATGCACATTTAAGGTGTGTCATCCATGGCCATGGTGATTACCCTCAAATAGTTTACAGTACATGTTTCAGAGACATTTATAAATTGAAAATGCCATTAAAATAGGTGCCAGGGTATAAGTATTCATGGAATTGTATGGGAGAATAAAAAGTCCCCTGTCAAAGAGCCTTCTGAGACATCGGAAAAAAAGGAAAAACCTAAAAAGCATAAGACTCTTCCTATTTTCATTTCCAATGATACATCCCAATCTTGATGATCAATCAGCGATTTAAATATCAACTATAAACACAGTATTTTATGAGCTGCTATGCAGTATACTATACTAGAGCAATAGAACAGAGAGGACCTCAAACCCTCTGTTCCCTCAAATTGAAAGGCACGCTTCCTGACCCCTCCAGACCACTACTGGACACAGGGGACACACACTAAGGACCCCAACCAGCAGTCACCTGCTTTGTGATTACTTTCATGACACACCCTCACTAACACCACTGACTTTCCTGCTCCTACGGGACATGACATATATTTCCTATTTTAACACATATCACAGTGCATTATGATTGCAGGTAGATGTTCTAACAACGTGAAAGAGAATGATGACTTTTTTTCTCTTTACATCTCGTTATTTCCCTACTCATAATATTTCTTGAAGAGAAACCATAAAAATATAAACAAACACAAAAAACAGATAATATACAAAACGTGTGCTTTGCACCTTAACACAAACTTAAGTAAAATTAGTTCTGACAGTATCCGGCATGACAAACTTCCATGGTACAAATGAGAATGGACCAAGGTTTGAGCAGGTACAGGAGACAATCCAGGCATGAACAACACCAAGGAAAGGTAGACAGGAAGTAACGTGGTGTGTAGGAAATCACAAGACCAGTCTGATGGGAAGAGACTTAAACAAGACTGAAACTCACTTTCTAAACCTCCTTCTCCAACTGGACAATTCGTAAGACACAGGTGCACCAAAGTGGCCCAATATTCAATCCCTTTAATGGCGAGGAACAGTTTAAAATTTTATAAATTTAGTTTGCCCAAAAGCAACTATCGAATGTTGGCAGGACACAATGAAGGCTTACCTTTGTTAACATAGTTAAGTCTCTCTCTCTCACAACCAGCCCACTTGGATCCACGTTCCTTAGCACACCCGAAGCACTTACACAGCATTGATGAGCTTTACACAACTGGAAGGTCACATCTTTATTTCTTATTGCAGGAACACAACATCTGGAAACTTTATTTCTATCGGAAGCTAAAGCAAAATTATTGTAAAATGAGTCATTTAAACCATACATTTTATCACCGTTAAAAAGCATCTGCTCTGTGCGAAGGATTAGAAATGACTCCTGTCCTTAAAGCCTCATTAAGGACGAAGATCTATAAACTCAAAATTTCAATCACATGAGATAAAGAACCATAACCTTTAAGCACAGAAGTGCCTATGGAGGCCAAAAGTTATATCTAAGTGACGGCTTCATGATAACCCTGAAGTACAGCCTAGAAAGATGAGGCTATGCAGAGTTGGAGTAGGAGGTGCATTAACTGCAGAGGAAACATCTGTGAAAAGACACTCGAGCCTGACACCTGCTGGGCACTGTAAATACTGCAGGTGGGGATGACTAAAGACCAGGAGTCCAAGTGTGAGAAGAGACAGAAATAAAAATAGAGATGTTGGCCCAAGCAAGCCTGGGAGAGAGCATGGCTTGTATCCCACAGGTGATGAGGCCTGGGGCTACCACTGGCTGAGTAAGGGTGCCTCCGCTGATTAGAAAAAGGCTCCCCGCTGCTGAAGGACCAATTAGACAAAGGGAGTGATCACAAAAAGCTCCCCTTCCTCAGGGCCAAAGAGCCCCAGGAGGCTTGGCAAAGCACAGTTCAGATTACAGGCCTCTGTGCAGAGCACATGCTGGGCGGCTAGTATGCACTAACTCTGTGTGAGCAAGCCATCAGCAGCATTATTTTAGGCATATCTTGTCATGTTAGAAGATCACTCAACCCGAGTAGGCAGATGAACTTAGAGGAACTGAGACCAGGGGCCGCGAAAACCACCCAGGAGTTTCTACCATAGTCGGGGAAAAAGGTAATGTGGATGAAGAAGCAAATTTAGGAGGAGGCCAAAATTTACAAGCTAGACCCACTGGATGAAAGTCATAAAGAAAGTTCAGTGAAGGAATTCTGAAGAGAATGGGCTCTGCATTTTTCTGACAATCAATGTTATTTGGTATTAGGCAAAATTAAGTACAGTGGCTTTTAAGGTCCCTTCCAGCTCTAATTTCTTTTGATTTCTAACTTATTACTCTGGTTAAGTAAAGTCCCTTCAGAGGTACAGAACAGTTCCTACACCTGAATGGGATGCAAAGAATAATCTGACTTCTCTTCACCAGGGGATGAGTTGAACTGTCCTTGCAGAAGAGGTAACACGTGGTGAGAACCCCAGATCCTAGAAAAGGGCCAGGCACACAATAAGTATTCAGCTTTTTGAAAACAAATGAACAATCATTTCCTCTCCTACATCTTCACACCCTTTCTCTGCTGGCTGCTTTCTTTCAGCTTATAAACTTCCTCAATATACCCACTTAAAAAGCCCTCAGACCTATGATTCTTTGGATCTTCTTGTGGGTAACCTAAGTCTCTCCCATGCCTTCAAACACCTCTCCTCCCTAAAAGCCCAGATCTGAACCTTGGGCCCAGACCTGTCTACCAGGCCCCTCTAAAGCACTGAAGATGAAGTAAGATCCTCTCGCCACCCCCAATCCCTTCCTACTGTGCTCTGTATCTCTCAAAAAGATGCAGCTGTAAACTGTCACCCACGCTTCCTGCCCTCCCTTTTCTAACTGGTCACCAGGCCTCACCCATTCTCTCTCAGATCTGCAAAATCCAGTCCAACCTTTTATAACTTAAGTGGGAACCTTAGATTACAATTCACCCTGCACCCAATCAAGTGCCTTGCACATGGAGGTCCGAGTGAGTCTCTAAACCACAAGTCCATCTCACTGTTCTTTAGGGTTTCCCACAGCCTTCAGGATAAACATCTAAACTTCTGACAGGACAAACAAGGCCCCCTTCTCTTGGGCCCCACTAAGTTTCCAGTATCAACTCTCATTTCTTTCCCAAACCCTGAGTTCCAGTCCTATACCTTAGTTTTGCCATATTTTCTTATATTTCTCAAACTTTGACACACACTGCTCCCTCCTGCCACCCCAGTAGCTTCTACATATCCTTAGAAAGGATGGCACCTCCTCCAAGAAGCCTACCCTGAACTTTCCCTTCCAAGATTCTGTGCTCTGCAAAGGGGAAAGGTGGGGGGGGAGGGATACATTAGGAGTTTGGGATTAACATAGACACACGACTCTATATCAAATAGATAATCAACAAGGACCTACTGCATAGCACAGGGAACTCTACTCCATATCCTGTAACAAACTGTACGGGACAAGAATCTGAAAAAGAATGGATATATGAATAACTAAACCACTTTGCTGTACACCTGAAACTAACACAATATTGTACATCAACTAACCTCCAATATAAAATAATAATTAAATTTTAAAAAAAGATTCTGTGCTCTGTAGCACCAGAACTCACTTCTTCCAGAGCACTGACTACTGTGCTTGGGTTTACCTGCCGCCCAGTAGAAGGGGAGATTACCTAGGGCAGAAGCATCGTCTCCAGCAGCCCTTGGTTCTGACAACTCATTCAAGTGCCAGGCTACTTTACACACATAACCTGCTTAATTAATTCTAAGAACCCACAGAAAGAGTGGTTTTTAATGTCATTTTACAAGTGTGGGGATTGCAGTTCAAAAGTAACCTGCCCAGGCCACAGACAGCATAAGCCCTGGACTTCAAACCCTAAGCTGCCTTCACACCAGTGCTCTTTCCACTATATGATACGACTACTGAAAAACAGATTTTTTTTCCTGAACCCTGTTTTAGTGGAAAGGAAATGAAGCTGGGATATACCAATTTCCTAATCGCTTTGGCGTGTACCAGGCAAAGTCATTCAACAGACCAGGTAACATCTGTGGAACAACTAACGATGCTCCAAACTGCCCTAAGTGTTCTACATTGTAGGGTCTACAAGCATTAACACAGTGTGACCTTGTAACCTCCACAGAGAGTGAGTCCTGTTCAGCCCATGCTACAGATGAGAACACTGAGACCTAGAAGCCTTAAGGCACTCGGCCGGGGTCACCGAGCCGGCAGGAGTCCTAGGCCGCACGCCCAATCCAGCGCACACACACCCGGGCACTGGGCACCGGTTCTAGTGCCCACCCTCCACCTTGCACCATCTAAAACCCCGCTTCGCAGCGCCCACATGAGAGCCCCTGGAAGCGGGAAGTACAAAGCTGTCTCAAACAGATGAACCAGTTTGCAGGGCAGAAGTTGAGACACAGATGTAGAGAACAAACGTATGGACACCAAGGGAGGAAAGCCGCGGGGGGGTGGGGATGGTGGTGTGCTGAGCTGGGCGAGTCGGATTGACATGTATACACTGATGTGTATAAAACTGATGACTAATAAGAACATGCTGTATAAAAAAATAAAAGTAAAATTCAAAAATCAAAAAAAAGAAGAATACTGTCTACTGTCCTCCACGCCCCCTGGAACACTCACTGTAAATATCCAGGAGGTGTTTGCAGAATGAATGAATCAATGAACAAACAAGCTCACTCATTTCAAACGTGCAGTCACATGCGTAATCTGACCTTCTGAGAAGTTAAGCTTCTGGAAGGAGCCCATTTTCTTAATGTATTCAGTATCGAGTCATCACAAAACATGAACTCTTATAAAGTACTGCCCCCTCACTTCCCATGAGAAAGCAAAATTCCTCAGCAGGGAAATGGGAGGGTAGCAGACATTACCCGCAAACTTTAGGAAGGCTGCGGCTCGCTGAGCACTTCACTAGCGCACCTGACCGCCTGCCTGGTAGTAGGACAGACACACCAGGAACGGCTGCTGACCGGCAGAAAGAGCGCCCGGCCACGCAGGCAGCACACCCCGCACCCTGCCAAGTGAGGTCTGGCCAGCAAGGGAAAGACGCTCTCCACTGCAGAACCGCCCACCACTAGAAAGCCAGGTCCTGCCAGGGCCTGGACACACGAGGCCTTCCTTACAAGGGTTACAGATCTGTGCCCTTGCTCTGCCTCGAATAAAAGACAGTGACGGGGACAACGTGACCATGTCCAGATGAACTTCCAACTTCGTTTCAAGTGCCTGGGTGCTGGGTCACAGTGGATTTCTCAACTCTTCCAATATTCAAAAATACCAATTTCTAAGATGCAGGAGGGTTGTTAAACATACACTTAGCACAGACCCCAGTCCCACTCCTGAATATTTTCTCAAGTGAGGTAAAAACCCAAGTTCACATGGAAAACTGCCCTGGGATGTTTACAGCAGCTTTATTCCTGATCCCCTCAAAAGTGGAAACATCCCACAAGTCCTGCCACCCGCAGGCGAATGGACAAACGGAAAATGGAATACAACACAGCCAGAAAAAGGAGTGGCTTCTCATACCCGCAACAACAGGGATGACGGACTTCCCTGGGGGTCCAGTGGTTAAGACTCCATGCTCCCAATGCAGGGGGCCCGGGGTCCATCCCTGCTCAGGGAACTAGATCCCCCACGCCGCAACTAAAACATACTGCACGCGCCAATGAAGATCCCATGTGCCGCAACTAAGACCCAGCACAGCCAAGTAAATAACTAACTAAATAAATATTTAAAACAACAACAACAAAAAAACAAACCCGGGAGGAATCTCGCATAGGTTTTGCTGAGCCAAAGCAGCCACAATCCAAAAGCTACATGCTGTTGTTCCGTTTATCTGACTTTCTGGAAAAGCCAAAACCTTAGGGACAGAGAGGAGATTAGTGGCCAAGAGGCTAGAGGCACCCTGGCGCCAAAGGGCAGCAAATGGGATGACAGGATTGCTCTGCCGCCTGATGGCGATCAAAACTCCTACCACTGTGCACTACAAGTGAACTACGCTTCACGGCTACTAAGGACACACAAATTATTACATTTTGAAAAATGCGTCGGCCAGCCATCCCGTGCATGACAAGTGCAGTAAGAAGGGCGGGGAGGTGAGGCAAGTGGATCAGCTGGAGTTCTGAAGGTTCTCCCCACTTTCAGTTTCCCTCCCCTGGCATGTCTCCCCGCCCGGCCCACTGCTGCTCAGGCCGCCCACCCGGGACACCCGGAGTTACCCAACCGGAAAAGCCAGAGCCCAGGCTCAGCCACGCCTCCAGGCACAGGAAGGGCAAAAATAGAAAGCGCCAGTGCGCAGTGGAGGGCTGGAAACCCTCGGACCTCAGATAACTGCGGAGAACCGGGCCTCGGCGTCAACATCCGCTCCCAGACGGTCCCAGCGTCCCAACCCCGACCCCGGTCGCGACAACAGTTTCCACAAAACTGACACAGACGGAGCCCGCGCGAGAGGCGGGTCGCGCGGGCTTCCCCGCCGGGTCGCCTGGAGGCCGGTCCCCCGCAAGCTTGAGCGCACAAAGGGCGCCCCAAAGGCGCCAAAAAACTGGAGAGAGGGAGGAAAGGGTGCCCTCAAAAATAAAAAAAACCTAAGCACGTTGACAGCGCTAAGAATAAACTACCAGGAAACAGAATCCCTACATGTCAGATCCTAAAGTACAGAAGGGCAAGCCCGCCGGCAGTCCAGGCCCAGGGGGACCGGGGTCCCCAGCCCTGCAGAGCCAACCGCAGACCGGCTCGGGCGCCCCTCGGAAGCGCGGAGTCCCCGCGGCCGAGTCTGCGCCCCCGGCCGGCGCCGGCTCCCCTCTGCCCACCCTGCGCGCGGGGGCTGGAAACGGCCGCGGAGAACCACGGCGGGACGGGAAGGGGGGCTCCTAAGAAGGTCCGGCGACTCGAGTCGCTCCGTTTCTCGGTGGGCTCAGCGCGCGCCGCGGGGGAAGAGGGGCGGGGGTCTGGGAGGAGGGGACGGGTGGCACTTACGTAGACCGGCAGCGGCCACAGGCAGACGGCGGGCTCGGCCCCCACGAGCGACTCCAGCCTCAGCTCCAGGTTCTCCCCCATGTCTTCGCGCGCGGCCCCCGCACCGTGCTAGTCTGGCGGTTGGGGGAGGGGCGCGGCGCCGCCGGCGGGGGCGGGGCAAACGGGCAGGCGGGCGGCTGCCGGGAGCGGGCCTGGCCTGGGCCTCAGCCGCCGCCGCCGCCGCGCTCCCGTCCGGCCCCCGGCTCCCTCTTTGTGGTCACAGGCCCGGGGCCTCCAGCGCTGCTGCGAACTCGGGCCGGCGTGAGGCGAGCACAGTGAGCCGGGGGCCGGGGCGAACCACTCACGGCGCGCGCGGCCCACCCCGTGGACTCCTCCGCTCTCACGACGCACGCACGCACGCACGCACGCACGCACGCACGCACGCACGCACGTCTTCGGCTGCCCCCGGCCACCCCCACCGGCCCGAAGTGGGGACCCGAGGAGAGCCCTCGGGGCCTGGGGTGGCGGGTTCGACTCCCGCCCTTGACGTACCGTGACACACACACACAACCCCCTCCCCCCTAATAAGAAGACTATAATTCCTCATTAAATATGACAGCCGGCATCCCGGCTTCTGTTCACAAAAATGCCGTGTATTTAGCCTATGCTAGGCACCAGACCGCGGACGCTCAGTACTGGCAAAAAAGGAAATGCCCTGCCCTCATGGCACTGCCATTTTAATGGAATAGTAGTGACAATGGTCAAGGGAGAAAATTAAGTGTCATCATCACCACGGGGATGGTTAATCTCATGTGCGCACTGCGTGGGGCCCCGGCAACCACAAACATTATTCCAGATGTGGCCAGGAAGGTATTTTTCAGAAGAGATTAACACTGAAATTGGTCCATTTTGCGTAAAGGAGATTGTCAATGCCGCGGCGTGGGTGGGCCTCGTCCATCCGTTGAAGGACTGGAGAGAAAAATGAGGTTCCCTAGAAAGAGGGAACTGTTCCTCCAATGGCCTTGGGACATCAGCTCTTCCCTGTGTCTCCAGCCCAGAGTCCTGCCCTGACTTGCCTGCCTCACGGTCACGAGTCAACTCCTTAAAACAAAACTATATATGTAAAAATACTGAATATATACAAGCCTATTAATTTGTATATGTGTGTATACATATTATATATGTATACACATGTTTATATGTGCGTGCGTTTGTCGTATATGTGTAAGTACTATATACAGTATACATACAAGCCTATATGTGTGTGTATATATTGTATGCATGTATGTATGTGTATATATATAGTATACATATTATAAATGTGAACGTGCTGTATATATACACACACCATATATTGATATATGGGTGTGTGTATATATACAGTATATGTACACTGTATGTATGTATGTATACAGTGTATATTTATATATAGGTGGGTATATATGTTGTATACCTGTATGTGTATATGTTGTATAGGTATTATATGTATATATGTATATACTATATATAGACACACTTGTGTATGTATTTATATGTGTATTTACATGCACATATTTACATATAGGTGTGTATATGTTGTGTATATGTACGTGTATATATCTTATATATATGATATATGTATATATACGATGAATTTATATATACAGTACATATATATTTTTATGCTACATGCTTTTATATGTAGGTGTATATGTGTGTCTATATGTACGTGTATGTATTGCATAAATTATATATGTATGCATACTATATATATACACACCTAAATATCTTTGTATGTGTGTATATATATGTATGATATATATGTACCTAGGTGTCTATTGCATGTTATACATATGTGTACATACTGTATATATATAAACTATGCATTTTATGTGTGTATGTATAGTGTATATGTATGTGTGTATTGTATATGTGTATATGTGTGTATACATACTGTATATATACAAACTGCATTTTATATGTGTGTATATATGTGTGTGTATTGTATATACTATATGTGTATATGTCTGTATGCATACTGCATATATACACAGCTGTATATTTTTGTATGCATGTACATATGTACGTGTGTGTGTATATATACACACATAAACCCTATGGATTCTGTTTGTCTGGAGAACCCTCACTGATACGGACACTTATGACAGTTGAGCACCTGCCCTTTGCCAGCCAGGGAGCCAAACACTTGTCTTTTCGGTGTCTGCCTTAAGTGTCACAAGTCCCGGGAGGGAAGGTGATGCCGCTCCTACCAGTTGAGGTGCCTCAGGGTCAGAGAGGTGCACAGCGCGGGGGGCTGGAGCCTGGTGGAGCCCAAGTGGAGTTCTAGCAGCAGTACAGCCTAGCAGTCCCACTTCCCTGGGTGCTTCTCACAAAGACGCCGAGGGAGAGACTGGGTCTGAAGGAGGGGATGAGGAAGCTTCCGTGGGTCCGCAAGCCCAGACCAAGGCTGACTCGTCAAGGGTGTTAGAGGTCAGGACTGTGGTTACCCTGGGGGTGGGGTTACACAGAGCCATTCCCATTCTGAAAAAGTATCCATTCTGCTCTTGTTTGTATGTTTACCCCCCTCCCCCAAATCTTTTAAAAACAGATTCTCTTGGCTGCTGGGAGCACACACGGGGAAGTTGTGTGTGAGAGGGTGCAGTCCAGGGGACAGGGAGGATAAGCACCCCACCCTTAGGGCCAGGAGTGGCTCAGCTTTGTGAGCTAAGGATGGCCCGCGAGGTCCCAGAGAGAAGGGTCCCTACTCCGTCCCTGCTCCGTGCACCCCATTCCCAGCCTGAGAAGCCTAGAGCCACCCACACACACACACACACCAGGGAGGAGAGCCAGTCACCCTGGCTCACAGGCTGCGGCTCCAAGACTCCTGGCACTAGGAGCTCAGCTTTCATGCCCTAGGACAGGGCCAGAGCTGTTGTCTCCGGAAACTCTCTGTCTCTCACCCGCCCTCCCTCCCTCCCTCCTCCGCCTCTTCCCCTCCCGCTCCAGCTGGCCTGCCCTCCACCCTGCATTTCTACACAGGATGGCTCACAGACAGCTGCTCCCCGTGTCCACCCACCACCATTCGATGGATGTCAAAGCAAGCCCTGGGGACTTCCCTGGAGGTCCAGCGATTAAGACTCCGAGTTTCCACTGCAGGGGGCGCAGTTTCGATCCCTGGGCAGGGAAATAAAATCCCACATGCCGCACGGCACGGCCAAAAAAATAAATGAATAAAACATAAAGTGATAGTGATGAAACAGCCCTAGTGGTGCAAGGATGGGACGTACAGCTCTATGGTATAGAATAAAGGTCCAGAAAGAGATATATGAGAACTTGATATGACAGAAAGTGGGGAAATTAAGGAGCTTTCAATAAATGGCATTAGGACAATTGCATATCCATGTGGGAAAAAGTAAATTAGAAAAAAAAAAAAGCAAGCCCTGGTCAGGTGTGACCTTGGGCCCAGGGCCATTGGCACACGTTGTCGTGTGGGATGTTCTTCCTTAGACTCCTCCCTCCCTCCTGTGCCACTTTCCCCGCCAGGTAAAGAACTCTGCCTGGTCAATAAGACCCTAGAGGTCCTTGGCCATTGCTATTGCAGTTGGAATTGTTACTGTGTTTACATAGGGTGACCAACACCCGCCCCCAGTTTGCCCAGGACCGCTCAGGTTTGAGCGCTGGAACTGTGGGGAAACCCTCATTCCCGGGGAACCCCAGAAGGCTGGTCAGCCTATTTAGCACGGATCTCTCACTTGATCTCCCAACCCCCGAGAGCCAGAAAGGGAATCTCCCCCCTCCTTCCATTGTAACCTTCATTCATTCATCCACTCATCCCTTTATTCAACTCCTTTATTCAGCAAGTATTTATGAAGCATCTACTACACATCAGACACTCTTCTAGGTGCTGGGGACAGTAAACTGAGAAGGTGTGATTTATTACATAGGGATGATGTCTCGGAGACCACTGCAGGGCAGGGGAGCTGGGAAAGGGAAGGGGCAGTTCTAAATGCAGGCTCTGACGGGATTGGGGCAGACCTTGCCCTGGGACAGGCTGGTTGCTTCAACACAGCTGTCCTCACCCAGGGCCATCCTGCCCCCGCCTCACCCAGTTCTTTGGTCATGTCTGGGGAAAATCTGTGGTGGTCACAACTGGGTGGGAGGGGCCCCTGGAATCAAATGGGTGGGGCCAGGGATGCTGCTGAACCCCACACAGTGCCCAGGAGGGGCCCCCAGCAGAGGATGGCCCATCCCAAATAACCCCAGTGCTGTGGGGGAGACCCTGCACTAATAGTATTCAGACCCGCTGGTGCCCCTAGATTCCTCCACAGGCAGGGACTCTAACTGGGTCATCTCTGTATCACGAGGTGACCTAGAGTGGGGCAGCCAGGAGGGCTGAGTATCGGGGGTGAAATGACAAATCTCTGTGCCCACTCTCCCCGCCGCACCCCAGGGTCGATGGCCTCTATCTCCTCCCTGTGCAGGTAGCTTTTCCCTGAGCCATTTCTTCTTGTCAAGGTCCCTGTCGCAGGTTGGGTTCCCCGAAGATGACGTTGAGAGCAAGGATTGGAGTGCAGGTGGTTGATGTGAGACGTGAAGACAACAGATACAGCTGCCATAGGGTCCCGTAATTCCACTCCTGGGCGTAGGTCCGGAGAAAACTCTAATTCAAAAATATACGTACACCCCTGGGATTTCCCTGGTGGT
Organism: Mesoplodon mirus; assembly: GCF_964341445.2. NCBI lineage: Eukaryota > Metazoa > Chordata > Mammalia > Artiodactyla > Ziphiidae > Mesoplodon > Mesoplodon mirus. Next base: position 359,696 of record NW_028295473.1, read on the forward strand.
CCAGTGGTTAAGACTCCGTGCTTCCAGTGCAGGGAGCGTGGGTTCCATCTCTGGCCAGGGAACTAAGATCCCACGTGCCGTGTGACAAAAAAAAGAAAAAAGAAAGAGAGAAAGAAAGAAAAAGAAAGAAAGAAAAGATACATGCACCCTAATGTTCATTGCAGCACTATTTACAATAGCCAAGATGTGGAAGCTACCTAAATGTTCACTGATGGATGAATGGATAAAGAAGATATGGTACATATATACAATGGATTATTATTCAGCCATAAAAAGAATGAAATAATGCTATTTGCAGCAATGTCGTGGATGGACCTCGAGATTATCATACTAAGCACTGTGAAGTGCCTGGGGCAGCCACTCAGAGCAAAGCGGCCACCAACCCTGCTGCAGCTGCCTGAACAGAGAGTGGAGGGCGAGGGAAAAATACGTTGGCTTCTCCCATCCCCCTGCCCTCCAACCTCTGGCCAATGTTTTCCACTGGCTGAACCTACCTGGAAAAGTGTTGGCGAGGAAATCTGGGCGATGGGGTTTGCAGGATCAGCCCTGTGACACGGAGCAGAGCAGTGGAAAGACAGGGAGCCGGTCTGAGGCCAACAGGCAAATGGCAGCGCAGTACCCACTTCTCCCTACCTCTCCTGTGCCACTGAGTGGAACCATCTTCATGCGCGACCTTTCTCTTCCCTCATCTCCCACATCTACCCATCCATCCTCTAAGGAGCTCATCCATTCTTCTCTCTTGCTCACAGCATCCGCCATCACTCACTATCGTTACTGCAGCAAGCACCGCTCTGCCTTCTCCTGTCTCCAGACTCCCTCTTCTAATCAGTCACTACACTCCAGCCAGAAGGATTTTTCTCAAATGCCTATCTTACGTCACTCTGCCGCTTCGAGTCCTACAATGGCTGGCCCGTTGTGCTTAGGATCCAGTCCACATTCCATGGCAGGACTTCATCACGTCTCCAGTCTCCCCTCCCCTGACATACACTTCCATCCTCCACATTCCCACATCCTGAACCTCAGGCCCCTGAATTTCCTGGGGCGGCTCTCAAGTCAGGGCTTTCACACGTGCTATTCGCTGTCTTCACAGAGCCCTCCCCTATCCTGCACCTCTTCTGACTTAAGCCCTCTCATGTTGGCCTCAATGGCAGTACTTCTAGGAAGACGTCCCTGGTCCTCCTCACCTGTGTTCCCTTGCACCCAAGACTTTCCCCGGTGGTAGGGGTATCAGATTTAACAAATAAACCATGCAAGTTTAACCGGGTGTCCTGTATTTTATCTGCAACCCTACCTGATAGGCACTTGTTCCAGAGTATGACAATTGCATGTTGACATTTTAATTTCCCTACTAGGCTCCAAATCGCTTAAGGATAATGATCTTGTCAATACGATTCCCCATTTTGCTAACTAACTAGGTAAGGTTGGATGAATGGATCAGTGACTTGTGGATGGGAGTTTTTACTTGAAATCGTATAGAACTAGACTTCAGCCCTAAACAGGAGAGATGCTTAAGAGACTCAAGGGAGGCTAATGACAATTACTCACCCAAGTGGAGGCTCCTAGGTTAGTTCTGGGCCAGCCTCTCAGGGTGTAAGAGAAGAACTTGGAGGTGGAAACTGTACACTAAAGGGAAATGAACAGAAGGTATGACTGCAAATGATTATGTAAAGCTTTCAGCCTGCACAAAGCTAACAGACTAACTTCAGCTGGTTTGGGGATTGCTCTGGCTCAGTTCTGAGTCCTGCACACAGCTGGAAAGTTTATGCTCCTGCTGCTGGGGTTAAAACAGTGGAAAAGGCCAGAAGGGTGATGCCAAGGATCATCGTACTCTTTTGACCTCGCGATGGTTTTCTAATAGAAAGCTGAAATCTTGCTATTTTCAGACCCGGTACCCAAGGGCAAGTACGTCACAAATATGAAAAAAGTGAGAAAGGTGGAAGAAAGGCAAATTAGAGCCCACCAACTAAAGAGGCAGCCTCTACTGGCTGCAGACAAACCTCCATGCTGCAATGCAGGCCCAAATTTTCTCCCCCTTCAAGAAAAGACAGGAATCAAGATGTTAATGCTTCATCTCATGATTTTTTTTAACATGCCCATTAAGTCAATAAGTATTAAATGGTTCAAAAAGAACACAACTATAAGTTTATTACTCCGTGTGGGCTTCCAACACTTTACGTGGAATCAACATGTGTCTCCAGGCTGAGATTCCCCTCAACTTGCAAACCTCAGGCAGATGCTGATTCAAATCCCAGAAGCCTCTAGTTGAAAACCAATGTCTGAGATGCTCTGCGGAATCTAGGGAAGCATTTGCTAATTTGCTCTGGGGCGAAATCTTCTATCAATATCAATCAGGCATGAATGTAGATAATTCTCCCACGCTATCAATATAGTCATCTATATGTTTAGTCAACATTTATTGACTATCGCATGGGGAGGTTTGGTGGTCAGTAAACAGTGGAAAGAGGCCCAGAAAAAAAGGGGGTACACTCAGGCTTGAAATCCACCAGGTACACGCCTCTGCTGCCATACCAGTTATTTATATACTTATCTACTACTTCCATCCTAGTTGGTTAACAGTCTCTGCCCCAGCCCTAGCCCTGTGGGCCTCAGACCCCAGCAGTGGGCCACTCATCTGTGGCCACCTACGGCAAGGTGGTGCTTTCCTGGAGTCATCCTCCTTTGGCCACTTGTAATTTGGCCCTCTTTAGGGTACCATACTAGTTATTCAATATTTTGAGCATCACACACCAACTCTCCAAAGAGAAAGTCAAGTGATAAAGGTTCCCCCAAATGCTCACGTGGCTTTTGTCTCTCCCTAACCTCTTTTCTTGATTAACTCCTGCGCAACCATTCAGATCTCAACTCAAATGTCACTTCCCATTTCGCCGTCTGGACTGTGTCTCCCTGACATTTATTCTCGCAGCTCTGTTCTTTCACTTCGTATCTTGTATCCATTTGCTTATTTGTTTGTCTGCCTCCCTGATGAAGCTGTAAACTCCATAAGGGCAACAAAAAGCAGAACTTATTTGGCAAACTGCACAGGCTTCTATATGGTTTACGTGGGATTGGCCACCTACCCAGCTCCAAAGATGGGTCCTGTTGTATTCCAGCCAGTTAGCATGTCCCTTCCTCCGGGTCCTACTCATTGGCACAGGAACGAGAACCTGATCTAAGGCAGCCCAAGCAGAGTGAGGCTGGACACTCTGGCGAGGAAAGCAGAGCTACAGACCCCTTCTGAAGAGGCAATGTCACCAATGTGGTTATCATGAAGCATGACACGAAGGAGGACAAAGACGCAGAGTCCCAGAAAGGTGGCTCCAAAGGATACACAACATGGGCCTCTCGAGTAAACCAGATCTGGGCTGGCCCTTGTGTTTGGACTGTTCAGTTACATCAACCAATAATTTTTTTCTTTTTTTTTTTTTTTTTTTGCTTTAGCCAGTTGGGACCAAGGTTTCTATGTACTGTGACCAACAAAATCCTAACTGATATATCTTGTCCCTGTATCCACAAGAACCTTGCTCATGTAAGACACCATATCTTGAACAATATGCCATTGGGAGAACTGGAGATGGCTTAATGGGGGAGGTGACTGGGTAACATCAGCTGGAGCCTTAATTTGAACATAGTTCTTTAGAAAATATGTTAGACTGCCCAAGATTTAAATTCATCAGAAATTCAGGAGTATTTTCCCCGGTGTGTTTTACAGCAGAATTGTTCCTACCTGAGGTTATTAACCTGCTCACCTGTCATTTCCTAAGAACTCCTAAAGATTTCTGCTTCAGATCCTGGACTTTCAACCTACAGAACCTATGGTTTTAAACTGGGGGAAGGGAACAGGAAAGAATGATTCAGCCTCTAGCCGCTTTTTACTCTGCTGGATAAGATCATTAATTTTTTCCTCCAGAATGACCTGTGACTTCCTACATTTCTTACATTTCAACTTCAAGTTTCATTTCTCGGGATGCCTACAGCTTTCCACCTGGCTAGATGGAAGCCAAGATTTTACTTTTCTCTCGGGGGCTATTCTGCTGGGCTAGAGTCATTAGAAGCAACTTTAACTTCAGGTTATTATAAATATCACATCTTTTAAAGCATAATCAGGCTATGTGGTTCATGATCTGGTTATTAGATTAAAGGTCTGTGTGGCCAAAGGGCTGTACTTCTACGACTATTGAGAAATAAACAACCTTGACTAGTCAGGGAAGGAAAAGTCTGCAAGTCGGTCCCCATAGCCTGATCAGGGGATTCTTTTCCTCCTTCCCTGATTCATCAGAAAGCACACTTGCTCATACTGTTCACATTCTCAAAATATGTTTGTTACTCTCAGAGCTCCTGGAATACATATCCTCCAACGGTTGCCTTTTGTCAATGAACTGTTCTGCACAGCTCCGCTGCTTATATTTTAGGATTTTTTTTCCTTTTGGAGAGAGAAGAGTGGCTTGTAAAACTACTAGTGGAAAATAAGCATTAAGAATCACTTCACCTTCTTCATCAAATAAATCCACCTGAATTACTGGTTCTATGAACCAGTATGTAATTCAAAAGTTTGATGAAGAACAGAATACTTTGAGTCTCAGAATATCTCTCCATAAATTACTTATTAACTACAAAGGGACAAATAATAACTTCACAGTGGAGAAAGTGCGGGGGCACCACCTTAACCAAGATGCTAATGAGACAGATGACCATCAAGGGGCTCCTGTAAGGATGCACAGAGAGACACACCGTCACCTCTGTGGAACCCCATCCAAAGCACAGAACATGAAAGAACCATGAGGAAACAGGACAAACCCAGAATGAGGATCATTCTACACAACAACCAGCCTATACTCGTCACAAACTCTCATAATATGAGGAACAAAGAGGCTGAAGAATTATTTCATACTTAGACCAAAGTGACATGAGAACTAAGTGCAATGCATGATTGTAGACTGGTTCCTGGCCTGAAAAATTTAGCCATTAAGGATGTTACTGGAATAACTGGCAAAATTTGAATATGGATGGTAGATCAGTCAACAGTATCAATGTTAAATTTCTGACTTAGACTACTGTGCTGTGGTTTGGTAAGAAAATGTTGTTTCGCTTAGGAAGTAATCACTATTTCCAGGGAAAAGGGCAAAATGTGTCCTTACCCTTAAGGGGTTCAGGAGAAAAAAACATGTATATATGGAAAGACAGTGAATGCCAAAGCAAATAAAGCTAAATATTAATAGTTGGTGAATCTAGGTAAAGCATATACAAGAGTTCTTTGTACTAATCTTGCAACTTTCCTTTAAGTTTGAAATTATATCTATAACTATATAGATATATAAAAATCAACACACACAATTCAAAATAAAACGCATCAACCTAAAATCCAGCCTATTCTTCAGGTATTGTTGGCAATCTGAAGAGAAACAAAGGCTAGGATACCAAAAGGGATTGGGTCAGTAGATTCATTCATTAGGACCCTGAGTACATTTCTACTAACTTAAATTATGCTTTCATTTGAATCAAACATTTTGGACTGCCTTCAACTTAGTGCCAATTACTTATACATTTAAACACTCAAAGGATGAATTCCATACTTTTCCCCAAGTGAGGCACAAGGCTGTCAGTATTCTCGTGTGCTAACAAGTAAGCAAGGCCAATTTCTATAACCTAACTATAGGACTTCTGGGTACGTAAATTTTTTCTCATATGCCCAGTTCCCTATTTTCTTAGAAAATCCAATTTGCTCTGGGATTTCAAATACCACAGGCTCTTGTTTTTGTCACAACAAACGAACTATTTTATTCTGTAGATTCTTAAAAAGAAATTCAATGAATCTTTGCTCACTGCTAGCTTTTCTAGATCTCTCCCAATATCTCTTTGATCAAGCTTTTCCACCCACTCTGGAATAATCCAGGGGTAATTAGAACTTCTTACCTTCTTTAGCCCAAAAGGAGCCAATTCATCACAAGCTGTCATGGATTCTGATTCTAAATTACCAAGAGCCCCATTACTAACAGAGGCAGGGAATCTTCTTCCCAATTAAAGTGATTGATTTCTTTGCAGACGCAGTAGCATTTCACTTTTTAATTATGTTCATTCGGATCAAATGTGAGAAAATTCTTCCTCATTTTATTTTCCATCCAAAGAACACAATACAACAAACATTAATCCCAGAGTGATACAAGGCCAGACCTGCAAGGGCCTTAGGCAGAGCTGGACATCTATCAATGGGTCTTGTCCATTTTACAGGGTCTTAGTGGCTCCTTAAGCTCTAAAGGGGAGAAAAGGGACTAATTATTTGTTACATCACATACTCCACCTAAGGGCTGGCCAAACCTTCCAGCATCCGCTAAGTTGTGATGAGACAGCATTAGATGTTTAGATAAACATAGACTAGCGCCGAACAGAACAATTTTGTTTCTTGTGCAGGCAAAGAACAGAGCCACAGTGCTGGGGATAAAGCAGTGTGTGCAGGTAAACATAAGCAATGTGGGAACAAATCTGTTTTTTCTCACTTAGGTGGTATTAACATGGTTATGTGTTGTCAAATTTTGAAAGAGAAAAATAAACAAAAACAGTTTGGGAGAAGAAGGAGGGCACTCCGGAGGATCTGAAGGAACGTGAGGCCACCAAGGCTTACACAGATTTCCCAGGGCCTGAAAGACACCTGTCTGTCCACTTTGCTTTTAACCTTAAAGACTGGCCAGTTGTGGCTCCCGCAGCCTGTAGACCCGGGGCCTGCATCCTTATCTCCCCTTCCCCACTCTCCACGTGGTCAGCAGACTGGCGTCCGTTCACTCACTTGAGACATTCAAAGGTCAAGGTTTTTGCTCAATGAGTATCTTCCAGCGATCTGTGCTCCAGACAACAGTGACTACCCTTTTTCCTGGTATGAATGCAGTTGCTCGCCGTTTTCCAAACACTTTCACACATATGTAAAGAAGAGTCTGGGAGCCCTCCAAGATTTTAAATTTTAGTTAAAAATGAAATTATATAGTAAGCTTTTGAAAAATTAAAACATCCACGTATGTGAGATTGTACCTCTGCCTTTACTGCAGGCTGTTTGCAAAATTCAGGAAGCCCTGCCTTTCCATTCATTAAACACATAGTCGTTGAGCACCTCCTAAGGGCAAGGCAGGATGCCAGGTGATGGAGGTGGAGAAACAGGGCTTGTTCCTTGCTCCAATGGGGAAGGCACATAAGCAGACACCCTCGGCACAGGAAAACACAGAATGGAGGTGCTGTGATGGGATAAAAGGGTCACGCTTATAAGAACAAAGGAAAAGCGCATCCTTCCAATGCAGGAGCCACAAAGAAGCTCAGGAGGTTGGCAGGCGTCTTGAAGGAACATCAGTCTTGCTGAGGGGGGGCAGAAACTCCAGGCTTACCCGACGTAGCACGGGCATATATGCTCGCCACATTCCAAGAACCAGAAACACAAGAAAGAAGAAGCCAGACCAGACACCACAAAGCTGTGACCGTTGGGCTCAGAAGTCTGGGATTTTAATGAACCAAGGAGGAGCATGAAGGGGAAGTGATGGTCCAACTGGCTGTGCTGGTAGGGGCAGGTGGGGGCAGATGAGGCTGCTGAAATGATCCACTGAGGGCTGACAGAGCTGGCTGTGGCAATGGGAATGGAAATAAGTGGAGATTCAAGAGATTTGGGGCCGGTACAAACCACAGGGACTTGGAACCATCATACGAATGGATGAGGAAGTAGGCAAAATAGACTCTGAGCACTATTATATGTGAACACTTGGATGGCGTCCATGGACTGGCCGGCTTTTGCTGTTGAAACATTTACTGTGTTTAAACAGTCACTGAGTCCTGCACTGAGCCCTTGTTTTAAGCTCTTCAAACATCCCTGAGATAAGTGGGGGAGTTATTTCAATCCTCCTTTTTACAGATGAGAGAACCATGACTGGCAAGGTTTAGCCCTAAGCAGGAAACCCAACTAACCCAACTAATTGGTGCAGAGCTGGGACAAAAGATCAGTGTAGTCCTCATTACACAATCCAGCGAAACACAAAGATGGCTCAAAACTGTCCTAGTGGCATGTTTCCAGCCTAAGTGGGACAAAGTTCATACAACTTTATATCGTGAGCTGTGTTGTAAGGTGGTTTGTTGATAATGTCCATTCCAAAAGCCAACGGAAAGCTACCAGTACGCTGAATCATTAAAAACATGGAGGTACAGGACTCAAGTCTTACACGGTTCTGAAAAAAATACCCTTCACAGATGCTATTTTTAGACTCAAGTTTTCCCAGCATAAAGTTTTTAAAAGAACAATCCATCTAAAAAGCATGTAAAGAAATTCATTGACAAAGGTTTAGATGTTTTAGGACTTTAATGTCCTTCACACGGTCAACATAAAACACTGACAATGGATGAACAATAGGGGAAAAGACTATTCAGCAAAGATCTTCCTTCTTCGGCATCACTGGTCAAACACCAGAAGGAGAACAATCACGTGAAGCAACAGTAAGGGAATTTAACACAGATTTTTAGTTTAACAGCATAACTGAAAAACAAAACCAACCAACCAACCAACCAACTGATCTTCTACCCACTGAAAGGAAAGGAAAAGTGAATCAGGGAGCTTCCAAATCTTGTGAAGCAGCTTAAAAAGGGAGAGGGGAGGGGGAAGGGGAGGCACATGACTGTTGAGAACCTAACACTCTAATGCACAAGGTCAAGGATCCTAACAAATTCTCAAAGTCTCAACATATACCAACAAGAACCGTATTATTAGAAATATAAAGGCACAGAGATATAAATGCATAGATATATAAACTATTTGGTAGTAGAAACAGACCTTGCTATATAAACATATAGTAAGTCACTTCTATCGCTTTATGAGAACAACCGTATAAAGAATCCAGAAGACCCCACTGCTGTCATCTTGCAAAGGATCAAAATTCAGCACCTAGAGGGCCCCACCCACCCTCCATGCTGTGTGTCTGTGTTTCTCTAAAAATAATAACCTGCAACTGGCATATAATTAAACCCATAGGCAGCTTTGAATATGAGATCTAGGCAGAAAAAGTAGCAGCAAAGACAACAGTAGCTGGAATTTGGTAGAAAAGTAAGAGAAGACTTTTTAAAAGCTTCCAGTTCAAGTCAGAATTAAGGTTAAGTTTCAACAGCTTGGGATAGCTGTGGATGCTTTTCTGTTCTCTGAAAAAAGAAGAAAATCTATCATAAGTATGTTCATTCGAAAAAAATACTGTGTTTTTTAGCCATGCCCAGGTGACTTTCAATTTTGTACACTGTTCAAGGGCAGAGTGTATATTAGTTAGGATGTGCTCATAGCTGGTGCATCTCCAAAAAATGCTTCATGAAGGCTGCCAGCTTCTGACATCTTCGATGGTGACAGCATTATACAGAGAGGCCTGAATGCCTCCCACGGACCCAGAAGAACCACCGATGCAGCCGTTAAGAACAGGAGCATCTGGTTGAGCATCAGGATGACTCTCCTTCCCGTCACCAGCTCCTGCGAGAGTCACGGCACCTGAGGCCGTCGTGTCCAACCTCCCACCTGAAAGCCCCTGCAGGTGGCCAGGAGCGTCACACAGCTCAGTCATTAGAAAATTCCTTTCCAACGGCAGTGAAGGACCGTCATGCTCACAGGTAACCTAGGTTAGCTCAACTCTTCAATGAGCCTGCTGTGCAGGCGGCAGGGAGCGGGCAGCTATTCTCATGCGTGAAAACATACATCTTCCATGGAGCTCACAGAATTAACTACTCTCTCTGATGTTCAGGGGAGCAACAGTGTCTGTTCTTACACTGAACAGGCTTGTGCCAGCTGCACTAGAGAGGGGATGGCACCCTTTGTGCTGTCAGAGCAGAGATTTTCAAAGGAAATTTTGACCAAAGCTCCTAGAAGGTGCGCCCACCCCCAGGCTCTCGGCCGTGGAATCGTGCTAAGGGGCCTGTAAGCAGCAGCAGGAGCACCCCCGTAACAAACGGTCTTTCCCAACTAGTTACAATAACTGCTACTCCAGGATGGGCAGGCTCCTAGATGTGTCTCCTTCAGCGTCTGAAAACTAAACCAGTTCTCTGACAAGCTTCTGGATGGGACACGTACTCACCACCTATGCCCTTTCAGGGAGATCATACTGAGTTCAAGAGCTTTGTCGAGAAATCTGTTTTCTAAAGCATCATCTCCTTTGGTGTTGCCAATGCGGAATGGAATATTCATCTTGCTTCTATTCTGGGCCTGCACTGGACATCTGAAAAACATGTTTTTTCTTCCAGCTATTTTTCTGCAATGTGCAACTGCCATTAACAAAGCAACAGAAAAGTTTTAAAAACCATTTTCCAGATGCAAACAAGAGATTAAAAAAAAGATCTGTGCCAGCACATTTATCATTTACTTAGGGAGATCACTCTTGCATATGGAACAGTGAGTTAACATTCTCTTATACGACTCATACTTAATTTCCAAGAGCCTCAGTTTCCTCATCTGAATATTAGCAATAATAATAATATCTCCATTTCATACTAGTTATGACAGTTCAGTGGTACAACATAGATGAAGCTTTCAACCCATGGCAGCCACACAGCAATGTGAATGACCCTTTCTCTACAAGGCTGCAGAGAAAAAAAATAAGTTGGTCCGAATAGTGGCGCTAAGATTTAAAAATAATGAGCAGCAGCTTTCAAAGCACTTAAAACACTGTATTGTCCCAAGCTGTGTGACCTTGAACAAGTTACTATATCTCTCTGTTGTGCCTCTCTGATGTGAGGACTAAATGGCCACAAATTCTCTGCAGCCCTCCCAGCAAGAGGTGGGGTCTAGTGCTCCACACCTTTTGAATCTGGGCTGGCCTTGTGGACTTGCTTTGACCAAGAGACTGCAACAAGAGTGATGCTGTGCAACTTCCAAGCTGAGGCCTCAAGGGGCATGAGGCTTCTATACCTTCCCTCTTAAAACATCACTGCCATGGAAGCAAGCCCGAGCTAGCCTGCTGGAAATAACAGGCCCAGCCCACAGCCAGCACCAGCTGCCAGACAGATGAGGGGGGCCATTTAGACTCTAGGTGGATCACCAGATGACTTTGGTTGAATAAGTGATCTCAGATGAGACCAGCAGAAGAAACCACCCCACTGAGCCCAGCCCCACCTGCTGACTGAAAAGAATCCTGAGCAAAAGAAATGGCTGTGGTTTTCAGTCACAGTCTTGAAGTGTTCTATGATGCAAAAGTAGATAACTGATAGAATTTAGAACAGCATCTGGAACACATCCAATGCTATGTAAATATCGATTGAAGTCAACAGAGTTGTCTTGTCATTCTCCGCACCTTGCACAGGGATCATACAGACTCTCAAAAATGAATGGGTCAAGTTTCATCTAGGATACGTTAGTATTGGACTTCAGTTTCTGATTTGGAGAGTGAGCAAGCCAAAATTATCTTCCGCTGACAACCAAAGGAGACAAACAGAAGAAGAGCTGACATGCTATTCTGGATTACAAGGAAAATATGTCATAACTCTCTCAATTTTCTCAAGCACATCCTATTTTATTCTTCCACTTCTACAGGGTGGGATTCATTAAAAGTAAACAGCAAAGAAAAGCAGTGTGAGGAAGCCCCCATTAAAAGCTATGCTCGGCCCTCAGGGCACACACATAATTCCTGTTAAAGTTAATAGGAGTCAAGTGCACGTCGACAGACAGAAGAGACGCAAGCAGGGAAACCAAGTATCTGGTAACAGGCTTTGAGCCTGAATTCCGGGCCCCCCTTTGCACAGGTAGTAGGTATCCTGGTTGACACTGACATTAAAAATGTAGTGTCTACCCTCTTTGATATTCTGCTGCCTCAGGCTCCCCAGGTGACAGTCCAATTATAGAGCTGGAGCAGCAAAAAGGACACGTGATTTAAGGGGAAAAAATATTAAAAGGGGGAAGAATTAAGAACCTGGATTTACAAAGAATCTGTCTTTACAGTCGTCCCCCACACATTTACCCATCCTACTGTGAACGTAGGTGGTATCCTGACAGCAACAATGTCATAACAACTAGAAATTGAAGATTAAATTTGCACGGTGCCTGAGAGTGTCCCTGCTGTGGGGCTGAGGGAAGGAAGAAAAAGATGAAGGGGAATCAGCTGCTCCCAACCTAGCAAGACGGCTGTGGAGGGAATTCAGATTCCACAGGATAAGCGCTGTGGAAGCACAGAGCTGAGCAAGTACCTCTGCCCAAGGGAAGGTTGAAGGTTTCAGCGGAAGGGAGGTGGGAAGGGTCAGGACAGGGGGAGACGAAGGAAAGGCACCTGGCAGACAGCTGTCTCTGCCAAGGCACGGGGGACCGCAGCAAGTTCTCTGCAGCACCTGGGGTGCTGGGTGCCTGGCTGGGGGCAGGACTGCAGACCGCAGAGGGCCCTGCAGACACGCTCTCCTGGGAACTGGATCCATCGGATCCTGGAGCACGAGGAGCAATCAGGTCTGCACAACAAGGAGTTCTGCGTTGTAGAAAAAGCACTAGGACACAGGGGCTGGAGGGTGGGGACACTGGGGGAGAGGCCTGCTAGAAAGCTCCCACAAAGAACTTTCTAGGTCAACAGAATTAGGGCTCGTGATCAAGACAGGGACACTGGGGAGTTTCAAGCATGGGCAGTAAGTGAAAATGCCAATAAGGACCCAACGGTCATATAAATGAGTATAACAGGCCCAACATGACAGACTCAGCACAAACCCCCTACGTTACCTGTTAACTGTGAGGGCCCGTTCTTTACTTCCACAGAGAAACAGTCTCCCTTTTGCTTGAAACATACGGCCCTCCCAGTCTGTTTCTCCCACTTTCAGAGACACGGGGATTATGAAATAAGACATCTGGATTTAAATCATCTTCCCATGTTCCAGTAAGGGCTCAAATTGTGTGTTTTAAACCCTGTGAGCCACACCGAGCACTGCCGTGGGCTGTGCTGGGCCACCGCTCCCAGGAGTTATCACTAAATCCCACAGCAGGGGCAGGGCCTGTGGCCGAATGAGTTGGGGGCACGGAGAAGGTGCCAGGCTGACAGAGCGCTAGCAGGGGGCCGGGTGGGTGTGGAAGCAGCAGGTAATCCTGGGACTACAAAGCTTCCAGGACAGAGTCTGAGCAGCACTCCCCAGGGAGTCTAGAACGGAAGCGGATAAGGATGGTTGTGACTGGAAAAGTGGTGCCACAGTCAGTCATAGAAATTTAGGAAATCCTGAATTAACAGGGCTACACGGGTTTCTGGACTCAACTTCCTAGAGCGTCTCAAGAGCTCCGGTGAATCGTGAACTCCCAAGAGGATAATTCATACAGGAACAGAGTTTTCCCCAAATGCATGTGGCTGAAAAACCCACTGCATCTCTGGGATGAGTATTCTAGAATGCCCACTGAGAAACCCCTGGACTTCCCAAGGTACCAGAGGGGTGTGTGTGAGGGGAAAGACACCACCTCAGCGCGAAACAGCATCTCACAAAGGTGGTGACGGTTAGTAGGGCGCAAGAAAACCGCAGGCAGCTGGCAAGCGATGACAAGACGCTCGTTTCAGTGGTGTCTGCTCCAAAAGACAAACCAGAAACAAGAAGGGCGCGAAGAGTGCATCCTGAGGTGAGAGAAGCCCACAAAACAGTCACTAGGCCTCTCCTGACTGCCTAACTTTTAAATAAAAAATTAACTCTAAATTTGCACACGATTAGGAAAACTAGAGTAAAAATATAAAGATCTATTCCCTTCCATAGAGGTGGTTGCCAATAACAGTCTTTTGTGCATTTTCAGGATCAGATACACAAATGTGTATACGTGTATATATGCGTGTTTCCGTATGTACATATATACATACATAGTATTTACAAATACAAACACTGTGGCTTTCTAAGTGGAATCATAGAAATGTCCTTTTCTACACCTGCTCTTTTTCCTTTTGACCTCATGACGTATCAGGTCATCTTCCCAGTTTGCTCACAGGCCTTCCCCGTTCTCCACACACACGTTACTCCATACCACGGATGGATCCTAATTTCCTTCATCAGACCCCTCCTGAAGGACATCCGGGTTGTCTCTAGATTTTCCCCATTATGTAAGTATCCCTCATTGGACTTGCGGGTGCCTGATTTTATGCACACTTCTGTGCAAGGCACAGTACTGGCAGAGGGCAGGTGCCTAGAAGTAAAAGTCTTTGGTCAAAGAGCAAGAGAGTTTTGAACTTTGATGGACGCTGCAAACCTCACTCCAAAATTGAACACATTTATTATACTTAACATAGGCAAAGTGTGTTTGTTCCCTCGTCTACACCAGATGTTATCAGTCTTTAGAATTTCTGCCCATCAGAGGGGAAGAAAATCCCATGGTTTTAATCTGCATTTCCTAAAGAAGTTGGCCCCTCTTCAACTGTCTAGTAGCCAGCTGTGTTTCTTCCGAGTTGTTTGCTCATACAGGTAGAAACCACCCCCTGCCTTTTTAAAATTTGCTTATCCTTTTTCATTTATTTGTGGGTTCTTCTCTATATCAACAGTAACCTTTATATGTTAATACACTACCCAACTTTGGTGTCTGTCATTTTGTTTTGTTTACGTCTTGAACTGTAGAAAAGTTTTAAATTTTCATGGAATTAAATATCTTTTACTTTATGGCTTCTGAGTTTTATGGCTTACTTAGGAAGGCTTCTGTACTCCCTACACTTACACAGAAATTCTCTCCTGTATTTTATATTTGCTTCTTGCATTTAGTTGCCTTTGCATCTTTTCGACTGACTAGAATTTGTGTATGCTATGATGCAAATATCTAATTTCTGTTTAAATGAATTATCAATGCTTCAATCAATCAATTAGACAAAAAGTCAACTTAGACTGTAAAATTGTCTAAGTTAAAATACAATTCTCAAGTAAACAGGGACCTGTTTCTGGGCTTTTCCTCCGATCTCTGTTTCCCTCTGCCCGTGGCTTTATACGTTAATTGATCGTATGTTAACATTACATTTTATTAATGTTAACATATATGTTTAAAATGTTTCATCTATCCTTTTGCACTAACTTTTTCAGGAGAACACTGAACTGGCTTCTAGATATTTACTAATTTTTGTGACTATTGCAAACGGGATCTTTCCTTGTTTTTCAGTGTTATTTCTGGCTTATGGGAAAGTAACTGACTTCTACTAAGACACAACTGATGACAATTCTGAACATGATCATTTCTAGTTTTTCCACTGATTCCTGCATTTTGAAAAAACAGTCATTATCATCTGTGATTTTTGTTGTTTCCTTAGTAAAGGCTCTGGAAACAGCCCCCCCCACCAATCTCCCCATGTTCTTATCCTGCCTGATCCCAGTTCCCCGCTGCACCTGACCCTAACCTGTCTGCACTGCGGTAAAACACTGTCTGTTCACAGGGTTCTGATGACAATAAAAGGTATTCATACCTGTAAAGTGCCAAGGGCTCTGCCTACTTTATTTTATTTTGGGGTTGTCAACAGACACATCACATGCTTCTCTCTTTCCTAAGGCCTGGACCCCACATGGAAGGGAGAAAAGGTGACCTCGTATCTGGATATGGATTTTGTCACTTCAAGAGCTTTATCATATTAAAATTAATATCTAATAAATATTAAACACTATGTGTCAGGAACATCCTAGGTACGTTCCATAAGAACCACAAATAATATTAACAGCTTACCGTTAAGGAAGTAATTAACCGTTAAGGAATAACCATTAAAGCTGTTTTAATTTTAGCACACCAGAAAATATAAGGGGTATAAGTTCTAGTAGCATTAAAAAAAAGAAAGAGGGCTTCCATGGTGGCGCAGTGGTTGACAGTCCGCCTGCCGATGCAGGGGACACGGGTTCGTGCCCCGGTCCGGGAGGATCCCACATGCCGCGGAGCTGCTGGGCCCGTGAGCCATGGCCGCTGAGCCTGCGCGTCCGGAGCCTGTGCTCCGCAACAGTGAGAGGCCCGCGTACCGCAAAAAAAAAAAAAAGAAAGAAAAAAAGAGTTACCAATTCTAATAGTAGCTTTTCCTTTTCGACCACTTTCCAAAATTATAGTTCTCTTTTTCCGTCTAGAAGCTTTGGATGGTTCCTTCACCGATGGAGAAGTTATCCACTGGTACTGAGAGAGAAATGATAAATATGCCATTTAAGTTCCAGGTAGTTTAGGAGGGTTTGATCTTCATTAGAAATTACGATATTTTAAGTTAATAAAAGGTCTTCAATCTGCATTTCTGGGAAGCTAAATTAAAGCATCACACAACATTTTCAAAGACAGAAAAGCCATTTCATTTGACTAAAAACTTAGTTTTAAAATGGCAGAAAGTACCTTGATAATTTTCTTTTAAGAAGGAAAGAGGGGCTTCCCTGGTGGCGCAGTGGTTGAGAGTCCGCCTGCCGATGCAGGGGACATGGGTTCGTGCCCCGGTCCGGGAGGATCCCACGTGCCGCGGAGCGGCTGGGCCCGTGAGCCATGGCCGCTGGGCCTGCGCGTCCGGAGCCTGTGCTCCGCAGCAGGAGAGGCCACAACAGGGAGAGGCCCGCATACCGCAAAAAAAAAAAAAAAAAAAAAAAGAAGGAAAGAAAAACAAGCCATTAAAGAGAAATTCTTCCGAGAGAATTAAAACATGTTATATACCTCTGACTTGGCACTCCTTCCATTCTGGAGACCTTTTTTGGTAACTGCTTTCAGCACAGAATGACTTAAAGTAAAATAAATTGAAATTAGAGTAATTATTTCCCAATGAGTGGCTATTTCCATTTAAAACCAAAAGCCAACTAATTATTGCTTTTCCCATAAAATTAAATAGGAAATCTACATTATGTAATTATACACTTATTTCCCCCTTTGTGTATTCTAATTTCTTCCTCAAAAACCTAAGATGCCATCTTGCAGACTGCCCACAGTGGCTACTATTTTGGCAGCAGCAAAGGTCAGCTTTAAACATTTTGCATCTAAAGTGGCTTTAGATACCTTTGGATAGAAAGTACAGTCTGAGCACCATCCAGACGCTTAGATACCTAAAGGGCATCCAAGATAACAAACCAAAGTCCTGATATATTCCCTCAAAAGCTGCTCCTCCCATCAGCCCCCTTCTTCTAAGTGATAGCACCCAGTTGCACACATAATCATCAACGACTTGTCTCCTTGTTACTGTTTCCTTCATACCCCACATCTAACCTATCTGCAGGTCTTGATAGCTACACCCTCAAAACACAACCTGAATTCAACCACTTTTCACTTGCTCCAAACTTCCAACCTAACCTAGGCCATAAACATCTCTTATTTGGAGCACTGTGACAGTCTCCTAACTGGTCTCCCTGTTTCTCTTCTTTATCCTCCCAAGTCCATTCTCTATACCAGGTCACCTTATTCATACACTATTTGGATCATGCCTTTTTCCAGTTCAAACCCCTCTACTCATTTAGAATAATCCACATCTTTACTCTGGCCTTCAAGACTTTACAAGAGCAGACCCCTGGCTAGCTCCTTGACCTCATGTCATACCACACTCTTCTTCACTCGGTACTCTGGCCATGTTGGCCTCCTTGCTTTTCCTTAAATACTCCACCCACCTACATGCCTGCATACTCATTGCCTCCTTGTCCTGGAATGTGCTTACTCCAGTTCTTCCACGGCTTGCTCCTCTCTTCATTCATGTCCCTGTTCAAATGCCACTTCTCCAGTGAAGCTGTCCCCTAACAAACCTATCCAATGGAGTCCTACCTGCTCTCCCTCGCTCTCCTTACTTTAAGATATTTTTGCACTTCCTACCCTCTAAAATTATATTACGTATCGGTTTACTCATTTCTATCTGAACTCCCTCACTCTCCTTACTTTAAGATATTTTTGCACTTCCTACTCTCTAAAATTATATTACTTATCTGTTTACTCATTTCTATCTGAACTCCTTCACTAGAATGTAAGCTCCACGAGGGCAAGACTTTTGTCTGTCTGGTTCACTGCTTTATCCCTAGTGCCTAAACCCATATCTGGCACACAGAAGATATTTAAAAAATTGCTTGTGATTCTGACAAATGAATAAAGTGCTCCTGGCAAGAATTCAGAGGTTGCACAGGAAAAAATGCTCTTGGTGGAAGTAGGCTTAGTATCTAGGTTCACCTCTATTCAGAGTCGAGATAAGAACAATTTACAAGTAAAATTCACTTTAATTACTACATTATCTGCTAAAAACATAAGGGAAGTGCAACACTAGAAAAGTACAGTTGAAGCTTGAACAACATGGGTTTGAACCTCGCGGGTCCATTGACACACGCATAGTTTTCAATAAATATGTACTATCGTCCTACACGATCCAAGGTTGGTTGAATCCACAGATGTGGAACCACTGACTATAAACTTATACCCAGATTTTCAACTGCGTAGGGGTCGGCACCACTAACCCCACGTTGTTCAAGGGCCAACTGTGTGTGATGAGCAAAGTTAAACACATTAAATTTTTAAAAACTGTCAATACGTGAACAAATTCTTTTTGTTTTGCTACGTGTTTATCAATTTCAAAAAAGTGACCACATACCAACAAGTGGATTTTTTCTTATATCCAGAACGAGCAGAGTTCTGTTGGTTTCAAGGGCCTTTAGTAAAGCCTTTGCTCCTTCACTGGTGAGGCCACACTGCTACAGGTCAAGTGCTTTCGATGAAAGACAAAGGTCACTTCCTAACTCTACAGATTTAACATATAGACAACTCTCATTTTCTCACGTGTGGAAGAGTCCTGCACAAGACAAGTCATGGCAGGTTTGTAATTTTGGGTATGGAAAAAAACAGAAACGTATATGCACACACATAATGCATGATCCAGTTTAAAAACCTCTTCTTGAATGTGCAATGATAACCCTGGCTTTAGTATCAATAAATCATCCAACATATTTTACAATTACAGAACTGAAGAATAACTGTATATAACGTATGAGCAAAAAGCATCACAAAATGAATCTCAGTTCATAATTAGCAAGGGCGGCAGAGGCATGTAAACCTCACAAGCAAAACCTGGTGGAGCTCAGAAATGCACTGCATTCTTTTGATCATGATCTTCAGCTCCAAATCACACTTGAAACTAGCTAAAAGGGGAAAACAAAATAGAAGAAATGTAATAACTGTTAGTTTTAGAGGAAAAAAGGACAAGTCTAAGAGGATACAAATAATAACAAATTCAAACAATGTGTGAATAGAGAATACATAGTAAAAACCTATCATGAAAGTATGATGGTCAAGAACTCTCTCCATAAAAAGTCAGACAAAAACCAGAAACACTGAACATGAATTCTAGTAGTTCTGGGGCTGAACAACCTACTCATTTAAACCAAAGGGATCATCACCAAAGCACAGGTATTAAAAAATATTACATGAAAGGAAACTACGATGAGTCTTTTTTTTAAGTGTTGTGTGGACCATCACATTAAAATAACTGGAGTCTTTCAACACCCCCATGACACACAGAAATAGCAAGTAAGACATACAGATCTGACAGGATATGATACAACCCTTACAAACTCTCACTACAGAAGAATGGACACAGGGTATAATTAACCAAATAGCCAAATTAATACAAACAGCCAGTAAACCTCACCAGTAAATCAAATGAATACAAAATAAAACAAAATGTAGTTATTTTCCTATCAGATGAAGCCAAGATTCTGTAAGAAAAGCCTTTAAATAATGTCTATACCCTTTTGATCCAACAACTCTCTTTCTAAGAATTTAACCAAAAGAAATAGTCAGAGATATAGGTAAGGATATATATCAGAGTACTATTTGTAACTGAAAAACTGGACAAAGCTTATATACAAGCATGGATAAGCTACGTGCACTGTGGCATATTCATATAGTGAAATACTGAACAATCACAAAAAATGATGCAGGAGATGCAAATTTACTGACTTGCTAAAATGCTCATACTAAATTAATTGAAAAAAGTTATAAAATTTGGAGTAATCCCACTTGCATAGAAAATGGAGAGGTACTCATTTTTGTAGTCTTACATTTTTTTACAAGTGCTACAAGCCACTGTTTGTGAGAGGCAGGCTTCACATCTACTGTTGGGGTGGACTATAAATTGGCATAGCATTTCTGGGTGGTAATTTGGCCATGTGTATCAAAAGTCTTAAAAATATGTCACACTTAGTCATTCCACTTGTAGTACCTTATTCTACAGAAGTAATCCCGATGGACACAGAGATGTATATACAACGTATTCACATTGTTTCTGACAGGGAAAAGCAAACTGTCTAAATCAAATTGCAAAGAATTGATTAAACTATGGGACATCAATACGACGCAATACTACATGATACATCATTAAGTGAAAAAAGCAGGAATATGAAATAGCAAGTATACTACAATTCTATTTTTGTAATCCCTAAGTGTACAAATATATTTGTAGGAAAAAAAGACTGAAAGTATATACACCAAAATGAACAGTGATTATGTCTGGGTATTAAAATTACAGGTAATTGTTCTCTTGTTACTCTGTATTTTCTATAAAGGATATACGCAACTCTTAAAGAAAGTTTAAAAGCAAAATAAAAGCTATCAGTAAAATGAGGCTTTAAAAAATCCTATCACAATAGTATCATGCCCAAAGCTAAGCATATTTCATATTAAAAATTCAGTATTTTCAATTTTAGAATTTACCTCTAAGCCATAAATCCTCACTAAGAGATTCTGCCAAAGCACTTGCACCCAGGTCACCAATGAGCGTGATGCAGTTCAGAGTGATGCGCCTCAAACCAGCCATACAGTCAAGATCAGGTCTCCTGGAACGAAGACTCTCAGCCCAGGTTTCTTCATGCTTTCTGGTAGTCTGATATGTCAAAGATTTAATGGGATGAAATTAAGATGCCTGAATAAGGAAACAGGGTGTGCCTACTGAGTATGGCTTATTATGTCAGAGATTTACACACACACACATATCAAGCATATATGCCAGGAGCATCAACCTGAGAAATTCAACAGTCACTTCTGGTTTACGAGTCCAGTGACCCAGATTCTACTCGGTCAGTGATTAGATTCTAGCCACTGGATAGCCTGTTTCTGAACACTTATGTAAAGTTGGACAACTCAATTACAGTCTATGAATTATTTTCCTTATCTTCTAAGTCAGGGAATTGGTTCTAAATTCTATCATTGCTGAGGCTCTAAATTTCATCATTCTGTCCTCCAATGGTCTCCAAACACCTGACTGGGCAAACCATAAGAAAACTTTCTAATATGCATCTTATTTATTAACAAATTATATACACAAAGTTCCATACATATAATTTATGTACATGATAAACTACACAGATTTTTTAAAATAATACAAAGGTAAAAATGTTCTAATATTTTCTTTTCCTAACTCCTAAGGCATTATTTTATTTTACTTATTTTTTATAAAGATTTATTTATTTGTTTGTTTGGCTGTGCCAGGTCTTTAGTTGCAGCATGCCGGATATTTTAGTTGGGGCATGTGGGCTCTTAGTTATGGCAGGCACGTGGGATCTAGTTCCTGGAGCAGGGATCGAACCCAAGCCCCCTGCATTGGGAGCACATAGTGTTAACTGCTGGACTGCCAGGGAAGTCTCAAGCATTATTTTAAAAACTATATTTACAAAATGTATATCTCACATGCTACCTAGGGTATGCACACAAGCTTTAGAGGCCTGGACTATGCACAGCCAGTTTGATGTGCCTTGGAAAAATAATGGTTTGACATTTAAGCAAAAGTACTGTCTTAAAGACATTCAGTTCTTTATATTCATAAAGTAAATTTTGGTAACAGGGAACACTGACTGTAAATGAAAAAAGTCTTACTACATTCTTGAAAAAATAAAAGACTCAAAGTGCCTTTGTTACTCTAAAAGGAAAATCATTAGTGTCATTTTTCTATTAACAATAACTTATAAAAGCTCCAAGGAGAAACAACAGCAATCACTTACACAGTGCTTAGTATGTGCCAGGCACTATTTATACAAATGAGTGCATTTAAACCTCATAATGAGGCATAGAGGTTAAGTGATTTGCCCATGGTCACTAGCTATGAAATGGGAGAAAGGGAATTTGAACCTAGGCCACTTGGCTTCGGCACCCAAGTTCTTGACTGTTTTCTACCTCAGGGGTCAATGGACTTGCCCTGTATAGGCTCAAAGAATTTTTCAATTTTTAAAATCTAAATTTAAACATTTCCAGATTTGTGGGCTCTACAGTTTCTGTTGCAACTACTCTGCCCCACTGGCGTAGGGTGAAAGTAGCCATAACTACCATGTAAACAATGGGTGCGACTATGTTCCAAAAAAACTTCCTTTACAAAACCAGGCAACGGGCTGCATCTGGCCTACCAGCCAGAGTTTACCTATCCCTGAGCTGCATCATCAAACTATTAAAAAGCCTTCATATCAAATTATTAAATAACTTTAGGCCTAAATACAGTCATAATAACCACTGTAAAGTTTTAAGGTATTATTTTAAAAACTGTATTTACAAATTGCTGATGTACTGATTTTTTTTTTGTACTGATTTTTATTAGTTTAAAAACTACAGCAGCTAATAAACACTTGATTCATTTAAGTCTTGAAGACTATAACGGCATAGTTTCTTCACAGTATTACAATAAATGTTTTCAGTAAAAAAAATACATAAAAGTATTATTAGGTATTATATATTAAATCTCTTATTTCTAAAATTAAGTGGACTATCTTTATTAAATGGTAGAATCCCAAACTGAAAAGTGGTCATATTCTTTCAGCAAAATGAAAGCTGCACTCACATGTATCAAAAGACAAAAAATAGGGCTTCCCTGGTGGCGCAGTGGTTGAGAGTCCGCCTGCCGATGCAGGGGACACGGGTTCGTGCCCCGGTCCGGGAAGATCCCACATGCCACGGAGGGGCTAGGCCCGTGAGCCATGGCCGCTGAGCCTGTGCGTCCGGAGCCTGTGCTCCGCGACGGGAGAGGCCACAACAGTACCGCAAAAAAAAAAAAAAAAAAGACAAAAATTAACTGCCCTCTGTATCAATATATTAATGTGTTTCAATCACGTATGTTTTCATGAAAGTTTAAACATAAAATCACCTTTAAGATCTAGGCCATGTGATCTGCTCCCTGCCATGTCAGAATACACCCCGTGAAGTTTACTTAACTTGTCTTAAGTGTGATAGAATTCTTTATACCTTGACAAATAACTAAAAGGAAAAAAAAAATCCACACACACAATAAGATGAAGAGCCTATACATTTGTCAATCTTGACTTATTTGCTTTTCTTGAGTCAATTGGAGGTTTATAGCCACATTCTCAAAATCATTAACTACAATCTGCCCAAACAGGTAATTGACGAACAGATGCATTCTAAAACTTGTCAGTAACAAAGTGCTATTCCAGTTTACAGCAACAGTTTAATTCTATTTAGATACTAAAACTGAATACACTGAATACTGCAAACTTTATTCCCAACCACTCAGCAAAGTACTACATACCTTTTCAGATATAGGGAAAAAAAGAAAAAAAGAAAAAGCATAAGATTCTTCCTATTTTCATTTCCAAAGATACATCCCAATCTTAATGATCAATCAGTGATTTAAACGTCAACTATAAACCCAGTATTTTATTAGCTGCTATGCAGTATACTAGAGCAATAGAAGAGAGAGGACCTCAAACTCTCTGTTCCCTCAAATTGAAAAGCAGGCTTCCTGACCCCTCCAGACCACTACTGGACACAGGGAAGGCACACTAATGTTTCAGGACCCCAACCAACAGTCACCTGCTTTGTGATTACTTCCATGACACACCCTCACCAACACCACTGAGTTTGCTGCTCCTACGGGACGTTACATGTATTTACTATTTTAACACATAACACAGTGCATCGTAATTATGACTGCAGATAGATGTTCTAACAATTTAAAGAGAATGATGACTTTTTTGCTCTTTACATCTTGCTATTTCCCTTCCCATAATATTTCTTGAAGAGAAACCATAAAAATATAGACAAACACAAAACACAGAAAATATACAAAATGTGTGGTTTGTGGCTTAACACAAAGTTAAGTAAAATTAGTTCTGACAGTATCCAGCATGACAAAATTTCATGGTACAAATGAGAATGGACCAAGGTTTGAGCAGGTACAGGAGACAATCCAGGCATGAACAACACCAAGGAAAGGTAGACAGGAAGTAACATGGTGTGTAGGAAATCACGAGACCAGTCTGATGGGAAGAGACATAAACAAGACTGAAACTCGCTTTCTAAACCTCCATCTCCAATTGGACAATTCACAAGACACAGGTGCACCAAAGTGGCCAATTTATTCAATCCCTTTAATATGGAGGAAGAGTTTAAAATTTTACTGGTTTAATTTGCCCCAAAAGCAACTATCAAATGTTGGCAGGACACAATGAAGGCTTACCTTTGTTAACATAGTTAAGCCTCTCTCTCTCACAACTAGCCCACTTAGCTCCACGTTCCTTAGCGCACCCGATGCACTTACACAGTGTTTAAGAGCTCTACACAATTGGAAGGTCACATCTTTATTTCTTTTCACAGGAACACGACTTCTGTAAACTTTATTTCTGCCAGAAGCTAAAGCAAAGTTATTGTAAAATAAGTGATTTAAAACACACATTTTATCATCATTAAAAAGCATTTAAAAAAAGCATCTGCTCTGTGCTAAGGATTAGAAACGACTCCTGCCCTTAAAGCCTTCATTAAGGAGGGACATGTGTAAACTCAAAATTTCAATCACATGAGATAAAGAAACATAACCTTTATGCACAGAGGTTCCTTTGGAGGCAGAATGTTATATCCAAGTGATGGCTTCATGATAACCCTGAAGCAGAATCTAGAAAGATGAGGCTATGCAGAGTTGGAGTAGGAGGTGCATTAACTGCAGAGGGAACATCTGTGAAAAGACACTCAAGCCTGACTCCTGCTGGGCACTGTAAATACTGCAGGTGGGGATGACTAAAGACCAGGGGTCCAAGTGTGAGAAGAGACAGAAATGAAAGAGATGTTGGCCCAAGCAAGCCTGGGAGAAAGCATGGCTTGTATCCCACAGGTGGTGAGACCTGGGGCTACCACTGGCTGAGTAAGGGTGCCTCCGCTGATTAGAAAAAGGCTCCCCGCTGCTGAAGGACCGACTAGATAAAGGGAGTGATCACAAAAAGCTCCCCTTCCTCAGGGCAAAGAGCCCTATGAGGCTTGGCCGAACACAGTTCAGATTACACGCCTCCGTGCAGAGCACACGCTGGGCGGCTAGTATGCAGTAACTGTGTGGGCAAGCCATTAGCAGCATTATTTTAAGCACATCTTTTTATGTTAGAAGATCACTTAACCCGAGCAGGCGGATGAACTTAGAGGAACTGAATCCAGGGGCCGTGAACCACCCAGGAGTTTCTGCCATAGTCTGGGCCAAATGTAATATGGATGAAGAAGCAAATTTAGGAGGAGGCCAAAATTTACAAGACAGACCCACTGGATGCAAGACATAAAGAAAGTTCAGTGAAGGAACTCTGAAGAGAATGGGCTCTACAATAAATTTTTCTTACATTCAATGTAAAATATTAGGCAAAATTAAGTACAGTGGCCTTTAAGGTCCCTTCCAGCTCTAATTTCTTTTGATTTCTAACTTATTACTCTGGTTAAGTAAAGTCCCTTCAGAGGTACAGAACAGTTCTTATACCTGAATGGGATGCAAAGAATAATCTGACTTCTCTTCACCAGGGGATGAGTTGAACTGTCCTTGCAGAAGAGGTAACACGAGGTGAGAACCCCAGATCCTGGAAGAGGTCCAGGCACACGATGAGTATTCAGCTTTTTGAAAACAAATGAACAATCATTTCCTCTCCTACATCTTCATACCCTTACTCTGCTGGTTACTTTCTCACAGCTTATAAACATCTTCAAATATACCCACTTAAAAATCTCTCAGACCTATGATTCTTTGGATCTTCTTGTGGGTAACCTAAGTCTCTACCATGCCTTCAAACACCTGTCCTCCCAAAAAGCCCAGATCTGTACCTTGGGTCCAGACCCGTCTACCAGGCCCCTCTAAAGCACTGAAGATGAAGTAAGATCCTCTCGCCACCCCCAATCCCTTTCTACTGTGCTCTGTATCTCTCAAAAAGATGCAGCTGTAAACTGTCACCCACGCTTGCTGCCCTCCCTTTTCTAACTGGTCACCAGGCCTCACCCATTCTCTCTCAGATCTGCAAAATCCAGTCCCACCTTTTATAACTTAAGTGGGACCCTCAGATTACAACTCAGCCCGCACCAAATCAACTGCCTTCCACATGGAGGTCCGAGTGAGCCTCTAAACCACAAGTCCATCTCACTCTTCTTTGGTGTTTCCCACAGCCTTCAGGATAAACACCCAAACTTCTGACAGGACAAACAAGACCCCCTTCTCTTGGGCCCCACTAAGTTTCCAATATCAACTCTCATTTCTTTCCCAAACCCTGAGTTGCAGTCCTGTACATTAGTTTTGCCATATTTTCTTTTATTTCTCAAACTTCAACACACACTGCTCTCTCCTGCCACCCCAGGAGCTTCTACATATCCTTAGAAAGGATGGCACCTCCTCCAAGAAGCCTACCCTGAACTTTCCCTTCCAAGATTCTGTGCTCTGCAAAGGGGAAAGGTGGGGGGGGATACATTAGGAGTTTGGGATTAACATATACACACGACTCTATATAAAACAGATAATCAACAAGGACCTACTGCATAGCACAGGGAACTCTACTCCATAGCCTGGAACAAACTGTATGGGAAAAGAATCTGAGAAAGAATGGATATATGAATAACTAAACCACTTTGCTGTACACCTGAAACTAACACAATATTGTACATCAACTAACCTCCAATATAAAATAATAATTAAATTTTAAAAAAAGATTCTGTGCTCTGTAGCACCAGAACTCACTTCTTCCAGAGCACTGACTACTGTGCTTGTGTTTACCTGCCGCCCAGTAGAAGGGGAGATTACCTAGGGCAGAAGCATCGTCTCCAGCAGCTCTTGGTTCTGACAACTCATTCGAGTGCCAGGCTACTTTACACACATAACCTGCTTAATTAATTCTAAGAACCCACAGAAAGAGTGGTTATTAATGTCATTTTACAAGTGTGGGGATTGTAGTCCAAAAGAAACCTGCCCAGGCCACAGACAGCATAAGCCCTGGACTTCAAACCCTAAGCTGCCTTCACACCGGTGATCTTTGCACTATATGATACGACTATTGAAAAAAAAATTTTTGTCCTGAACCCTGTTTTAATGGAAAGGAAATGAAGCTGGGATATATCCATTCCCTAATCGCTTTGGTGTGTACCAGGCAAAGTCATTCAACAGACCAGGTAACATCTGTGCAACAATTAACGATGCTCCAAACTGTGCTAAGTGTTCTACTTTGTAGAGTCTAGAAGCATTAACACAGTGCATCCTTGTAACCACCACAGAGACTGGGACCTGTTAAGCCCACGCTACAGATGAGAACACTGAGACCTAGAAGCCTTAAGGCACTCGGCCGGGGTCACCGAGCTGGCAGGAGTCCTAGGCCGCATGCCCGGTCTAGTGCACGCACACCCGGGCACTGGGCACTGGTTCTAGTGCCCACCCTCCACCTTGCACCATCGAAAACCCCGCTTCTCAGTGCCAACACGAGGGGCCCTGGAAGCGGGAAGTACAAACCTGTCTCAACAAGCCGTGGCTGGAAGAAGCTCTGGATACAGATCAGGGGCAGCGGGTGCTCAGGAGCGGCGCCCAGTGCACCCCGCGGAGGCGGTCGGCCTTAAGTCCAGCGGGGCATCCCGCAGGGAAGCGCGCACGGAGGGCAGAGGCACCAAGTCCTGCAGCGCGCACAGGTCCTCAGAGCGCGGAAAGAAGTCGGCCGCGCTGCCCCGGCGCAGCTTCACCGAGTGATCATGGCCCGAGCACGGCCTCGGGGACGCTGGCTGCGGACACGATGGCCACACCCGCCTGGGGGCCCCGGCCCCTCGGGCGCCCACCGCCCGGCGGCTGGGCCCCGCAGCGTGCGCAGGACCGGCGTCGCAGCCAGAAGACACAGGGCCACGGGCCCCAGCTACGCCAACCCCCGCATGCCGCGCTCCTGAGACCCCGCGTGGCCTGGTGTTAGCGCAGGCATCTAGGCCCTCCACGCCGCGGGGCTGGGGTTTACGTCAGCGGGCGGGACCGTTGGGGCGGGGCTCGAGGACGTCAGCACGCTCGCCGTGCGTCCGCACGCAGCCCTGTCTCCCATGGTGACGCGGCCTGAAGAGTAGGGGCTTGAGCTCTGAGACTAAGGCACCGCGAAACGTACGAGGTGTGGAGACTTTGGGGTTTCCAAAAAGCGTTTGCTGACTCATCCAAACAAAACTGAGACCTGGTTGTATCAACGCATTTTAAAAGTAAACTCCCGTAAGTGTCTGTGCTCCCCCCACCCGGGAGAGAGCGTGCACTCCGTGAGGGACACACGAAAGGCTGAGTGAACATCTGCCTGTGGTCCCTTACCTGGTGCACGGGTGTGTGAATTTATGCGGAGAGCTCTTAATTTCTGTAGTTTCTGCTAACTTGACACGGTAGTTGGCAAATGGTGACGTGTTCCATGCATTCAGGACATGATCGTGGTTACTAATAATCACTTTGTTTGGCACTGACAACTCCACAGAGAATTTACTACTGAATATCCACTTTCCAGAAGAGAAACTGAGGCGTAGGAAGTGAAGTGACTGAGTAAGAGTAAGGACTCAGACAACTGGTGTTAGTAAATTAACCCTGCAAGGAGGCCGTTAGCCTGCGGTGGCTCTAGTGATGCGGCCGCCTACGAAAACCAACAAAAATCTAAGCCTGTCAACGCCTCAGGGTGGCGAACACTGCTGAGGACAACGAGTCACAAACCACCAACTAGGCTTTAAAGTTATAACAGGTCAGTCATTTCCTTGCTTTGCTTCTGCCCTTTTAAAATAAACATCTCTGCAGCTCCTGTGGCTTGAGTGCTCCTCACCATTTCCGCTTTG
Organism: Mesoplodon mirus; assembly: GCF_964341445.2. NCBI lineage: Eukaryota > Metazoa > Chordata > Mammalia > Artiodactyla > Ziphiidae > Mesoplodon > Mesoplodon mirus. The sequence continues at coordinate 388,623 of NW_028295473.1, forward strand.
GTGGTGCCTGAATTGAATCTATTTTTGCTCACGTAAAGTCTTATTTTAAATATGCCTCAGTTTGTCTTTTAACATTGGTCGTAGAAGTTGGATTTGTGTCCAGTTTCTAGAACAGTGGTCGTTCTCTGGTCAGGCCTTAGGCGTTATGCATACAACGTTCCTCTTCTACCACCACCTTCTGGATGCCTCCACCCACTACCAGCTCCCGCGTATCAGATCCCCTAGATGTGGTCAGCAATGGCTTTCACATGCAGCATGCTCACATTATAATATCGCAGACACTCCTCCGTCCTCCAGCCAGCGTGTGAACTGAAACATTACCATTCCTGTTGAAGAGCCTGCTGTGACCACTTTCCCAAACACAGCCACTCCCCAGCTGACCCTGGGTAACCACTCTTCTGAACTTGGTCTCCATCACTGCATGGATGTCTTTCTATTTAGGCTACATTTTTAAGTATTCTTCAACCTCATATAGTATTCTGCTATGTTTTCTCTTCTTACTTGCTTTTTTTAGTGTTATCTTTGCTAGGTTCATCCATGCTGACACGTAAAGATCTGTCTAGTTCATGTACTTTCCTCACTATGTAGGATTCCCATGTAGGGAAGTACAATAATTTATATGTGCATTTTCCTGTTGATGGACATTTAAATTGTTTCCAATTTTCAGTATGATTTCTGTTTTAAAAAATTTTTATATACTTTCTAAAGGTCACTTTACATTTACTGTTATTACAAGATATTGGCTATATTCCCTGTGTTGTACAATACATCTTTGAGCCTATCGTACACCCAGTAGTTTACATCTCTCACTTCCCCACCCCGTATTGCCCCCTCCTCCCCCTCCGCACTGGCAACCATTAGTTTGTTCTCTATATCTGTGTCTCCCCTTCTTTTTGTTATATTCGGTAGATTGCTGTATTTTTTAGATTCCATATATAGGTGATATCCTACAGTGTTTGTTTTTGTTTGACTTACTTCACTTACCACAATGTCCTCCAAGTCCATCTATGTTGCCGCAAATGGCAAACTTTCTTTCTTTTTTAAGGCTGAATAGTATGCAATTGGTTATATGTACCGCATCTTCTTTATCCATTCATCAGTTGATGACACTTAGGTTGCTTCCATATCTTGGTAATTGTAAATACTGATGCTCCGAACATTGGGGTGCACGTATCTTTTCCAATACATGTCTTTGAAAACACGTGTTTTTGTTCTTTTTGGATTTATACCCAGGAGTGGAGTTGCAAGGTCATATGGTAGTTCTATTTTTAGTTTTTGAGAACCCTCCATACTGTTGTCCACAGTGGCTGCACCAGTTTACATTCCTACCAACAGTGTACCAGGGTTCCGTTTTCTCTAAAAATTGTAAATTTTCTTCCTAGGGGTAATTGAGATGATAGTTGATTAATAACATAAGATCAGGCGAAGTCTAAAGAAATTTTAGAAAAGCTGGATAGAGTAGGAAAACTTCTGTTCGCTGGCGTCTGAATGTTAGAGAGACACCAAGACATGTGGGCCAAGTTGTGGAGAGAAGGGAAACACAGACGCAAGCTTGACACTTGGTGCAGCTTTTCTCCTTGGGGCATTTGCTGATTCAAATGGAGCTGAAAAGCCAAAGAGTTCAAAAGACTCTAACGACAGAAGCCAAACGGCAAGAACCGTTGTACATTGATAAACAGCATTTTAACTATGTAGAAGCAGAAAATGAAAAGAAAGAACTTTGCATTACATTTAATAAAAGTTTAGAGAGATCTTTGTGGTATATTAGTGAACTTATTTGTGGAAATTTAGCCATGTACATTGTGTTGGAGAGGCACCAAGAGTTCAAGAATTCTCACAATTTGAGTACACAGTTGCCTTAAATGTAGGCATGGTGGCATCCATTTACATAACAATGATTTGGAGGATGTTGTGTTAGTCAGCTCTTGCTGTGATAATGCTTTGGAACAAATCACACCAAAGTCCGTTACATAAACAAGAATTTATTTCTCTTGGACCTATGGGCTAGCTGCAGTGGCTCTCTTTTAGACCTCTAGATGGCTAGTTTTGCTCCGTGTTTTGGGTCAGTTTGAGGTCTGTCACACACCTCTTCGTCTGCAGCCCAACTGTGAGGCCGCAGCTCCCAGGCTCTGTCTTCTCTAAAAGTCCACTGAAACATAAGAGGTGAGCCCAACCGCACAAGCCCATTTAAGGCCTCTTCTGCTCATTTAAGGCCATCATGTCTGCTCATACTTCAGTGGCCAAAACATGTCACAGATCTAAGCTGTATTTAGAATATGTGTATTTGTTTAAAGTTGGGTGCTCTCACAGAAGAATATTGCATTTTGGACAGTGTTAGCTTAGCATTTCCATTGGCATTTGCAAATGTGATAAACGTCGTGTGCACTTTTTCACCTTTGAGAACTTTTTGAAATTGTGGGACAATTTCTATGGGAAAAGAGGAAGGTACATTTTAGAACTCAACTCTAGTTATAGCAGCGTTGGGAGAAGAATTAATGAGATAAGGTCAATACAAATGAAAGATTTGGGATTCACGTATTCATAATTAACATTAGCATTCTTCAGAACATTCCTGGAGAATTGTGATGCTTGCTTTACGTGATTTTATCATAAATCATTATAATCTGACCAAGCCACTTCAGTAAAACATACATCATACAGTACATCGCATTTTAGTTTTTCCTACCACTGCACAACTTCTCATCATGCACGAAAGGCTACATATGGTATGGTTCCATTTATGCGAAATGTCCAGCAGTGGCAGATCCATACACACGGCAAATATTATACATTAGTGGGTGCCAGGGGTTTGGAACAGAGGGAAATAGGGAATGACTCCTTAAAATGGGTGTAGGTTTCCTCTTGGGGTGATGAAAATGTTTTTCAGCTGGACAGCGGTGATAGTTGCACAACATTGGGACAGTACTAAATTCCACTGAATGGTACAGTGAATTGTAAAATGATCAAAATGGTGAATTTTGTGTTCTGTTCATTTTACTACAATAAAAAGGAGAAAGAATTAGGGAAAGACTTAGAGTTTGGGAAAGTAAGGTGAACTGGTCAAGAAAAAGACAGCTCTACTGTTCAGTTTTCTCTCAGCTCTCCCAGTGCATTAATCCTCAGCAAAAAGTAGCCTGAACTTGTAGATGATAGTCATTCAACACAGTGCGGGGAAAAGTAAATAAAATAAAAGCCAACTCTTCTTCTTTAGCACATCTATGAAAGGTTAACTTCCTGCTCAGCCACATGGACATTCATGAAGACGTTTCACTTTAGGTGTCCTCTACTTCAGTACTTTACTCACAGCTCATTCACACATGTAGGCAACAGCATTCCTTAATTCGATGGACTCTGCAGTGCTGGTTGTGATCAGTCTCATGAAAAGAAAAGGGAAAGAGGAAAAAGCCTCCACATTGACTTGGTGGTCTTGACAAAATGGATACAGAAGACAGCTTGAGTGTCAAACTGGAAACTTATTTTCCTTTTCCTTTTCTTTTTATCTTTCCTATCAGGTCTTCTGCCCACTTCCCACCCCCTTCTTTCAAACAGGAGAGACACTAATTAGCTGCTTTTTTTTTGTTTGTGCTAAAACAACTATTGTTTTGGGTTTCTTGTTGTTCGGTGAACATTTTTGTTTTTACTGCCAAATGAGCTTCGGTGGTTGGTGTAGGGGGTCTCTTGGGAACTTAACTTTTTCCAGTTTAAGTGGGAAAGCTTTTTTGTTTGAATGGGCTTTTACTGGGTGCTTCAAGGTTTGCTCTTGGCTCTTTGATGGGGGACTGGATAGCACTGTGTTTCCTTTGAGGTTCCAATAAATAAAGGATCCTATGTCCTCCTGGGCACTTTTTGTTGACTTTGCTGTGTGTCCTCTCTAATAGCCAGATGCAGATTCCAGGAAAATGACATATAAATGAATATAAGTAATCTAATATTTTTAGAATTTGCTTTGGCCATACTCCTGGTCTTATTCTACTTGTAGCAGATGGCTTTAAAGAGCATTAGCTATGTATATATTAAATATAACACAAATATACCAATATTAAATATTATATTGATATATAAATTTAATATACTAATATTTATATTAATGTATAACAATTATGTGTTATATTAATATATATTTTTGCCTAGCGTATATTATATACAAAATATATGGGTAATGAAATGTATTTATATGGTTAATATGTTCATAATATTAATATGATATATCCTGTAATATTGATTATAAAACAATCATAATATATAAATTATAAATATATATATTTATATATATTATAAATATATAATTATTATTATCTGATATAATACACTATAGTTAATATATTCTATATAACACAATACGTAATGAATTAGTATAAGACAATTATATTATGTAATATAAATATAATACATCTATAAAACTATATATATTTTAATTATACATTACACATACAAGTATGTATAGCTATTTATAATTTTATTTACATAGGAATCTGTTCATCATAACAATTGATGTAAAAATATGCAATATTTTCAATCAAATGGGCCTTAACCTCACTACCTACACATAACTACTTTTATAATCATGAACCCTGTCTAACTCATGCTTCCATATCTCTCAACCTGCTTTTCTACACATGCACATAGATGACACACATTTATACACGATATATATGTATACTACCAGTTTTCAGTTCAATGTATATAACTATATAATATATATAATTATATTCCTGTGTATGTATACAAATGTAAATCAAAGGTATGTGTATAGGTATGTATTTCATTTGTTTATATAACTATATCATACAAATAATGTATGTGTATATAAATACATGACTATATACATACATACACAGAAATATACTTATTTAAACAAAAGGGACCTAAATAAACATAGTTCTCTAAGAATAAAACTAGTTATGTCTCACTGTTTCAATAAGAGTTTATAGTTTTCTACTGTATGTGCTTCTATAATTGTTATGAACAATTCCCACTTGTTGAATGTTAAGTTGTTTTAATTTTTTGCCATTATTAATGAAGCTCTAAAGAATACGGTGGGCAAGATTACTTGAAAAACTCTCCTGAAGGAAAAGGGTTAGGTATGCTAGGTTAAATGTACACAACTTATTCTTAAGTGCGTGGTTGATTTTTGAAGTATGCAGTAGAAATTTCCAGGACCCATGAAAGAAGGGTGGTACATGTGTGAGAGTTATAGCTATATTAGGAGTGGATTGAAGATCTTGATAGCTTAGAACAGAAGCTGGAAATCCTGTTTTTATGGAGCCAAGTGGCAAATATTTTAGGCTTTGTAGACCAAAGAGCAAAATTGAGGATATTATTTAGGTACTTAGGTAACCATTTAAAATGTTACCAGTTAAAATGTGAAAATTCTTCATAGCTCACAGGCCATAGAAATAGGCATCTGTCTGGATTTGTAATACAGGCCATAGTTTAATGACACAACTGACATAGAGACTTGTTTATAAATGGCCATAACCACGTGAGAGGCAGGAGGTAAGACTCCATCCCTACTAGATGGGAAGTTAGAACTAAACCTATCTATCCCTAGCTTCACCTTCAATGAAAGGGTGTGCCAGGAGAAAAAATATCTGCTGGCAAAGGGAGACTAAGACCAAATTCTCTTGGCCTCTGCTCTGGGTAGGAAACAGGTAGGAAATCTTGAGAATTCTGAACCCCAGATCTGTGTTCCCAGTGTTTGGGTTGCAAATTTATGTGCGGTCTTGCAAACAGAAGCTAAGAAATTAACTTAAAATGCTCCCAAATCGGTGGTATTCCAAACACAAAACTAAACCCTTTCTGGAGAGGTAGACCTTCAACACAGGCCTATAGCATTCCCACAGGTAAAGTTTAGCTAAACATGAGCTCATGATCTAAATTTACACAATAATGAAGAAATCAGCTAGAAGTGGAGAGAATCAGCAAAAAACAATCAATACCAGAATTATATTCCCAAGGCCATCCATCAGATGTTGGAATAATCAGGTGCCAGGCAGAAAATATACATAAAACTAGGACTGAAACAAGGAACAAGGATGTTTTAAAAGACTGGGTAGGATCTTTAAAACATTTTTCAAGTACATGTCATTGATAAAGCTAAAAACTCGAAGGTTGTGTAATACAGCAGATTAATCATGGAGAAGTGTGACTTTATGCTGTTTTAAAAAATATGGCAGGTCAGATTTTCTGCCTAATTATATAAGTAGATTTATCTTTAAAAAATACACATTATTTTAAAGACTTATTGGCTGTAAAATAAGTTAAGGTTATTTCAAAGGGCTTCTCTCCAAAGAAAAGTGAGAAGTAGCAAAACACAGAAAGTCGAGGGGAAAAAATGTCAATATATACATTGCGGTAGGGTGAACTAAGCCTTAGGCTAGCAACAGTGTGGACGAGCTGACCCTTAGATACTTACAACTAATCTGGAATCTTCAAAAAGTTCAACTATTTATAACTAAAAAGATTTCTTAAAATTAATAACCAAGTGTTTTAATTGACATCAGAAGAGTAAAACAATAAACCCTGAGAACATAGAAAAATAGATAATAAATATATGAGCAGAACTTAATAAAACAGAAAAAAGTATAAAATTGAGGTGATTTAGTATGTCAAAAGAATATTCTTTGAAAAGATTTAAAAAACACACTTTGATTAAGCAAAACAAAAACATAAGTAAATAATATACAGAAAGAATCAGGACAATGTTAGAGCAGAGAATATATGAAATGCCCGTAAATTTGAACATTTCTGTAAAGTGGACAATTTCCTAGCTCCTAAAGTTTACCAAAACTGACACAAGAGGAAATTTATAGCTGGAGCTCTTTCACCAGTAAAGGAATTATGTCAATAGTTTACAATCTTTCACCAAGAAAATACCAGACCCAGCCAGATCATTTGGGAGGTGAATTCTATGGAACTTCTATTAAACAGATAACATCAATATGAACAAAGAAAAACTTCTAGAGATAGCGAAGGAAGAATTCTCCTTTATTCATCTTATGAAGTCTATATAATCCTAATACTGAAAATAGATTAGGACTGTAAGGAAAAAGAAATTTACGGGTCAAATTTACTTGTAAATATAAAAGCAAAAATTTTAAACTATGATATTAGCTACCCAAGTTCACTAGAGTAAGAAGAAGCATGAGCAAGTTAGGTCATCCAATGAATGAAAAGGTAGTTTAATGTCAAGGATATATATCAATAGATTGAAAACACCACATTTTATTTCTTTCATCTGTCTCTTTAAAAAATGATAAGTACTTATATTGATCTCTCTTGTACTAGGCACTGTGCTAAGTCACTTACATATTTACTCCTTTAAACCTTCTATCATCCCTGCGGGAAAGTTCTATTTTGCTTCCATTTCTTAGCTAAGACTCTAAGCCCCAGGAAAGTGAAGCAACATTTGTAAGTTTTTGTGGATGGTCAGTGATGGGACCAGTACAGGAACATCCAAAGTCTGTGCTTGGAAACAGTGCCCCATGTTGACACTCACATTACAGATGAAAGGAAAGGAACCATGCACTTACCATATAGATTAAGTCTCACATTACAGGTTAAAGGAAAGGAACCATGCACTTACATTATAGATTAATACCCCCATAACAGGTTAAAGGAAAAAGAAACATGTGCTTCCTCAAAAGTTGTAAAGAAAGCATATCCATTTCTTAATATATTTCCCAATTTCTTTTGCTTGTTTTCTGACCTTTGTAGTGCATTTTGCCATGAGGCAAATTTTATTTCTTATATAATTAAATGTATCCTTTTTTCTTTGTATCTGAGAAAGGTATTCCTCATGAATACTTTATTTCATGTCTCCCAGGTTTCTGATACTTTTACAGTTTCATTATTTTTTAACTTTTAACTACTTGCTGTATCTAGAATTTAGTAATGATAGCCATATTTTCCCACTTCTGTTGAATAATTTTTCCTACTGATCCAAAATGTGAATTTTATTTTAAACTCAATTCCCTTATGCTCTTGCATCTAATTTTAAGATGCTTCCTATTCCACTGGTTGTTTTGTCTATCTAAAACAAAATGCTGCCTTAATTATAATGTAATTATAATATAATAAATGTAATTAGTAAACATAATATGATATATAATAAATAGCATATATAAAATAACAAAATATAATTTACCATATAACAAGGTCCAAGGAGAGCAATACTATACAATCACTTGAAATATCCCGCAAAAGATAGTTTATAAAATTCAATATTCATTTGTAATTTAAAAGAAAGAGTAAAATAGGGATTGATGAATGCTTCCAAAATAAGAAGAAATTATATGTCTACAAGAGAAAGAGGTAAATGATAAACTTTAGTAACACTGGCAATAAATGCAGGACAAGATGAGGATGCCTGATATAATGTTAAAGAAAAAGTATTATGTAACATTGTTTTTGCAGCACTGATGAGTTCAGTGAAAAGAGAATCTCATAGAAAAGAGTATCTCGTTCTTCTTAATGTCTGTACACTTGTCCATTGCATGAACATAACAGCTTATTTAGCCAATATGTTACTGATCTGCATCTGGATTTCTAGGTTTTCATGGAATTTTTTATTATGCACAATTGTTTCAAACACTAGGACTTCCTCTTATGTTTATATCTTTTGAAAGAAACAATATCTCCACAGATGATTTATCTGTGCTGGCTGCTAGCTGACTTTGGGTACTTCTCAGTTCTTCCCTTTACCTTCCTTGTCAATATGAAAACGGAAGGCAAGAAGGTCTCCTGTTTAGAGACTGTCAAGATAGATCTTGGTGATAAAGTCTTGGTGGTAAAGGCTAAAAGTATCAACCCAGAACAAACGTTTTTCCAGCTGTAACTATGTGTGATTCCCTTGGCTTGATTCCGTAGAGGATGTAAGACAAGACTGTAGAATCTGCCGTCAAAGTGCTTCCAGTAGGATGAGCTAAGTCAAGTATGGTGGCATATGTAATTCAAGACAAAATATAATGTCTCCTAGCAAAACTTGGTGGAGTGAATGTAGAAGTCACTGTATGCTTTGAATTAAAGGAACACAATAAATCTTGTTTTGGAAGGTAAGTATTCTGGTCTCTTTGTGGAGATGAATTGGAAATTGTCTAGAAGAAGGAAAATGAGGTTAACCAAAGTTAAACTCATAAATAATTGAGCATTACTTAAATATCTGTGGTCTATGTTTGTCTTTGATCACAATTTCTCCCAATTTATAGACCTCTTTGATACTTGATGAATCCTTGTCAAAGATGCACTTAACAATGGTTATCACTTGTGTATTAGGTTTTGCCTGGGCCCTGAAGAAACTATCCTAAATTACCAGCTATGTATGATTGTCACTTGATTTCCTCACAGAGAACAATCAGAACTCCTTGTCTTAAGTGGCTTGGAATGTGAAAGTAGTTAGTCTCTTAGATATTGTTAGAGGACCCTACAGAGCCCATTGGTGAAAGTTTGGAAGACATGGGGCTTCTTAAAATTGATTCTTGTAGTGCTATAGGAAAGATCACTGAACCAAAAGGATAACGGTGTTTCTGGTTCTGTTGTTAGCGTTCTCCATGGAAACATTGCTGAAGCTTCTGGACTCAATTTCCTTCCCCATGTGTGAATGTCACTGAAAATATCCAACTCCATTCTATCCCCATATAACTTCAGGAACTAAGCAAAATGAAGACTCAAAATTCATTTCAAATAATGAAATGAATATGTAACGTAGAATGGAACTGGGAAAATACCTGGTTTAAATTCTGGAAAGTACCAACTATACAATTCTGGATAAGTTGCTTACTCTTGCTTAGTCTAATTTAATGCCCATCTCACAGGATGTTATGATGATTAATTTAATATCTTTGTATAACACAGAGTGTTATGTAATTTCTTCTTGTTTTTCTTGAGTAAATACATATCCTTAAGCAACTCACTGTAAACAATAGTTACTTACTTGCTTAAATTACTCTTATCTTCTATTATCACCTGAACTGTGTCCTGCTCAAGTTAATATGTGGAAGTCTTAACCCCCAATACCTCGTAATCTGACTGTATTTGGAGATAAGGCCCTTAAATAGGTAACTGAGGTCAAATGAGGTCAAATGGGTGGGCTCTAATTCAATATGACTGGTGTCCTTATAAAAAGAAAATATTAGGACACAGACATGCACAGAGAGACCATGTGAAGACCAAAGGAAAACATGGCATCTACAAACCAAGAAGAGATACCTCAGAAGAAATCAATCCTGTTGACACCTTATCTCAGATTTCTAGCCTCTACACCCGTGAGTGAGTAAATTTCTGTTGTTTAACCTCCTCAGTCTCTGGGACTTTGTCATGGCAGCTCTAGGAAACTAATACAACTTTTTATGGCCTCCTTGTCTCAAGTTGAAAGTTCAATATTTGGCATCATAGCTAAGAAACAAAAATATCATCTACATTCCTTGTTGTAGTCTTTCTTCCCCATTCTCATCGCTAGTAATTTCCATATTTGGGTCTATTTTCTGTATCTTGTAAACAGAGCGTTACGCTCATTTCTTGTCTTACTGCTAATATACAATAAATGTGCAGATACCAAATAGATTTTGGAGAAGTGCAACATATAGTTGATACATGTGTGATATGTGTGTATTCATATAATTTATACTTTTTCTCTATTTTCTTCCTTTGGTGTGAGCTAAGACTCTCTGCTTTTGTGACTAGCGCTCCTGAATACTAATCCCTGAATTTAATTCACCAAAAATTGTCAAAAATAATAATCATATGGGGAAAGAGAGAGTGATAGAGGGAGAAGAACAAACAATCAGGCAAGGGCAGTACTGTGAATTATTAGGGTCTTATTAATAAGATTATGTTAGTCAAGAGGAAATGACCGTAAGTACCATCAGTGAGCCCAGTTGGTCTTTACTGAGTGCTAGACACATCCCTGAGTTCTGTTCTTAGTCTCCAACTGTATGATGACTACTGTCTGGAAGTATTATCTGAACAACTAAAGTCACTTAATGGAAAAGGAATATGTCTTTAGAGAAGCAACAGTAATTTTTCTATCTGATTAAAAAGCAATGTTGACTGTCTGGAAACCTCAGTCATATTTGTAAGCAGAAAAGCATTGGCTATTCAAAGTGGATGATGTAAAGGGATGAGCAGAAACTTTGGCGATAGGTATACCTGGATTTAATTCTCACTTCTACCACTTGGCAGCTGGATAGCCTTAGGCAAGTTTCATACCTCCCTGAAATTCACTTAATTCAGTCTGTAAAATGGCATAATAACTTATTATAGCATCCTTTTAGGAATTTTAAATCAGTTATTGAAATAAAAGTACACACTATATAGACAAGTATGGATTCCTCAATAGGTGTTTGACCTTTCATTTCTCCAGTATCCCACCCCCATCAAATAAAGAAAAATACTTTTTAAAATTTATGAATATTTCATTATTCTAAAGTTAAAGCCATAAAAATAAAAATAATCAAATGGCCTACGATCATACCATTAGAAGAACAAAAGACTAGGTGTTCATGAGAGTTCCAAATTAGAATACAAGTTTTCATTAGGCACTTGTTTATGTATGCTATTCTGCTCTTTAAAATAAATAATTAAATTTGAAAGACTTATTTCCTCACTTTTAAGACTTTATTAGTTTACAAATTACATATCGACCTATGCTAAATATTATACCGACCCATGCTAATGAATTCAGTACAGAAAACAAAAAACACTGCACTCAAGCAAACTACATATATATGTGTGTGTGTGTATATATATATATATATATATATATTACTTAAATGCATTTATATCCTAGCATGTCTCATAAAGCATTGTGGTAACTCACCGGAATACATACAATCAAATATAATGGCAAAAGCACTTAATATAAACAGGGCCAAGGAAACATAGACAGACGATGAAGAAAAGATGAGGGAAATGTGAACAGGAGGAAGTGTAGTTAATCAAGTTGTATGTTTTGACCTTAAGATTCTCTGTGTGGGGACTTCCCTGGTGGCACAGTGGTGGGGAATCCGCCTGCCAGTGCAGGGGACATGGGTTCAAGCCCTGGTCCGGGAAGATCCCACATGCCGCGGAGCAAATAAGCCCGTGTGCCACAACTACTGAGCCTGTGCTCTAGGGCCCATGAACCACAACTACTGAAGCCCGCGTGCCACAACTACTGAAGCCCCAGCGCCTAGAGCCCGTGCTCCACAACAAGAGAAGCCACAGCAATGAGGAGCCCGCACACCACAACGAAGAGTAGCCCCTGCTCGCCCCAACTAGAGACAGCCTGTGTGCAGCAACAAAGACCCAACACGGCCAAAAATAAATAATAAATAAATTTATTTTAAAAAAAAACATTCTCTGTGGATAAAACAACATGTAAATAATTGGTTACAAAGCCACATTATCTGAAGGTGCCAGACTGCACATTAACAGTCTGACACAAAGGGACAGCACAGGAAAACTATTCAAAGATAGAGATTTTTAAATATTTGCAGTTTGAAACCTTTTAGAGCACGTATAATGAGCTCGACACACATTTCAACACTCAACATGTTAATCACATGTTCAAGTATGTCTCAAAGTCATTGGAAATAGCTGTTGTCTCTGTCCCTGATATCCAAAACTGATCTGTGATGTGTAAAACTCAGGAGGTATTGATATCCACTTTTTGGCATCTGAACAGGAAACAAAGTTGTTTCGCAGTGATAATAAAGAATGAAGTAAATGCAAAAGGATACAAAAGACAAAGTACTGAGGGAATGTATTAACAGAATGAGTCAAACTAAATTCTGGTGAACTGGGGCCTACGATTGTACACACTCCATGGAAATACCCCAGCCTAAATACTGGCATAGGAGGAAGGGTACTGCGAAGCCCATCACAGTATAATCCTTTAAAATGTCCCTTTCAAGGTTGGCTCCACCCAACACTGAGTATAGGAAATCTTCCCATCAGGCAGAAACACTGGCTGCCCAATGATTGACCAAGAAATTAACACACTAATGAATAAATGATGCTAATTTATTTCTATCCCTGACAACGGGAAACAGCACACACTCTGTGTCAATGGTATGTCCTCTTTCCCACTTTTCTAAGTGGGAAATTATGTTTTTCCCTTCATTGCTTTATATCATGTGTGGCAGGCATGATGGGAAATGGCTATCAATGGTTCTGTTATTGATTTCTACCTTCATTTCACTGTGGCTAAAGAAGATACTTTGTATGATTTCAATTTCTTAAAAATGTATTGGTACTTGTATTGTGGCCTAACATATGGTCTTTCCCGGAGAGTGTTCCATGTGTACTTGAGAAAAATGTGTATTCTGCTGTTGTTGAGTGGAGTGATCTATATACGGCTGTTAGGTTTAGTTGGTTAAATGTGTTATTCAGTCCCCCTACCTCTCTACTGATCTCCTGTCTAGATGTGTTTTCCATTATTGAAAGCAAGGTATTGATCTCCAACTATTATTTTAGAACTATCTATTTCTTCCTTCAATTCTGTCAATGTTTGCTTCACATATTTGGGGGTTGTTTGGTACATATATGTTTATAGGTGTTCTATCTTCTTGATAGATTGAACTTGTTATCAACATATAGTGGCCTCCTTTTCCTCTTGTGATAGTTTTTGATTTAAAGTTTATTTTGTGTGATAGTAACATAGCCATCCCAGATCTATCTTCCTTCCTTCCTTCCTTCCTTCCTTTCTTTTTCTGTCTCTCTTTCCTTCTTTTTTGTTACTATTTACATGGGATATTTTATTCTATGCTTTAACTTTCAAGCAACTTGTGTCTTTTGAAATCGAGTTTTTTGCGGACAGCATATACTTGGATTATGGTTGTTTTTTTTTTGTGTGTGTGTGTGTGGTATGCGGGCCTCTCACTGTTGTGGCCTCTCCCGCTGCGGAGCACAGGCTCCGGACGCGCCCGCTCAGTGGCCATGGCTCACGGGCCCAGCCGCTCCGCGGCATGTGGGGTCCTCCCAGACCGGGGCACGAACCCGTGTCCCCTGCATCGGCAGGCGGACTCTCAACCACTGCGCCACCAGGGAAGCCCGGATTATGGTTGTTTTTAAAGTCCATTCTGCCAATGTTTACCTTTTTATTGGAGAGCTTAACCCACTTACTTTTTCAAAAATTACTGATGAGGAAGAACTTAATTCTGTCTATTTCCTGCTTGTTTTCTGTATGCCTTATGCATTTTTTGCCCCTCATTTACTCCATTACTGACTTCTGTGCTTAGCCGATTTTCTTGTGGTGAACTCTTGATTCCCTTTTCATTTCTTTTTGCATATAGTCTATTGATATTTTCTTTGTGGTTATCAAGAAGATGACATTTACCATTCTAATGTTAAAACAATATAATTTCAATTGAAACCAACTTCAGTAGCACACAGAAACTCTGTTCCTCTACAGTTCCGTTCCTCCTCTTTACATTATTATTGTCACAAATTACACCTTTATACTTTGTGAGCCCAATAACATGGTTTATGATTATTTTATACATTTGTTTTTTCAATCATGTAAGAAATAAAAAGTAGAGCTACAAGCCAATAACACGATACTGGCTTTAGTATTTGCCCATGTATTTATCTTTACTGGAGATTTCTATTTCTTTCTACAGCTTCGAGATGCTGTCTAGTGTCCTTTCATTTCAACCTGAAGGTTCAATTTAGCATTTCTCATAGGGCAGTGGTAGGAAGTTGTAAAATAAATGCCCTCAGCCTTTGTTCGTCTGGGAATGCGTTAATTTCTCCCTAAGTTTTGAAACCAGTTTGGCCAAATATAGAATTCTTGGTGGACAATTTTTTTTTCTTTCAGCACTTTAAATATGTCTGGCCTCTTGCTTCCATGGTTTCATATAGGAAATTAGCTCTAATCTTTTTGAGGATCCCTGCTTTGTAACAAATTTCTTTTTTCTTTCTCCTTTGGGAGAAAAGATTCTTTCTGTGTCGTTTGGCTTCTGAGAGTTTGATTATACTGTTTTTTGCTGTGGGGTTCTTTGAGTTTCTCTTAGTCCTGAAATCAGCCAAAGATTTATAGCAACCAAACACATAGTGAACCAGGGAAGAGGCAATTTGAAAATGGCAGGAAAGCTTTGTGGCATTTTTACTTGCCCTTGCCCCATCCACTGTTAGTGTAGTGATGGTCTTAAAGTGGTGGAGTCTTAATGCAGTGATAGTCTTAAAGTAGCAGCAGACCATTCCTAGTATGGGACCCTCAATCCTGCTTCAGGAGGGAGCAGAAGAGACCGTACTCTCAGATTATTATGTATATCTGTTCTAACCTATCTGTTCTGGGAGCTACCTGAAGGACTGACACAAGATGCTTATCTCTGTCTTAGCTAACTTGGAACACAGTCTGGAAAAGCAGCGGTCATTGCTCAAAAAAAGTGCAAGGTGAACCAACAAAGCACAGATGGCTGGGGCAGAAGACTGTGCATTGAAATACAATAGACCACAGAAGATGCAGGAGCCAAAGTTGGGGGAGATTCTTTGGGAAATTAGAACCTACAAAAAGTACACATGTGTCCAGAGAAATTAGGAAAGCCACATGCATACTCGAGATAAGATGCATGTTCTGAAAACACCAGAGGAGTCTCTAAGCTTTTACCACGGGCTGAGCCCTGAACTCAGTGCAGGTCAGCTAAATGTTGAAGGAGTGATCCAGCAATCTGCACAATGGGCAGAGGTGTGTGGTTTTGAGTGTGCATGTGGATGTGCTTGTGTGTATTTATTTTTGTTTGTTTTAGGTGCAGGAATTCAAGGAAATCTCTGTCAAAACATTAGCTAAACATGAACTAAAGGAACAGAGACTTCAGTGCGTACATACGATAAGGAAAACAGTCATTGCAAAAATAGTTTGGAAAGGTCCCTAAACAAACAGACTACTACAGCCTCCAACAATCAAAAGCCCAGGAAACCCTGGGAAAGTGGGAGAATCTGATTTCCATAGATACCACATTATAATATTTGAAAGACAAATTTTCAACCAAAAAAATCACAAGGTATACAAAGACATGGAAAAGTATGGTCCATTTAAGAAAACAAATTAATTGATGAAACCATCCGTAATGAAGCCCAGACATTTCTCCACTGCATATTCTTGCCTCCTTTGTCATAGATTCATTGACCATAAGTGCATGGGTTTCTTTCTGGGCTCTCTATTCTGTTCCAGTGATCGATGTTTTTGTGCCAGTACCATACTGTTTTGATTACTGTAGGTTTGTAGCACAGTCTGAAGCCAGGGAGCATGATTCCTCCAGTTGTGTTCTTCTTTCTCAAGACTGTTTTAACTATTCAGGATCTTTTGTGTTTCCATACAAACTTTAAAATTATTTGTTCTAGGTCTGTGGGAAATGCCCTTGATAATGTTGATACAGACTGCATTGAATCCGTCGATTTCCTTGGGGATGATGGTCACTTTAACAATATTAATTCTTCCAATCCGTGACCATGGTATATCTTTCCAGCTGTTTGTGTCATCTTTAATTTCTTGTATCAGTGTCATATAGTTCCCCGGGTACAGGTCTTTTAGCTCCTTAGGCAGATTTATTCTTCTGTATTTTATTCTTTTTTACGTGATTGTAAATGGGATTGTTTCCTTAATTTCTCTTTCTGATAGTTCACTGTTAGTGTATAGAAATGCAGTAGATTTCTAGATATAAATTTTGTACCCTGCAAATTTACCAAGTTCATTTTTGAGCTCTAATAATTTTTTGATGGTGTCTTTCAGATTTTCTATGTATCATGCCATCTGCAAACAGTGACAGTTTTACTTTTTCCTCTCCATTTTGGAGTCCTTTTATTTATTGACTTTTCTTGTCTGATTGCTGTGGCTAGGACTTCCAAAAGTACCTTCAATAAAAGTGGTGAGAGTGGGCATCCTTGTCTTGTTCCTGATCTTAGGGGAAATGCTTTCAGCTTTTCACCATTGAGCATGTTAGCTATGAGCTTGTCGTATATGGCCTTTATTATGTTGAGGTATGTTCCCTCTATGCCCACTTTCTGGAGAGTTTTTACCATGAATGGATATTGAATTTTTTTCAAAAGCGTTTTCTTCATCTATTGAGATGATCATATGGTTTTTAGTCTTCAGTTTCTTACTGTGATGATAAGAGACCTAAGAGAGCTACAGAGGCTAAGTGACCTTTCCTTCCCTGAATGGGTAGGTATCCTTGTTCTGCCTTCTAATTGAGTTAGTATCTGAGTAAAGAACTGCCAGGTGTCATTTAGTTCACAATACACTGCTGTGGCCATATAGAAATGAATTTGCCTAAATCATTTGGCTTTTCTAAATTATAGTAAATGAATATACTGAATGAATACTTCAACTTAAGGAAATGTTCTTAAAAATATATTAATGTAGGCACTTCAGTGGAGAATTGAAAACAAAACAAATAATTCAGGTAAAATTAAAGTACACTCAGTTGTATCCAGTTTCCTCTTGTAAATCTCTCTTTTTCATTTGAGTGGACAGTCACTGGAGAATATCTGACTTGGGGCTAAGGAAATCTAAGCCTCCTTGGCCACACTGTATTCCCTTAGGTCGTTTAATAAAGACACCAGTTGGGTTGCTGAAAAAATAGTGGGAAAAATCAATCCCTCACATCCAAAGGGCAGCTCTTGAAAATATGTGGATTGTTGTAGTCATTTTGCTCTTCTGGCCTCAGAAGTTCTAATCTTAACCTTAGCCCCTCATGCAGAGAGACTTTTTAAACCAATTCGCACATTACTCATTATGTGACTGTTGAATAAGAGAAACCCAGCTCTTTTCCTGTGCTTTCAAGCAGTTATCTTCTTCAAAACTTGGTTTGGATTGTTATACCTTAATCTTGCCTGGCAAGGGACTTATGGGAAGGTTCTTATTGTTTGAAAGTTTGGTGCCAGTATCTGCAAAGAAAGAAGAAAGTAAAGAAGGAAAGGTGTGTTTATCAAACATCCCAATAGTGAAGGTGTGTGAAAGCAACTTTTGAAAAAGTGAATCTGTCAGAGTTTAGCCGTATTATTACATTTTATTTTATTCATTGAACATAAATAATTATCAGTGAATCCTTTCTAGATTTTCTAGTTTCCCAAAGTTCCCTGTATTCACATTCTACGGTGAAAAATGGTATTTTAAGTCACTGCTCTCCACCTTATATTATTTATAATCACTCCTCATGACCTCTTCCTTCAAAGAAACATGATCCTGAGAAGTGTCCTTTGTTTGTCTTTGTGGAATAAGTGATGGGGATGCATCCTGGAGACCTGTGAGATGTTTAAATTGTGGCCTAATGAAACTAGGATGGAGAGTTCTGGAAAGATCTGGAAAGATGGCTGGTAGAGTGTGGCCAGATGTGGGAGAAGAGACACGTACAGAGAGAGGGAGAGGAAATTTTCAGAGGGAGACAATTAAACAAATAATTCAGTAAGTTTTGTTGTGTGGTGTGGGATGCAAGCCTTTCTCTCCCCCTTTCCTTCACAATCTCTTTGTTAAAGACTGTGTTTTTCATTAGTTTGACTAAGATAGGGTTTGCCGTTTTCTTTGGATACTGAGAATGGACCCATGGAAACAGTTACATTTGGGTTATCTCTGACTATCTTTAATGAAGAACATAAATATTGGCCACACTATCTATGCACATGCTATCACCATGCCTTTTTTGTTCTCTGTTCATATATCTAAGTCCTCTTCTTTGAGGTCAATCTCAAATCTCATCTGAAATGTACATTTATTGGTAGATTCAACCCATAATGAACTGTCCCTTCTCTGTGCTCCTTAGGCTCTGATTATGTATAAAAACTCATTTTTGAACTTAGACGCTGTCCAATATGATATATTAGTTATTTCACCAGCATATGTTATATCCTCAACACAGTTATAAGCTTTTGTGGGGCTGGGATCATACATTCTGTAATTTTTCTCAGTACTTACACTTACTTTGATAGAAAGCGCATTCATTCATCTAAACATCATTTATTGAGTGTTAATTAAATGTCTCAACTCAGTCAATATTGTTTGAATGAATGCATGCATGAATGAGGGAGTATGCAATAGGTAGCCTAATGTACCGCCCGATGTGAAAACACCAAAAACATAAACACAAAAGCAAGCCAAAAAGTGGCCCAGGACTTTCTGTAAAATATCCTGCTTTTGTTGGATGAGGCCATGAAAATCAAAATGCTCCTGAAAGGTCTTAAGAGCTGACCAAGAATAGTAAACAATTGAAATTCTCTCAGGCTTATTCAACCCTATCACTGGACACATTTATACCTCTCAGGAATGTTATTAAAAGAAGAGATTAATAAAGCTTTTATAGATGAGTTGATAAATCTCTAAATATTTAAATCTTCATTTCCTCCTAGGTTTCTCTAGTTTGGGTTTCCAAAAGATTTCAAGAAACCACAGGATAATTAAAAAATTAGACATTATCTTTCTTACCTTCATGTTTTTTTGATGGTAAACACATTTTATTTTCTCCATAGTGCTGCCCAATTTCCACCAGTACAGTTCTTAAGTGAATTTTGCTCTGGATGGTGGGATATATAAGATGTAAATGAATTGTTTGTATATGTTTTAGAATTCTTCAAAAGGGCCTGGCCATGGAAATGCATTGAATCTTACTTAAATAAGTAAAGTAACTTCCTCAGAATTATTATTTTATTCTGGTTAGGATACTCTCTGCCCTGGTTTGTTAAAATTTCCCTCTAGAGTGGTTTTAATTTTGTTTCTGATAGGGTCCTAGGATTTATTGCCACACCCATCCTGCATCTGGTTTTCTTTGAATTACTCTCCTTGCAGTTTCTGATTCATACAGGGCCTTACAGGTTAGTGACAACCTGGCCATCACAACTCTGGGAAGGACAGGCCTACTTTTCAGAGGTGTTGATGTTTTCTGTACCTGAAGGTTTTCAAGAGATATCAATCTTCCTCACCACCTCCCTTGGCCCTCTTAATGGACTAAGCAGTTCCTCATGAAAGTTCTGTAGGATATCTGTACTAACTTCTCCATATTGTTCCATCCTGAGTCTAAATTCCTGGCCTCAAGGTAATGTTAGATTTCTAGCTCCAGCCCCTATGTACATAAGGCCTATACTAAGGAACGGAACCCATACACATCAGTCTGCTCTTATTTCTCTGGATTTAATTTCTCTGTTACTTTCTGAAACATGCAGGTGTTCCTTTCTTTCTTTTAATCTCAGCTATGTGCTTTTAACATTTTCAAAACTGACCCAGAATTTACATGTGTCTCCAGTAAGAGTACATTAAATTGAGCTTAGTCTGCTCTTCTACTGGCATATTTGAGATCCAAATAATTTGCTACTTAACTGGATTCAGTTACCTGTATATTTCAGGCACCTAAAACTCACCATGTTCCAAATTTCCCCCTTTATTGTTAGTAATTTTCTTGGGAATCTGGATAACATTAGATGGAATAAAGTTAGTGAGTGGCCCAGGATTGCCTGAAATTGTGTTTGTCAGAGTGGCCAGGGAAAGTTAAGCAAAGAAGAAAACCAAATGAAAAACAGAATCACATTATTATGGCTGAGACAAGATTCCATGCAGAACTCTCTGTAGAGCTGGGTTGGGTCATAACTTATGCCAGAGCTCTAGGTGGGGTTGACACCATCTCATGCCAAGCTCTCAGTTCTGGGCTAACGTCATCTCTGGTCCACTCTATGGAGTGGAAACTTTGGAGGAATGGCCAGTGTGTTCCACAGTGTCGGAAGAGGGAAATTGTGAACATTACTTTCTAAATTGTGGAGGAACTAACCACTGTAAATGTGCCTTGAACTATGGTGTTTAATTTGACCAGTCAGATCAATGACTTTCCCCTTGAATGAAATGCTGCTACGTATATGAGCAGAAAAACAAAACTGGTATAAGGAATAGATAGCTAGTGGGAAGCAGCCGCATAGCCCAGGAAGATCAGCTCTGTGCTTTGTGACCACGTAGAGGAGTGAGATAGGGAGGGTGGGAGGGAGGGAGATGCAAGAGGGAAGAGATATGGGGACATATGTATATGTATAACTGATTTACTTTGTTAGAAAGCGGAAACTAACACACCATTGTAAAGCAATTATACTCCAATAAACATGTTTAAAAAAAAACTAGTGTAAGGAGCTGGAGAGACTGGGAGTCTTATTTTCTCAGCAATTAACTTTTCCAAGACCATGACCTTCCCTTTGTGTCTCCTAGACCTTGGGGATGATCGCAACCCCTTGGGTTGGGTGATGGCAACCCCATCTTCACTAGAACCTCTATAGTGAACTTTGATTTTTCCCACTCCGTCTATCCATTGCATGTATGCAGTCAGACATTTGATCTTGGACTTTTACTGACAAAATATCCTTGAATATAACCATTTCTTTTCACTCCCACTGCTACTGCTTTTGTCACTGCCTTAACTAGGGCTTTATCTTTAAGTTCTTTATATAAATATATAAATATCTATATATAAATAAAATATACAAATAAATAAAATGTAATATTAATTCTGATGATTTTAAAGTCTTTTCTTGATAAAGACTTTTCCTGATAAATATACACAATATCTTATATAAATATTTTTGTATTATCTGTTCTTTTCTTAGAATTTTAGTCATATGATCCTATCTCTTGGTATGTCTAGAACTTTTTGATTGAATGCTGACTATTTTATTTGGCTTTTAAAATTTTTCTCAGTGTAAATGTTGTTTTGCTTCAAAATATTTTACTCTACCTGGAAGTAGCAAATCTTCAAATTACAATTTTTTAAATGCTTTCAAATATCAATACTATAGGTGTCACAAAATCTAGAAAAATGACATTTGAAAATTAACTACTGCCAGATGTGTCTCTATAAATCTTTTTCCCCACTCTTGTAGCTATATATTCTTTAACTGCCTCCTCATATGACAGTTTATGTGTTTTAGAAATAAAATTTTAAGAAATAAACTTTGTAGTTTATAGACATAGATTTCTTTTCACATGGTTGATTAGAGTTTGCTTTTAGTTATTAATAGTTTAGAAAAGTTTATTTCAGTGTCACAATTTATTATTGATAATGTCGCATTAATGTTCATTGTTAACTTTGAGAAAACCTCTATGGATTACTTCCTCATAAATATTTACTATTATAAATGCATTACTGATTTCAGTACTGCTATAAGTTTGTGCATTACAGGAATTCTGATAAAATACTCATTCACACCATTCCATTACACACATTATTGATGGGGTATATTCTTTTCTTTCTTTCTTTATTTATTTTTGACTGTGTTGTGTCTTCGTTGCTGTGCGCAGGCTTTCTCTAGTTGCAGCGACTGGGGGATACTCTTTGTTGCGGTGTGCAGGCTTCTTATTGCGGTGGCTTCTCTTGTTGCAAAGCACAGGCTCTAGGCACACAAGCTTCAGTAGTTGTGGCTCGCAGGCTCAGTAGTTGTGGCTCACGGGCTCTAGAGTGAAGGCTCCATAGTCGTGGCACACGGTCTTAGTTGCTCCGCGGCATGTGGGATCTTCCCGGACCAGGGCTTGACCCCGTGTCCCCTGCATTGGCAGGTGGCTTCCTAACCACTGTGCCATCAGGGAAGCCCCTGGAGTATATTGGGGGTTTTTTTGTTTTTTTTTTTTTGCGGTATGCTGGCCTCTCACTGTTGTGGCCTCTCCCCGTTGTGGGGCACAGGCTCTGGACATGCAGTCTCAGTGGCCATGGCTCACGGGCCTAGCCGCTACGCGGCATTTGGGATCTTCCCAGACTGGGGCACAAACCCGTGTCCCCTGCATCGGCAGGCAGACTCTCAACCACTGCACCACCAGGGAAGCCCTGGAGTATATTCTTGACAGAAGGAAATTTCCGTTTTGACTAAGCATTGAAGAAAACTGAATCTTTGACTTATCTTTCACATGCCTGATGATTGAAATAATTTTCCACAGAGTAACTTCTGGTTTTATACTTTTCAGTTCTTTTTTTCTTCTTCAAACGCACATGCTTTGAGAGCTGTGAAGTGCAAGATATGGCTATATTGTAAGGTGGTTTTTGTCCTTACGCTTCTGTGTCTTGTGCTAGTTAAGTCAGTAGAGTAGTCAGTAAGAGTACTGGAAGTTATTCCTGTAATGGGATATTATATAGTCAATTACATATGGTGGTGTCTGAAAATCACATAATAGCCTCACTTAAAACATCTCCTTAGCCAGATTTCAAAAAAGCCTGTTACCAATCTAATATGATCCAACATAGCAGAATATGATAGAGGGAAAATTGACAAAGAAATAGACGCTGGACTTACCTGATGGAAATTAAAATATCTCACTTTTGACAATTTTGCAAAAACCTATAATGACATGAACTAATTTCTAGGGTTCTTCATAGGACCTAAAAAGGAACCCATAGAGTTGTGGAACGAACAACAATAGAAGCTACTGTGATAAGAAGCCCGGGCACCGCAACAAAGAGTAGCCCCCGCTCGCCGCAACTACAGAAAGCCTGCACGCAGCACTGAAGACCCAACGCAGCCAAAATAAAAATAAATAAATAAAAATAAATAAATTTATCTTTTAAAAAGTAATACTCAGGTTTGAGGCATGAGAAATTTGATGAGGAGCAATTAGCTAATGTTTGCAGAACTTTTAAAATATCAAACTCGGTCTCTAAGATTTTAGCATTCTATACAACATCAGTTACTTATTAGTGGTTTGGGAAGGCCAATTTAAAATTTTCTCATCTTACTGTATTGAAATTCACAGCCCTAATGTTTTCCACGTTGACTATATGAATGATGAAGAAAAGTCAATCATGTATTTCATTTCCAACTGGACAGAAAACAATATTTTAAAAAGGCCTACTGACTTTTGATTTCTTCTAAGGCAAATGGATAGGTATTTTTTATTCCCTGATTAGGAGAAAAATGGTGGAAGAGGGCAGGGTTAAGAATTAAGATTTCAAGAGCATGAGAGGTAGATGGCCAACCATAGTTCCTAAGGTTCGGTGCCTGTAACTGTTGCCACCGCTTAAGCGTGCCAAAACAGTGGTACGGCTGCTGCGCTCGTGTTTGCTACCACTAGAAACATTCTTGCCAGTAGTGGCGGCAGCGGGACTCAATTACCCCCTTTTTTCACTCTCTCCAGAAGCTCCAGATGGCGTCTTCCGTGGGCAACGTGGCCAACAGCACAGAACCAACGAAACGTATGCTTTCCTTCCAAGGGTTAGCTGAGCTGGCACATCGAGAATATCAGGCAGGAGATTCTGAGACAGCTGAGAGACACTGCATGCAGCTCTGGAGACAAGAGCCAGGCAATACTGATGTACTTTTATTACTTTCATCTATACACTTCCAGCGTCGAAGGCTGGACAGATCTGCGCACTTTAGTACTCTGGCAATTAAACAGAACCCTCTTCTGGCAGAAGCCTATTCGAATTTGGGGAATGTGTACAAGGAAAGAGGACAGTTGCAGGAAGCAATTGAGCATTACCGGCATGCGTTGCGTCTCAAACCAGATTTCATCGATGGTTATATTAACCTGGCAGCCGCTTTGGTAGCAGCAGGCGACATGGAAGGGGCAGTACAAGCTTATGTCTCTGCTCTTCAGTACAATCCTTCTTTGTACTGTGTTCGCAGTGACCTGGGGAACCTGCTCAAAGCCCTGGGTGGCTTAGAAGAAGCCAAGGCATGTTATTTGAAAGCAATTGAGATGCAACCGAACTTTGCAGTAGCTTGGAGTAATCTTGGCTGTGTTTTCAATGCACAAGGGGAGATTTGGCTTGCAATTCATCACTTTGAAAAGGCTGTCACCCTTGACCCCAATTTTCTGGATGCTTATATCAATTTAGGAAATGTCTTCAATGAGGCACGGATTTTTGACAGAGCTGTGGCAGCTTACCTTCGTGCCCTAAGCTTGAGTCCAAATCATGCAGTGGTACATGGCAACCTGGCTTGTGTATACTATGAGCAAGGCCTGATGGATCTGGCAATAGACACCTACAGGCGAGCTATTGAATTGCAACCACATTTCCCTGATGCTTACTGCAACCTAGCCAACGCTCTCAAAGAGAAGGG
Organism: Mesoplodon mirus; assembly: GCF_964341445.2. Lineage (NCBI taxonomy): Eukaryota > Metazoa > Chordata > Mammalia > Artiodactyla > Ziphiidae > Mesoplodon > Mesoplodon mirus. The sequence goes on from NW_028295473.1 coordinate 413,613, forward strand.
CAGTGTTGCTGAAGCAGAAGATTGTTATCATACAGCTCTCCGGCTGTGTCCCACCCATGCAGACTCTCTGAATAACCTAGCCAATATCAAAGGAGAACAGGGAAACAGTGAAGAGGCAGTTCGCTTGTATCGTAAAGCATTAGAGCTCTGCCCAGACTTTGCTGATGCCCATTCAAATTTAGCCAGTGTATTGAAGCAGCAGGGAAAACTGCACGAAGCTCTGATGCATTATAAGGAGGCTATTCGAATCAGTCCTACCTTTGCTGATGCGTACTGTAATATGGGAAACACTCTATGGGAGATGCAGGATGTTCAGGGAGCCTTGCAGTGTTATACTCGTGCCATTCAGATCAACCCTGCATTTGCGGATGCCCACAGCAATCTGGCTTCCATTCACCAGGATTCAGGGAATATTCCAGAAGCAATTGCTTCTTATCGCACTGTTCTGAAGCTTCAACCTGCTTTTCCTGATGCTTATTGTAATTTGGCTCATTGCCTGCAGGTTGTCTGTGATTGGACAGACTATGATGAGCGAATGAAGAAGTTGGTCAGCATTGTGGCTGACCAGTTGGAGAAGAATAGGTTGCCTTCTGTGCAGCCTCATCATAGTATGCTCTATCCTCTTCCTCATGGCTTCAGGAAGGCTATTGCTGAGAGGCATGGGAACCTCTGCTTGGCTAATATAAGTGTCCTTCATAAACCACCGTATGAACATCCAAAAGACTTGAAGCTCAGTGATGGTCGACTGCGTGTAGGATACGTGAGTTCTGACTTTGGGAATCATCCTACTTCTCACCTTATGCAGTCTATTCCAGGCATGCACAATCCTGATAAATTTGAGATATTCTGTTATGCCCTGAGCCCACATGATGGCACAAACTTCCGAGCGAAGGTGATGGCAGAAGCCAATCATTTCACTGATCTTTCTCAGATTCCATGCAATGGGAAAGCAGCTGATCGCATCCATCAAGATGGTATACACATCCTTGTAAATATGAATGGTTATACCAGGGGTGCTCGAAATGAACTCTTTGCTCTCAGGCCAGCTCCTATTCAGGCAATGTGGCTGGGGTACCCTGGGACTAGTGGCGCCCTTTTCATGGATTATATCATCACTGATCAGGAAACGTCACCTGCTGAAGTTGCTGAGCAGTATTCTGAGAAACTGGCTTATATGCCCCATACGTTCTTTATTGGTGATCATGCTAATATGTTCCCTCACCTGAAGAAAAAAGCCGTCATCGATTTTAAGTCCAATGGGCACCTTTATGACAATCGGATTGTGCTGAATGGCATCGACCTCCAAGCATTTCTTGATAGTCTATCAGATGTGCAAATAGTCAAGATGAAATGTCCTGATGGAGAAGACAACGCAGACAGCAGTAATACAGCTCTTAATATGCCTGTCATTCCTATGAATACTGTTGCAGAAGCAGTTATTGAAATGATTAACAGAGGACAAATTCAGATTACAATTAATGGATTCAGTATTAGCAGTGGACTGGCAACTACCCTGATCAACAATAAGGCTGCCACTGGAGAGGAGGTTCCCCGTACCATTATTGTAACCACATGTTCTCAGTACGGGTTACCGGAAGATGCCATTGTCTACTGTAACTTTAATCAGTTATACAAAATTGACCCATCTACTTTGCAGATGTGGGCAAATATTCTGAAGCGTGTTCCCAATAGTGTACTGTGGCTGTTGCGTTTTCCAGCAGCAGGAGAAGCTAATATTCAACAGTACACACAAAATATGGCCTTCCCCCGAACCGTATCATTTTTTCCCCTGTTGCTCCTAAAGAGGAACATGTTCGGAGAGGCCAGCTGGCTGATGTCTGCTTGGACACTCCACTCTGTAATGGCCACACCACAGGGATGGATGTCCTTTGGGCAGGGACCCCCATGGTGACTATGCCAGGAGAGACTCTTGCTTCCCGAGTTGCAGGTTCCCAGCTCACTTGTTTAGGCTGTCTTGAGCTGATTGCTAAAAATAGGCAAGAATATGAAGAGATAGCTGTGAAACTGGGAACTGATCTTGAATACCTGAAGAAAATTCGTGGCAAAGTCTGGAAGCAGAGAACATCTAGCCCTCTGTTCAACACCAAACAATACACAATGGAACTAGAGCGGCTCTATCTACAGATGTGGGGGCATTATGCAGCTGGCAACAAACCTGATCACATGATTAAGCCTGTTGAAGTCACTGAGTCGGCCTAAATAATGGCTGTGTGCCCAGGAGAATTACCCCTGTAGCTGAGCCTCAACCTTCTGGGGGAAAGGGAACTACTTTTTCAATATCATGGTGCAGATGGGTGACAGACGATAAGAAATAGCACAGCCAGACTTGCTTCCTGCATGATCACGATAGGGAGAGACCCAAGAGATGCGAAACTGCTGTTCCACAAGGAGTCTCCATCGAATTTTGCAGCAGCCAGGTGTCTGGAAGGTCTGGAAGGTAAGTCTGGAAGGTAAGTCTGGAAGGTCTGATCTCCCTTGGTCTTCCAGGGGATGGATGGTTAGTGTGGAAGGGAGATAGAGGTTGCCCAGCCATTTTGTGATTATCATGGATTGATTGAGTCTTCTGAATTAATTTTTTTCTTTATATTTTGGGTATTGGAGCTTTTAAAAATGTTTGGTTTCAGGTATTTTTATTCATGTGAAGTGTATATGATTCTCTTGAGATAAGGTTTTAAGCTAAAATATTCCTTGTTTTAGTTTCTGAACTCTACAGATAAATGGGGACTTTGCTGGTGTAGTCTTTTTATAGGTTTTATAAACCACTTGAGCCTCTATCAGTCACTTTAGTGTCTGACATAACGTTTGGGACTCTCAGTGCTTTGTTGGTTTGTAGATGATGGTCTCAATTCTTTTTCTGGTCCGTTTCCTTCTTCCCTTCCCCCCACTTTAAAAATTCTCCTGTAACTTGGCTAACAAAATACCAAGTGTGATTCAAAACCTCCCAGAGTGTTTCTCTTCAACACATCATCTGGTGCCAAATGAAGATTCTTAGGAGTGCTTATTAATTATGAAGGGCACAGTTGTGGTACTGTCACTGATGATAATAATAATGGATTTTTGGCCTAGAGTTTTGACCTATTTCACCAGTGTTTTACCATTGACTGCCCGTCTATGCTGCTTCCAAAAGTGATAGTGTGTGATAAGATTTTTACTTTCACTTCTAAAGTTTGTTTTTTTTAGGTGAGTCCTGTTCTTCCTTTTTCTTTCAGCAGAAATGAAATCCCAGGTAAGTATAAGTATTCAAATATTTGATCAGTAAGTCACAGTTATCTCCAGTACATTAAATAACTTTCATCAAAAAACATGTTATAGGTAAAAAGCTCTGAAGGACCAGCTATGTATTCATATACATATGTTTCAGGCCTTCTAGGGTATTATATATAATAACTTGTCTTCTGGTCGTGGTCTTGAAGTCTTTATGGATTCAGCCTCAGTAGTAGTGAACTGCACTGCTACTTGGTTTGGAGTACAAATTAGACTTTAGCCCTCCTGGAGGTTGAGTTTTGGGTATTGAAAACCATAGGAATGAAATTATTGTATTTCAACAAAGGATCGAGGGCTTGAGGCTTAAACAAGCCAACATATGTGTGGGAAGCAGTCAGCCTTGAGAGCAGGCTACGGACATGCCAGGCATGCCGCCGCTGCTCGAAGGGACTGTCCCTACTTGTTCCCCTCCTTGTTCCATTCCACGGGAGATAAATCACCAGGGCCCAGAAATCAGAAGGAATGTGAAATGAGACAAGCCAATCTGTCTCCACCCTGCACGTGCAGGTTATTTTGGATGATTCTGGGTTTATGGGTTTTCTCCCAGGGAAGTTAACCTTGAGCCGAGACAGTTATTAGATAATGTAAACCACTGTCTGGCAACCTTCCCTTTTCTAGTCTATATAATCTGCAACTGTAGCATAATAAAACTTGCCTTGCAACCATCAGTTGTCTTGGTCCTTCTGACCCCATTCGTCGGTGCTACTTCAGTTCCTTACCCCGTCCCTTCTGACCCTGGGCGGTGAAATCCTCTTTCTGAGGCTGGTCCGCGGCAAGTGGCGCCCGAACAGGGACCTGAAGCGTGAAGCCACTTAAAAGAAAAAGAAAGTGCAGGTAAGAGAACCCTTATGCAAAATATGTGTGGACACGAGTAAAAGTGAAACTAATAGAGGCATAAGGCAACAGTCAGAAGTAAAATAAGATGGGGCAAAAGGGCTCAAAGGAGCGTGAATTATTTGCTCTGGTTTTACTTTTGATGCTTAAAGCTCGGGGTAATAAAGTTTCTACCTCACGGTTGACTGAATTTTTGCAGCATATCCATGATGTATCTCCCTGGTTTCCTGATGGCGGCTCTGTGACATAGAAATCTGGCAGAAAGTTGGAGAAGATTTAAAAAATTATTATGAGTCTTGAGGGCCTACTCATACTGCCGTTGTTACATTTAGTTTGTGGAATCTGATAAAAATATGTTTAGGTTCTTCTCATGATAGTGTTGATTTGAATGTAAAGTCAGAAAAACATAAGCCTCTGACAGAAGAAAAGACTGTATTATCAGCTACTGTGTGGCCACTTCCTAAACCGAAAGAGCTAATCAATTTAAATATTTCAGATGAAGAGGAACATTTTGACTTAACAGATGAGGCTTTTAAACATAAAAGAGAGAAATATCCTGAGGATGATTTTCTAATGGCTATAATAGATAAGTCAGTGCAAAAGCTGCAAATTAGTAAGGACTGTCTTCCTCAAAATTCTCCATCTGTAAAAATGCTCAGTCCCTTGCAACGTGCTGTACAAGCAGCAATAAAACGAGGAGAAGATCCTATTTTCTGTTGTCCTGTCACGGAAAGACCTGATCCTAATAATCCTCAACAGGCTATTAGGGAGCATCAGGCTCTTCCCTTTAAAGTTTTGAAAGATTTAAAATCGGCTTGTGCTCAATGTGGGCCCACTGCTCCTTTTACTACTGCTATGGTTGACACTATTACAGGAGAAGCTCTTCCCCCTGCTGATTGGCAGTCTATTGCACGAGCTTGTTTAAATGGTGGAGATTATTTAATATGGAAGTTTGATTTTTATGAACGGGCTGCTGAACAAGCAGAAAAGAATGCTACCCATGATATTCCAGTTGATTATCATATGCTGATTGGGGAAGGACAATATATTTCTTTACAAGATCGATTAACTTATCCCTTTGTTGCTTATCCTCAAATAAATCATTTGGCATTACAAGCCTGGAGGAAATTATCTTCTACACACAAAACTGAGGATCTTTCAAAAGTTACGCAGGGGGCCTCCCTGGTGGCGCAGTGGTTGAGAGTCCGCCTGCCGATGCAGGGGATACGGGTTCGTGCCCCGGTCTGGGAGGATCCCATATGCCGCGGAGCGGCTGGGCCCGTGAGCCATGGCCGCTGGGCCTGCGCATCCGGAGCCTGTGCTCCGCAACGGGGGAGGCCACAACAGTGAGAGGCCCGCATACCGCAAAAAGAAAAAAAAAAAAAATTTAGGCAGGGACCTGATGAACCATATGCTGATTTTGTAGATAGATTGTTACAGCCGGTGGGGAGACTCATTGTGGATGGACTCACTGGTACAATTGTAGTTAAGCAACTTGCTTTTGAAAACGCTAATAATGCATGTCAGGCTGCGATTCGACCTTGGAGAAAACGGGGAACATTGGAGGATTATATTCGCCTTTGTGCAGACATTGGGCCTGCTTATATACAGGGTGCTGCTATGGCTGCAGCGTTAACTAAAGTGGGGTTTAAAAACAATCCAAAGAGAACAAAGACTAGTTTTAAATGCGGAAAGGCAGGTCATTTTGCTGGAGAATGTGGATCTTTTCATTGTAACCCTGCTCCTTCCTTCCCTACTCAAAAACCTCCAGATGGTCCGAAAATCCCTGGTTTATGCCCTAAATGCAGTAGGGGAAAACGTTGGGCACGAGATTGTCGCTCAGTGGCCCACAAGGATGGAACACCACTGTCGGGAAACTCCTCCCGGGGCCTTCCCCGGCCCCAACAGATAATAGGGGCAATGTCTGTGTATCCTCCTCAAACTATCAATCAGACATTAACCAAAAACAAAAACATACAATATCTTTGCTCTCCAGAGAAACAGCAGGAAGCGCAGGACTGGACCACAGTACCTCTGCCCGATATGTATTAACTCCGGAAATGGGTCCTCAGGCCTTCTCTACGGGCATCTATGGACCTTTACCCAAGGGTTTGATGGGACTATTATTGGGAAGAAGTAGTGTCACCATGAAGGCTTTAACTATTATGCCAGGAGTCATAGATTGTGACTACGAAGGAGGAATAAAAATCATGGCACAAACTATTAAAAATATAATAATGATTTCTCCTGGGGATAAAATTGCACAATTGCTACTTTTGCCCTTTGTACCTCATGGACAAATTTTACAACATCAAAAGAGAGACACAAAGGCTTTTGGATCATCTAATGCTGCCTACTGGATTCAGAAGATAGGGAAAGAACGTCCAGAAAGGAAATGAACCATTAATGGAAAGGTTTTTTCACGTTTGTTAGACACTGGAGCTGATGTCTCTGTTATGACACAGATTCACTGGCATAAACATTGGCCCGTTAGTCCTACTATTACAGAACTTCAAGGAATAGGACAGAGTTCTTCTCCTATGCAAAGTAGTCAGTTATTATTATGGCAAGATAGTGAGGGCCATTCAGGATACTTCCAGCCTTATGTTTTGCCTAGGCTGCCCTTAAACCTCTGGGGCCGAGATATATTAAAAGAAATGGGAGTATTACTTTATAGTCCAAATTCTCAAGTCTCTAATATGATGTTGGATCAAGGATTTCTTCCCACAAAAGGGCTGGGAACAAATCAACAAGGAACTGTCTATCCTATTGATGTGAAAGTAAAAAATGATAGACAAGGTTTGGGTTTTTCTTAGGGGCCTTGGATTCTCCTCCACTCACTGCTGATCCAATTACTTGGCTGAGTGATGACCCTGTATGGGTGGACCAATGGCCCCTCACAAAGGAGAAATTAGAAGCTGCAGAACAATTAGTACTGGAACAATTAGGGCATTTAGAAATTTCCAATAGTCCTTGGAATACTCCTCTTTTTATTACCAAGAAAAAATCTGGAAAATATAGGTTATTACAGGATCTAAGAGCTGTTACTAAAACTATGCTAATAATGGGAGCTCTTCAAGCAGGCCTACCCTCTCCAACAGCCATACCACACAATTATCATCTTTTAGTTATAGATTTAAAAGATTGTTTTTTTCACTATTCCTTTGTTTCCTGAAGATAGAAAACATTTTGCTTTTAGCTTGCCTTCCTTAAACTTTAAGGAACCCATGAGGAGATTTCAATGGAAAGTATTGCCTCAGGGCATGGCAAATAGTCCTACATTATGCCAAAACTATGTGGCTCAGGCCTTAACTCCTGTGAGAAAAAGGTTTCCAACGTTATATCTCATACATTATATGGATGATATACTTTTAGCCACTGATAATATTTCTTTATTAGAGACTGCTTTTCAATTTTTACAACAATCCTTACAATCATTTGGCTTGGTCATTGCCTCAGAAAAAATTCAAAGACAATCTCCATTTTCCTATTTGGGAAAATATATTGATAACACTACCATTAGGCCTCAAAAACTGCAAATTCGAGTTGATAATTTAAAAACATTAAAGGATTTTCAAAAATTACTTGGAGATATTAATTGGCCAAGGCCTTCCTTAAAACTTACTACTGCTCAATTAGAGCCTTTGTTTGATATTCTTAAAGGTGACTCAGATCCTTCTACTTCACGCTCTATGACTCCAGAAGCACTTCAAGCTTTACAAATAGTTAATAGAGCTATCAGCTCTGCACAATTAACTCGAATACATACTCACCTGCCTATTTCCGTAATTGCTTGTCCAACACCTCATGTGCCTACTGCCATCTTATGGCAAACTGTTGGAATTATTGAATGGATTCATATGAAAACTACATCCTCTAAGGTTATTAACCCTTATTTTGAACTTAGTAGTAAGCTAATAATGCAAGGTAGAACTAGATGCTTACAACTTCTGGGTATAGAAACTTCTCAAATTATTATCCCTTATTCAGTTAGTCAACAAAATTGGCTTTTTCAACATAGTAATGAATGGGGTCTTGCTCTTGCAGGATTTTCAGGTACCTTGGAATGCCATTACCCTGCTGATAAATTGATCCAATTTGACAAAGTTAACTGTTATATCTTTCCTTCTATAATTAGGCAACAGCCTATTCCTCACGTACCTTTGGTTTTTACAGACGGTTCTTCTTCAGGAGTGGCTACTGTAATCATTGACGACGGAACCAAACTCATTAAACAAACTTCCTTGACTTCAGCTCAACGTGTTGAACTGTATGCTGTCATTATGGCTTTTAAACATTTGCCTTCTATATCTTTTAATTTGTTTTCTGATAGTAAATATCTTATCAGCTTATTATTTCTTCTGGAGACTGCGACCAGAGGACATACTAATGACCCTGAATTATCATCCTCTTTTCGTTTGCTTCAACAGCTTATTCGTTCCCACGATGGTCGTGTGCAGCTCTGCATATCCGTGCTCATTCTAACTTGCCTGGTCCATTGTCTAAACTTAATGCGACTGCAGATGTTTTAACTCGATCTAAACGTGATCTTTATCCTGTGCGTTTTCCTCCCAAAAATAAAGTTAAAGTTCCTCTTCCTCCTCAATCTCTTTTCCCTAAAGCAGGACATATCCCAATTTACCGTCCTCCTCCTTTCCGTTCGTCATGCTGTCAAGAATGGCTAAGGCATTGCATTCATTATCTTCATACTGTTGATACTCATGGTCCATGTCCTGGACACCCTCATATTATGGTAAGTTATGATCAAACTGCTTCACAAGCAGCACAGCAATCGCATGCTTTACACCATCAGTCGGCGGCTACATTACGCAAACAATTTTCCCTTACTCGTGAAGCCGCCCGACAAATTGTTAAGCAATGCCCACAGTGCTTACCTCACCTTCCTGTTCCACATTATGGTGTTAATCCTCGTGGATTATTACCTAGTCATTTATGGCAAATGGATGTTACTCATATCCCGTCTTTTGGGAAATTACAATTTGTTCATGTCACTATTGATACTTATTCTGGTTTCCTCTGTGCTACAGCACGGACCCGAGAAGCTACTAAACATGTTATCACTCATTTATTACACTGTTTTGCTTTCATGAACCTTCATTTTACAGGAACCAACATTACTCTTACAGGCCCGGCTACCAGCCGACGAGAGGATCTTAAGGATACCATCATTTGGTATAAAAATGGGCAAGCTATTAATATTAGAGGTCGAATCTCATATGCCTCACCACTTCGGGATTCCGCTATTACTATAGCCAAGGTTCCAGGTGAAGATTCAGGAAATTATTTCTGTGTGAAGCATTTACTTGGAGGACAAGGGATACTTATAGTTGGACATAAGGTTACTATTCTTAACAGAAAATCAAAACCTCAATTTCCTCCTTTTATGACCATTAACTTTGCTGGATCCAATTTTGAATGTTGCAATGCATCTTGGAATAATAACCAAATATGGTGTACTACAGATCATACCAAGGGGTCAATTCTTGTCTCTTCTATTCCCATCATAGATAGGTTTATCACATTTCAAAAGAACTGGGATATATGGAAACTAGCTCTAACTTATTCCAATACACCTGTTATAACTTGTGTTGCTCCTCCATATACACTTTTGATTGGTTCTATTAACATTGGTAATTCTTCCAAAGGAGGATATAATATTAGCTGTGTTCATTGTATTTTTGGCAGTTGTATGTTCCCTTCTGCAGGAACACAATCTGTGCTTATACTAAGGCAACCCATATATGTTATGGTGCCTGTACATCTGAGAGAACCTTGGTATGAAGATACTGGAGTACAGGCATGGGTGGAACTCACCAAAGCCTTGCAGAGAAGGAGACGCTTTATTGGGTGGCTAATAGTAAGTTTACTTGCCTTGGCTGCTCTGTCTGCTACCGCAGCTACTGCCCGTCTTGCTCTTTCACAGAGTATTAATCATGCTCACTTTGCTAATCAATTATCTCAAAATACCAGTCTTGCTTAATCTTTACAAAGTCGCATAGATTTACAGATTAATAACAAGTTAGATGAATTTAAAAACGCAACTTTGAGGATTGGAGATCAGATGGCAGCATTAAAATTGAGGATGCGTTTAGCTTGTCATGCAAAGTATACATGGATTTGTGTTATTCCTTACAAGTACAATGACTGTATTTGGGAATGGGAAAAAGTAAAAATGCATCTGCTGAGTGTTTGGTCAGATAATTATATTAGTCTTGATCTTAAGAAATTAAATGCTGAAATTCAGGATATACAAAATGCACATCTTGATGATATTTCACCAGAAGATGTAATTCAAACTTTACTGGATCATTTAAAGTGGTTAAACCCTTAGTCGTGGATTACTAGAGGGTTGTCAGGATTTATTACCCTGGCCATAATTTGCCTATTATTGATAATAATCTTCTCATGTCTGTTTCGTATCCTCATGCAACAGTATACTACTCTCGGCACTAAGCTTCATGGAATTATTTGGCAGCAAAAAATAAAAAATAAAAAAGGGGGACCTGTGGGAAGCAGTCAGCCTTGAGAGCAGGCTACAGACATGCCAGGCATGCCGCCGCTGCTCGAAGGGACTGTCCCTACTTGTTCCCCTCCTTGTTCCATTCCATGGGAGATAAATCACCAGGGCCCAGAAATCAGAAAGAATGTGAAATGAGACAAGCCAATCTGTCTCCACCCTGCACGTGCAGGTTATTTTGGATGATTCTGGGTTTATGGGTTTTCTCCCAGGGAAGTTAACCTTGAGCCGAGACAGTCATTAGATAATGTAAACCACCGTCTGGCAACCTTCCCTTTTCTGGTCTATATAATCTGCAACTGTAGCATAATAAAACTTGCCTTGCAACCATCAGTTGTCTTGGTCCTTCTGACCCCATTCGTCGGTGCTACTTCAGTTCCTTACCCCGTCCCTTCTGACCCTGGGCGGTGAAATCCTCTTTCTGAGGCTGGTCCGTGGCACATATGAATATGTTTTTGTCTTGCTGTCCTGCACACATGCTGTCTAGTAACAGATATTTTGTCTGCTAGTAGTGTTTTAGATTATGTCTTTCCAAAGCGCTGAGGCAGTGCACCTATTTTGAAGTTGTAGCTGATGCCTGAACGTATCCTAGCTGACAAATTATTGATTAATGAAAACATGAATTTCTGAAAGATTTGTACTGTTAACCAAAATCTGAGCAAGGAGTCTCAAATGTAATTCTTAGCCAGAATTACATGTTAATGAACCATTTAACAGTGTAAATCAAGGAACATCAATGTAGGGATTTCTTTTCATTTATTTCTTACCTGCTTGAAATATCAGTTAAAGGTTGCCAGCTTGGTTGCAGATGAACGGACGTTTGAAGTTCCCCGAACTACTTAATGTGGAATAGGATACTAGACTTCCAACGCCCTCAAGGCTGTGACCTTGCAGCCATTTTACATAGCACATCATCCTCCTATAGGGATGAACCTTTCCCTGGCCCGAAAAGTAGCCACTCCGTTGAAGCTTCGCTTATTGTAACAGGCTTTTGTTTCCAGGTTACATGTCTGTGGAAGACTTAATTCTGAATAGAGATATAGATATTACTGGAAACTAATTGTTTTTGCTATTATACTCTGCTTTATCAAAAAAGTAAAACATTTAAATTGTGCTACAAAAATTCAGATGTTGTCTTGCAATCTTTAAACAATAAATGAATGAATTGCCCTTAAAAAAAAAAGAACTAAGCAGTTAGTTAAGCTGTTGGTCCCACATCAGACAAATTATCCTTATACCTCCTGTCAATATTGTTAACAGAGACTGTTATTTTATTAATCCTTATGATCCCGTGATTCTTTCTTTCATGTTTCGGGGCACAGCAGGTGAGAGAGTGGGTTTGTTAAGCTGGGTGGGTTTATCCTTCTTTTATGCGTTCATTCAATTTTCTGTTCATTTACTTATTGTATACATATGGCAATAGAAGCTGCTAAGGCAATCATTGCTATTCTGCAAAACAACAAGGCACAGAAGCAGATGTCTTATTTCCGAGATTTCTCCCCCCAGGATTATTATGATTAAAGATCCTTTCCCCCCACTCCCTGGAGAGGACAAGGGGCTGCTCGCTGGAGGATTTTTAATGACTTGGGGAAAGGCTCAAATATCCCCCCATTATGGTAATCCACCCCAGGGGCAAACCACACAAGAATATTATGAATTTATTTTATTTTTCTATCCTTGCAAAGGTAATACTCAGCTCATTAGAATATGAAAACTATACTGTCAAATTTCAGAATTACATGGATGAAGAAAATCACCAAAGTGGCATCATATCATGTGTGTTACAGTTGTATTTACTATATTGACTATATTAAATATGTTGTGTTAACAATGTATTGTATAACTATATATTGAAAAGGCAAAATGCTGTAACGTATTTCAGAGAAAATAATTATGTTGGCCAACCCCAAATTGTACATTGTAGACGGGTCCTAGGAAAAGAAGATTTAATTCATAGTGAACAAGAGGTTAGCTTCTGTTTTCAGCCATGTGCTATTTTAAGAATTAAACATCATGAATAATACAGGATATAAGAGGAATAGTCTAAAGATGGAAAAGCACATTTTGATTAGGAAAGATTATTTAAGGCTTAAGTCTTCTTTTTTTAAGGAAAACTGCCTTATTACTATGAGATAAGAAAATTGTTTCCTTCTTTTCTTCCTTGCTTTCTTCTTCTTTTTTTTAACCTTTTTAATTTTGGATATTTGACCTCTAAGCTGAGATGACTGAAAATGCCTCCTCCGGGCATCAACCTTTTTGAAAGACTTTTTCCCCCTCCCTAAGGGCTATTTGTCTCTTGGAGGCTTTGTCTACATTACTCCTCAAGAGGCAAGCATTTGTCCTTGCACTAAATGCTGACATCTCCTGATAAGAGGGAAGCTGCAGAGTAGAAGAATTGAAGGTCAGTATGTTGATATTGGTCTCAAGCGCATTGATGTACATTTGTGTATTGGGGAAGGGGAGTGAAGCTTGAGAGTGGGCCAGTGGGGAGGGGTAAATATTTTGTGATGCTGTCTACCTATGGGCTTATAAAGTTTACAGCTGCATTAGGAGGACAAGCATTACCATTAGCATGAAAAGTAGGGCAGACCTCAGTTGCAAAAGCTTCTAGCCATACACATAGGGCAATACGTAAATGATACACCTTATTGCATTCACCCATTCACCCTCCCCTGTTCACGCTAATTGGAAATTTCCATCCATTTCAGAGAAGTAACACAACTATCAATCATTTTCCCTGGCACGAATCTTCCAGGAGGAAGAAAATGGAATACACCTAGCAACAGAGCTCACGCACTAGTAGTCCATGTGTCTTAGATTTAATATCTGATGACTAGCTGCATTGAAGCCAAGAGGTGGTTCACAAAGTTGCTGCACATTAGAATCACCTGGGGAACTCTGAGACCTCCCCGTGCCCAGGCTCCTCCCTAGACCTACTGAATCAAAATCTCTGGGGCTGGGACCCAGACACCAATGTTTTTCTTCCAAGCTCTTTAGGTAATTCAAACGAGCAGCAAAGCTTGAGAACCAGCCCAATAATGGGAACAAACTTATTTCACACAGATAAAGTGGGGCAATTCATATGTTAAAAGAACGTGAATATATGTATATATTTCTTTTTTCGCTTTATTCTGTTTGTATTTCAAATAGGATTTTTTTTTTCCTTCTGCAAAAAGCGTTATTGTTTCCATTTGGTCCAAGGCTTGGGAGAGGGCTCCAGGGCGGTTACAAAGCTGCCTAGTGGCTGCAGAGCGGGGCTTCAGGCAGAAGCTCTGACGCCAGAGGGTCTCCTCAGACGCAGCTGGACTTCAGAGACTCCTGTTTGGCTCGAGGGTGAGCCTTTCAAAGAGATACTCGCCCAGCACAGCCTGCGGACCAGCCAGCCTGCGGAGGTTGGTCAGGTGGTCGCCCATCTTCTGGATGAGTTTCACCTGCTCCTCCAGGAAGCGGCTCTCCAGGAAGTCACAGAGCTGGGGGTCTGCACGGGCAGGACCCAGGGCGCGCAGATCCGATAGTGCCTGGTTCAGATTCTTCTCCCTAAGAATGGCGGCTTCCACAGCATCCTGGGTTTTACCCCACTCATCCTGAGAAGGCTTCCGCGCATCCTGGAAGAGGGCGCGGCCGCAGCACTGGTTTTGCATTTTCAAGAGGCGCTGGGCGCCCTCACACTTCTCCTCAGCCAGTTGGCGAAAAATGTGGCCCATACTGTCCAGAGTCCCATTGTTGCTGTCGAAATAGATGCTCAGAGAGAGGTAAGTGTCCACAGATGCATGTTGAACAGGCGGTGGACGGCGGCCTCCACCTCGGTAGAATAATTCTGACGAACCTGGGAACTCGTGGTTGATCAGTGATAAGGAGCTAAGCTCAAAAAATGGTGTTGGCCTGTCCTGGAGGCTGAGGATAGCTGAGTGTCTGATTCCAAAGGTTGCGAAAGGAAGAAAGGTTGGAGGGTGGTCGGGGGCTGGAGCAAGGAGCGTCCCTGGGTCTGTTCATTCCAAACACTGTTGAAGCAAAAGACAGATCTGCAGGACTGCCGAACGCACTGCCTCAAATAGGCTTTGATATAAATGAACAAGAAGTCCAAGCAAGGACAAAACTTACCCTTCCTCCCACCAAAATAGCTGGTGATACTAGAATCTAGATCTGGGAAGGGACTCTTCCATTACTTTCTTAACATTCCAAGCCACTAGAGCAGTGGTTCTCAAAGTATGGTCACCTTGTAACCAAGCAGTACCCTATGAGGCCTTCCTAGGACAGACCCATCCCCCATATCCTCTATTGTAGTTTCTCTCTGAAGTACTCAGATAATAGTATCTCAGGCATATTTCTTGAGTTTTCAGATGCTAAAAACCACCACCCAATGGAAGAACAAAAAAAGAAGAACAAAAACATCCCAAAGTTAGCAGAAGGAAAGAAATCATAAAAATCAGATCAGAAATAAATGAAAAAGAAATGAAGGAAATGATAGCTAAGATCAATAAAACTAAAAGCTGGTTCTTTGAGAAGATAAACAAAATTGATAAACCATTAGCCAGACTCATCAAGAAAAAAAGGGAGAAGACTCAAATCAATAGAATTAGAAATGAAAAAGGAGAAGTAACAACTGACACTGCAGAAATACAAAAGATCATGAGAGATTACTACAAGCAACTCTATGCCAATAAGATGGACAACCTGGAAGAAATGGACAAATTCTTAGAAATGCACAACCTGCCAAGACTGAATCAGGAAGAAATAGAAAATATGAACAGACCAATCACAAGCACTGAAATTGAAACTGTGGAAGAAATGAACTCCTTGATGATCATGAGCACGTAGCCCCCAGACCTTCTGGCACCTAAGGATGGATAATGCTACCTGCCTTGTGGCCTCAACATCAGCCAATCAGAGGATTGTGCACGAGCTGATCACATGCCCTGGGATGTCCCTCCCTCACCTGGCCTTTAAAAATGCTTTGCTGAAATCCTTTGGAGATTTCAGGGGTTTGGGAAACGGACCACCCCTCTCCTTGCTCGATCCTGCAATAAACCTTTCTCTTCTCCAGACTCCAACCTTTCGGTTTGTTTGGCCTCACTGTGCTTCAGACACACGAACGTGCATTCGGTAACAACCTGACCAGCTTTACCAGTGTCCCCTGATAATGTGTCAGATATTCAAGTTTTAGGGCCCTATCCCAGCCCTATGGAATCAGCAACTCTAGTGGGGCTCAGTGATCTCTGTTATAACAGGCCCTCCATATGGTTTTTATTCACCTTAAAGTTTGAAAATATCTGCATTGTCAGCTGGCCAAAGCGTCCACCAGCAGGTTAAGGGGAGTGACGCCTGGAAAATATAGAGAGTAGCCAAGACAAGTACAGCAGCATTTGCCGTGGTAGTAATGGAGAATGCCTTTTCTCCACTGGTTGGCACAGACTAGTATCTGGGAGCGGTGGCAGGGTTATTTAGGATACTTTACAATTCAATGTAGAGTGACCGCTGTCCTGGTTTGCCAGGGACTTCCCCTGTGTGAACACTTAAAATCTCATCCTGGCAAACCCCTTAGCCCTGGATTTGAAAAACTTAGGGAATAACATGAAATTTAGGGGAAACATGATCTAGGATTTGGGCAAGTCACAAGTGCTAATTAAAGCTAAGCAAGTATGGACAACATCTAGCCTTCTTTACCCCTTTGTGGGAAGGTAAATCTGATTGGGTGAAAGGACTTATTGTTAAGAAATCTTTGTAGAAACATCCCCTTCTGCTTAGTCCGCTGGTTCTCAGTTCTGGCTAGACACTGGCATCGTCTGAGGAGATTTAAAGTTATTTTATTGGTCTAGGATGACCAACAGTCAAGGTGAGGGTTTTTAAAAAGTGCTTCAGATGATTCTAATATGCAGCCAAATTTAGGTGCCACTGCTTAAGCTTTTGAACCACTGCTACTTTTTTCACCTCATCTTCCTATGAGAATATCCAACTGTAGTTGAGGTTTGTTTTTTTTTCTTTTTCTTTTTTTAACTCTCTTATTATAAGATTTACTGTCTTAAATAAGATTGAATGTACAGAAAATCCTGCTAGTCCATCTGGTATAGCTAGATACTTAGAATAATATCGTTAAGATATATACCATTTAAGTACTGTGACTGGCCTTTTTAAAATTAACATATGCATTGAATTAGTACAATCTCTTTTGAAGTTGTCATGCTGGGGAGCTATACCTGTAATCTGCTGCCATTGCTAAATATCTGGACACCTCTTATTAGGAATTGTTTTTAAAAATCTTTAGGGATTAAAACCAAGAGTGCTGTATTATTTGTACTGGGACCACAAAAACCTCACAAAGTTTCCCCACTGTACCTTCTACCCCCATCTCTAACCCTTGGCAACTTCTAATCTGTTCTCCATCTCCACAGTTTTGTTATTTTAAGAATAATATGTAAACATAACCATGAATTACTTATCTTCGGAGATTGGCTTTAAAAAATTTTTTCTTCAGCATCATTCCCTTGAAGTTCATCTTAATTTTTGCATATATTAATAATTTGTTCCTTTTCGTTGCTCCGTAGTATTCTATCATAAGATTTTATCACAATTTGTTTCAACATTCATCCATTGAAAGACATTTGGGTAGTTGCCAGTTTGGGGCTATTATAAATAAAACTGCTATGAACATTTATGTGTAAGTTTCTGTGGGAACTTAATTAAGTTTTTGTTTCTTTGGGATAAATGCTCAAGAGTACAATTACTGCATTGTAGGGTGAATCTACTTTTAGGATTAAAAGAGACTGTCAAGCTGTTTCTCAGAGTGGCTAAACCATTTTATTTTCCCACCAGTGACGTGATATAACTTTTCTACGTACTCGCCAGCATTTGATGTTGTCACTATAATTTTAGTTATTCTCTGACATCTCATTATGGTCTTAATTTGCATTTCCCTAATGCTAATGATGTTGAGCATCTTTTCATGGGCTTCTTTGCCATGTGTATATTCTCTTCCATGAAATGTCTGTTCCTGTCTTCTGCCTATTTTCTAGTTGGATTTTTTTAAGTTGTTTGGAGAGTTCTTTGTATATTATAGATACAAGTCATCTGTCTCATATGGGATTTTCAAATATGTTTTCCCACTGTGTAATTTGAGTTTTCATCCACTTAAAAGGATCTTCTATGAAGCATTTTTAACTCATTTTGATGAGATCCAATTTATCAGTTTTTGCTTTTATTAATCATACTTTCAGTGTCAAGTCTAAGAATTATTCACCTAGTTCTAGATGCCAAAGATTTTCTCCTATTTTTTTTTCTAAAAATGTCCTGCTTTTACATTTAAGATTATGATCCACTTTGATTTAATTTTTGTGTAAGGTGTGGAGGTTTAGGTTAAGGTTCATTTTTTGTTTGTTTTTGTCGAGGGATGTCCAACTGTTTCAGTACCATTTTTTGAAATGTCTATTCTTCCTTGATAGCTTTTGCACTGCTGTCAAAAACAGGTTAAATGTATTTATGTCAGTCTATTTCTGGGTTCTCTATTCCATTCCATTGATCTATGTATCTACCCTCCAAAATTACTGCAAAGTCTTGAAATTGGGTGGATTAATTCCTCCCCTTTTAATCTTCCTTTACAAATTGTTTTAGCTATTCTTCAGCCTCTTCTTACCATACAAATCTTAGAAAAAGCTTGTCTATATCCGCAAAAACCTTGAGGGCATTTTAAGAGTAATTGTGTTAAGCCTCTTAACTTGGGGAGAATTGACATCTTTATTATGTTGTGTTTTCTAATCCATGAACAAGGTATGTCTCCCTATTTGTTTGGGACTTTAAAATTTTTCTTCATCAGCATTTTGTAATTTTCAGTATAGAGGTCCTATAAATGTCTTGTTGGGCTTGTATTTAAGTATTTATTTAGGTCAGTTGTAAATGGCATCACATATTTTAATTTAAGCTTCTACACATTTGTTATTAATATATAATGTGATAAAATTGTGTTGATCTTGTACTCTAAAACATTTACAAACTAATATTATTTCTCAAGCTTTTTGTGGATTCCTTGGTATTTTCTCCATTTAGATTATCATCTCATCTTCAGACACAGACAGTTTTACTTTTCCCTAGGCAATATAATAGGATATATTACTCTTCAACATTCAGTAGGATATATTCCTTCCTATTCAACATAGTAGGAATAGTCCTTTTATCTTTTAAATGAACTTTTTAAAACTTTAACTTTTAAATTTATGTATTTATTTACTTTTGCTTTATTTTCTTACTAGAACCTCCAGTAATACATTTAATAAAAGTGGTGAGAGCAGATATCCGTGCCTTGTTTCTGATCTTACAGAGAAAGCATTCAGTCTTTCACAGTTAAATATAATGTCGGTATAGGTTGTTTGTAGATCATCTTTATGAGTTTCAGTATGTTCCTTTTCTATTCCTAGTTTGCTTGGAGTTCTTTTTTCTTCTTTTTTTACAATCATGAATGGGATTGGATTTTGTCAAGTGCTTTCTCTGCATTATTGGATAGGATCACATGACTTTTCCCTTTAATCTATTGGATATGGTGGATAACATTGTTTGATTTTCAAATATTTAACCAACTTCGCATAACTAGAATAAATGCCACTTGGTCATGGTATATTATTCTTTTTATATATCTCTGGATTTAATTTGCTAATATTTGGCAGAGGATTTTTACAGCCAATTTCATAAAAAATATTGGTCTGTAGTTTTCTTCTTTCTATACTATCCCTGTCCGGTTTTGGTATCAAGGTAATACTGGCTTCATAAATTTAATTAGGAACTGTTCCTTCTACTTCTCTTTCTTATCAAATCATGTAAAATTGGTGTTAATTCTTTATGTCTTGGGTAAAAGTGAAACATCTAAGCCTGAATATTCCTTTTGGGAGTTTTTAAATGAAAAACCAGTGTTTCTAATGGTTACAGGAAAATTGAGATTATCTATTTCATCTTGGCTGAGTTTTGGTAGTTTTGAGTGTAGAAGCATTGGCCCATTTCATCTACATTTTTGAATTTATAGTGTAGACTTGTTCATAACATCTTGTCCCTTATTAACCTGCAGGATATGTCATGGTATCCCTGGTGGCATTTCTGATATCTGTGATTTGTGCCATCCATCTTTTTATCTTTATCAGTCTTGCTAGATCTTTATTGATTAGATTGTTTATTTCCAAGAACCAGCCTTTTGTTTCATTGATTTCCCCCCCCCATTTTCCTGTTTTCAGTTTCATGGATTTCTATTTCATCTTTATTATTTCCTTCTTTCTGCTTGTTTAGTGTTTTTTCCTCTTCCTTTTTTACTGTTGTAATATAGAAAATTAGATTATTGCTTTGAAATACTTTCTTTCCCAATTTAGTGCTATAAACTTCCCTTTCAGCATTGCTTTCACTTCATTCTGCAAACTTTGATCTGTTATATCTCCATTTTCTTTTATTCTATGCATTAAAAAATATTTCCTTGATGCTGTCTTTTTTACCCATGAGTTATTTGGAATTGTGATGTTTAGTTTTCACGTGATTGAAGATTTTCCTGTTGTCTTTCTGTTATTGATTTCTAGTCTGATTCCATTATGGCTAGAGAACATACTCTATGATTTTAATTCTTTTAAATCTGCTAATTTTTTAATGAATATATAAATGAAAGAAATAAGAAAACCTCTGAGTCTTAGCATCCAACACTTAGGCACATTACAATTTAAATCTGCTAAGGTTCTTTTTATTGCCCAGTATATAGTATATGAGTGAATATTCCATGGACACTTGAATATGTATTCTGCTGTTACTGAGTGTGTTCTTTAAATGTCAGTTATATCCTATTGATTGATGATGTTTTCATTTCTTCCATATTCTTGCTGATTTTTCTCTCTGGTAGTTCTATAAATTGCTGTGCTGAAGTCTCAAATAATAATTGTGGATTTAAAATTTTCTCCTTTTACTACTTTTTTCAGTGTTTGCTTCATGTATTTTGAAGTTCTGTTGTTTGGTGCACACACATTTAGTATCATTAGGTCATCTAGGTGGATTATTCCTGTTATCTTTATGTAATGACCCTGTTTGCCCCTAATAATTTCCTTTGCTCTGAAGTCTACTTTATCTGATATTAATATAGCCATTCCTACTTTTTCTGATTAACGTTCACATGATATATCATTATCTTCCTTTTACTTTGAACTACCTATATCACGATGTTCAAAGTAAACTTCTTATAGACAGTATATAGTTGGATCATGCTTGTGAATTTTTAATCTACTCTTCCAATCTCTGTCTTTGACTTGGTTATTTAGATCATTTACAGTTAATGTAATTATTGCTATGTTAAAGATTAGGTCTACCATTTTATTTTTTGTTTTGTCTTTTACCTTAGTTTCTCAATCCTGTGTTTCTCTTATTTTGCCTGGTGGGTTACTTAAACATTTTTTAATAAGTCCATTTTAATTTAATTTATTTATAATCATTTGTGTATACTGTTTGTATAGTTTTCTTAGTGGTTGCTTTTGGCATCACAGTATACATATGTAACTTACCATAGCCTACTGGAATCAGTGTTTTATTACTTCAAGTGAAGTTTCAAAATTTTACTTCCATTTAGTCTCTTAATATTCCCCAGTTTTAAAGTATGATTTTCTGTAGTATTTCCTTTCTCTACATTGAGAACCACATCAGATGGTGTCATAATATTTGCTTTGACCATCGGATAGTATTTAAGAAACTCATGAGGCTAATGATAGTCTCTTATATATACCCCATTTGTTTTCACCCATTCCATTGTTCCCCTTTTCTTTCTGAAGTTCCCAGTCTTCTGTTATTGTTTTTTTTTTATGTTTTCATAACATTAGGTGATATCTGGGCTTTCCAGTGCCATTGGATATGAGTTTCAGGAAACACTGAGTCTGGCTCACTTAATGCTGCTGAGTTGGAGGGTTTGTATATGTTGGGTCTGTTGGTGCAGCAGGTGCTAGCAGATTAGACTAATGTTGATGGGACTAGTGCCACAGGAGGATGGGTTCCCATTCAGGCTATGCTGCTGCTATAGTAGATCGAGTCCCCCTCTACCCCAAGTGTGGGGCAGTGACCTGCTGCTGTCACTGCTTTGTATTAGGCTGCGTTTGCCTCAGGTGTGTGGTGGGATCCCTTGGAAGCTGCTGCTGCTGTCAATCACAAGGTTAAATTCATTTCAGAAATACTTAAGTATAAATATATAGCCTGGCTCCTGTAGGACCCCTGTAATAGTTTTTTATTGCTTTCATACAAATTACCACAAATATAGTGACTCAAAACAGTGTAAATTTATTACCTTACAAGTCTGACATTGGTCTCAGTTGAGTAAAGTAAAAGTGTTGGCAGGATCGACAGATGAATGGATAAAGATGTGGCACATATATACAATGGAATATTACTTAGCCATAAAAAGAAATGAAATTGAGTTATTTGTAGTGAGGTGGATTGACCTAGAGACTGTCATACAGAGTGAAGTAAGTCAGAAAGAGAAAAACAAATACCGTATGCTAACACATATATATGGAATCTAAAAAAAAAAGAAAAAATGGTTATGAAGAACCTAGGGGGCAGGGCAGGAATAAAGACGCAGCCATAGAGAGTGGACTTGTGGACACAGGGAGGGGGAAGGGTAATCTGGGATGAAGTGAGAGAGTGGCATGGACATATATACACTACCAAATGTAAAATAGATAGCTAGTGGGAAGCAGCCGCAAAGCACAGGGAGATCAGCTCTGTGCTTTGTGTCCACCTACAGGGGTGCGATCGGGAATGGAGGGTGGTAGGGAGATGCAAGAGGGAGGAGATATGGGGATATATGTATACATATAGCTGATGCACTTTGTTATGAAGCAGAAACTAACACACCATTGTAAATCAGTTATACTCCAATATAGATGGTTAAAAAAGAAAAAAAAGTGTTGGCAGAGCTACATTCTTTTCTGGAGGCTCTTAGGGGTGTTTCTGTTCCCTGGACTTTATCCGCTTCCAGCGGTCACTTGTACTCCTTGACTCAGAGTCCCCTTTCTCCACCTACAAAACCCAAAATGTTGCATCTCTCTGATTTTGCTTCTATTAGGACATCTCTCTCTTTCTCTTTCTACAGTTGGGAATGGTTTTCTACTTTTAAGGACTCATGCAGTTAGATTTGTTCCATGAGGTAATCCAGGATAATCTTTCTATCTCAAGGTCTATAACTTCAGTCATATCTGCAAAGTCCTCTTCACCATGTAAGGTAACATATTCGTAGGTTCTAGGGATTAGGGTGAGGGCATTTTTAGGAGCCATTATGCTGCCTACCACACCCTTAACAAGTGACCTTGAGAAAATTACTGAGATTTTTAAAGCCTTACTTTCCTCAAACATAAAATGGAAAGAAAGCTAACTAGTTAATATCATGAAAGTGAAACAGTATATATGAAATCAACTAATTCAAAAAATAAGATTTCTTCTTTTTCTTTATGATTTACATGATTCTCAGAGTTCAGTTACTTGAAGAGTTACTTTTTTTTAAACAGAACTAAGGAATTTCAGGGTTCAGGTACTGTAAGACTGTCTGAATTATCTGAGTAACAATTAGCTAAGCACAGGTGTAAAGCATTTGATTTACTCCCTGGTTTTCTTTATCTTCTCATCCCAATAAATGCATATCCCTTTTCTAGCTCCAGCCAGTAGAGTCAGAGCTTGTTTTACTGTTTAACTAAAGTTGAATTTAAATTCTCTCTACATCTCCAGATTCTCAGCCCTGGTTGCATATTATAATCACCTGGGGAGATTTCAAGAACTACTGCTGCCAAATTTCTACCTATCATGGATATTTGAGGAGGGACCTGGAATGAAATGCTCTAGCTTATGGTTTTTGGAACCAAATCATAGTCTACACTGAGCCAAATTATTTGCGAGATCACCTCTAAAAAGGAATTTAGCTGTGGTGACTAATGCTCTTCCTTTGTCAGTATGCTTGATTTGTCCCTCTTTGGGGGAAAAAAGAGGGGGAAAAAAACCCCAGCAGTTGTGCTCCCTGAATTATAACCTGATGCTTTGGAATTAGTGTTGGCTTAGAGCGCACATCTTCGGATACCCATTCTCTCTCCTGCTTCCTTGCATGAACGTATACCCTTGGGCAGTGTTTCATCCACCACCCTCTTTTGCTTCTAATCTTAGCAAGTAAAGTCTCCCCTTAATGAAACAGCATTTCATGAGGCTTACTGGGAGCATAGGTCTGTTCCAGACCTATCCTATGTTAGCTAAAGCAGATATAAGTGATGTATTTTTGGCATTCATCCTTGTGGGTTGGAAAGAGAAGACAGAATTTTATCCTTTAGGTGTCATCTGACTGGACAAATGGGCTCTTTCCCTCTGCTGCCTACCATGTAAAAACCTGAGGGTGTTACTTCTAGAAGGTATCTTCTAGTTATCAAAATAGTTCAGATAAGTCAAATTTCTCAGTAAAAGATAACAAAACTATGGCTTAGGTGGTCAATTTGTCTGGGCCACCATGCCCAGTTATTTGGTCAGATATTATTCTGGATATTTCTGTGATGGTGTTTTCATGTTTTTTACAATTTTTATTTATTTATTTATTTATTTATTTATTTATTTATTTATTTATTTATATTTTTGGCTGCGTTGGGTCTTCGTTGTCACACGTGGGCTTTCTCTATTTGCAGCAAGCGAGGGCTATTCTTTGTTGTGGTGTGCAGGCTTCTCATTGCGGTGGCTTCTCTTGTTGCAGAGCATGGGCTCTAGGTGCACGGGCTCAGTAGCTGTGGTGCACGGGCTTATTTGCTCCACGGCACATGGGATCTTCCCAGACCAGGGCTCAAACCTGTGTCCCCTGCATTTGCAGGCGGATTCTTAACCACTGCGCCACCAGGGTAGTCTCTGTGATGGTGTTTTTGGATGAAATTCATATTTAAATTGGTGTTGGACTTTGAGTAAAGCAGATTATCCTCCATAGTATGGGTGCGCCTCATCCAATCAGTTGAAGCTCTTAATAAAACAAAGACTGACCTCCCTGTCGCAAAAAGGAATTCTGCCAGAAGACTTACAGAAATTGAACTGCAACTCTTCCTAGAGTCTCTAGACAGCCTAACCTGCAGATTTTGAATTGACCAAGCTTCTATTATTGTGTGAACCAATTGTTTAAAATATCTCTCTCTTTCTCTATCTTTATATAGATATGGATATAGATCTAGGTATCAATATTGATACCTAGATCTATATCTATCAATATATATGGGCACATTGTATACACATGCTGTTGGTTCTGTTTTTCTGGAGAAGCTTGACTAATATAGTGGCCCATATAAATAAAAGGATGAACCCAAGTTCACCCAGGTAGAAAGTAGTACAATGAGAACTGGAACTTAAGGCCTCATGACTCATTCAGCTGTGAACACTGACCCAGAACTGGGGTCCGCAAACTCTGGCCCACTGATCAGATCTCGCTTGACTCCTGGTTTTGTACATAACATTTTGCTTGAACGCAGCCACACCCATTCATTAACGTATGGTGCATGGCTGTTTCTGTGCTACAGCAGCAGATAGGCAGTTGCAACGGAGAGGTATGGTATACGAAATCCAAAATATTTACTATCTGACCCTTTACAGAAAAGATCTGCTGACCCTTGCTCTAGGATGCCATCTGATTTCTGATAACACAGAGGAGAATAATTCATGCACATTGGGGTTGATTGTTAATCTCATGTCCTCCTTAGGTCAAAGATCCCTTAAATGCTCACCCTTGCAATAGCCAGCTTGGGGAGCATTGTCTGAGGATGCAGAAATATTTCTTGCCAGGTCTTTCCAATCCACACTACTCCCTGACTATGGTTCTTAAAACCTATTTTAAAAAAAATTTTATTGGAATATAGTTGATTTACAGTGTTGTGTTAATTTCACGTGTACAGCAAAGTGAATCCGTTATACATATACATATATCCACTTTTATTTTTTTTAGAGTCATTTCCAAATAGCCCATTACAGAGTATTGAGTGGAGTTCCCTGTGCTAATAAGAGCAGGTTCTTATTAGTTATCTATTTTATGTATAGCAGTGTGTATATTTCAGCCCCAATCTCCCAATTTAGCCTCCCCACCACAATCCCCTGGTAACCCTAAGTTTGTTTTCTACATCCTTGCCTCTACTTCTAAAACCTGTCTATTTTAACCAACTACCACTCATTGCTTACTGTCTCTGGCTTCATGTACTTCATAATAAATCTACCTCTTGTTCAATCCTGGATGACATGTTCCAAGGACTGAGATAATATCTTATTCTACATAACTTGTCCTTGATATTGTCTATCTTGGGGTCTTCATCTATGTCCCAAAGAAGACAGTCACACTCTGTCTTCTAGTACTACTAATAATACCACATTTTATGTCATGAATTTGACCCAATGCACTGAACTATCCCTTTAGAAACTGTATGCAACCTGTCACTGGGTTTTAGCACCGGGATAGAGCTCAAATTAGTGTTTATATTTAAACAAATCTACTTGACCAGAAACTTTTTGTCTCACCATTTATTTTATTACACAAGTAACTTCTCTCTTTGCATCTATGATGTAAATATTTTTAATTTCCTAAATTATCTGAAAAATTATTTAGAGCTTCCATTTCAGTAGGCATTGGAATTGCTGTGTTATGACTATTTCATTATTTTATTTCCAAATGTTAAATTAGGCTTCAAGCTTTGGCCAGGAGTAGACAGGAAAGGGTTTTAAAAGAAATGAAGAATGGGAAAGACTTCTGATGCAACGGAGACTTAATAAAGATTTGATTTTGAATCAAGAATTTATAATAAAGGTTTGATTTTGAATCAATAAGTTATGTCATTGCAAAATAGCTCCCTGGTAAAATTCCATTCTTTTGTAATCATTAAGTACAGAAATTAACCATCAAAATATGCAGTGATCTTTTTCATTTTCTAAAAACAAACCTATATCTAGATGAGAGGAGAATTCATTTCATAACTCAGGCTCTGGACTTACGACTCCAAGTCCTGTTTTCTTTCAACCATGCCTGCTAAGTTTCTGTCTAACTTCTTGAGCATGAGGTAATGGCTTCAGCTTTCATCTCCTTACTCAGTATATAGCTCGGTGACTAAGAGTAAGGGATCTAAACCTTGAGAACTTGGGTTCAAATCTTGACTCTAAAATTTACTTGTTGATTACTCTTGAGCATGTTATCTGTTTTTGCCTCAGTTTTCTCATCTATAATATAGAGATAACATTACTTCTCTCAGCGAGTTGCTATGAGGGTTAAAAGAGAAAATTCATACAATGCAAGAATTTATCAGTTCTTGGAACACAATAAATACTGAAAAGAAATGTTAGCCATTATCAAGGGCCCCTCATTTTATGGATAATATAGATTAGTTTATATAGGTCTAATATTTACATATACATAAATATTTTGTACCTATATGTGTGTATACGTTCTTCTTAGAAATTGAGCAGTCAACATTCACATCTAAAAGTATGTGCTCTGTGAAATGAAGATCTCCTGTGTACAGACACAGTGCTGTAGTTATCTATTGCTACATAACAAAGAAGTCCAAACTTAGTGGTGAAATAAACAAAAATTTTAATATGTGCCCAGATTCTGTGGGTCAGCAATTCAAACAGTATGCAGAGGAGATGGCTTGTCTCTACTCTGTGACTGATGTCTGAAACCTCAGCTCACGAGGATTCAAATGGCTGGGGCTGCAATCATCTAGATAATTTTAATTCACATGTCTGGCCCTTGAGATGGGATGACTTGAACACTGCGCCCAACAAGGACTGTTGCCTGGAGTGCCTATAGATGGCTGCCCACGTGGCTTGGACTTCTCATAACGTGGTAGTTAGGATTCAAGATAGAGTATCCCAAGAATGAGCGTTCAGGGTTGAAGCATTCCAGGAGAATCATGCAAAAGCTGCATGACCTTTTATGACCTAGTCTTAGATGTTACACAGCATCACTTTCATTATATATTATTGCAGGCGTTGGAGACCTTTTTCCATAAAGTGTCAGACGGTCAATATTTTAGGCTTTACAAGCCATACAGTCTCTTTTGCAACTACTTAGCTCCGCTGCTGTGATGTGAAAACAGACACAAACAACACATATACTAAGGAACATGGCTGTGTTCCAATAAAGCTTCATTTATAAAAGCCGGTAGAGGCCTAGATTTGGCCCACCAGCCATAATTTACTGACCCCTGCTCTATTGTTTGAAGCCATGGAAAGCCTGCCCAAATTCAAGGGAAAATACCCACATCTGGATGTGAAGAATGGCAATGAATCTGAGACCCTGTATTAAAACCACTACATATGGGATACTTAGAAGAAGATGTGTCTGCATACCTTGTTTCTCCCATGTATGGTGGATATGAGGTATTGGCACATGTTACATCTCTGTAAGCCTGGGTCAGGGTCAAAGTTGGAATCTGAACTCAATGACCTTGATTTCTGGAATAATTGGTAACTCTACTTATGATATCCTTACACTCCTTACCCATATAAATACACCACAAAAGATAGATTTCAAGTAAACAGTTGCTTTATGGCAGATTTTTATTATGTCTCCATTGACTGAATTATTCCATTTTGGTTAGAAACATGAGTTTTGTTTCTTTCCTAAAGAGATCTGCAACTTTTCAGATGTGGCATTTCATTCTAATGAGAGGATGATGTAGGTTTTTTTTTTTTTTTTTTTTTTTTTTTTTCCGTACGCGGGCCTCTCACTGTTGTGGCCTCTCCCGTTGCGGAGCACAGGCTCCGGATGCGCAGGCCCAGCGGCCATGGCTCACGGGCCCAGCCGCTCCGCGGCATATGGGATCCTCCCAGACCGGGGCACGAACCCGTATCCCCTGCATCGGCAGGCGGACTCTCAACCACTGCGCCACCAGGGAGACCCAATGTAGGTTTTTATAAACGGAAAAAGCAGGGCAGGCTGAGTTCACTCAGATCATACCAATGCTTACAGGAATAACCGAAACTGGAACACAGGCTTCCAGGTTTTCCTGTCCTGTGCTCTTTCCGGTAGGTGCCATTGTCTGCTGGGCCTGGCAGTAATAAGTTTTGACCTTTACCTCTCTACGCTCTTGTGAAGTGGTTTTGGGCTTTGTTAGCTTTCTTATGAGTTTGTACTAAATTGTGTCCATAAAGTAGGCTGAATTCCTCAGGGAAGGATGATAGCTGTTACTGTGTTATTACTGCAAATGTTGTGTTGGTTACTTTTTTTTCTTTTCTTTTGTCCAGTTGTATCCTGAACTTAAAAGTTATATTATCTGAAATGAACGATGTGCCTCTGGTGGAAAACACTAATTTAAGGGATGAAAATTCCTGATGATTGCTTCAGTCAACCCTTAATACACACTGAGCTTCATTAGTAAATAGACAACTCTCAGACCTTTCCCTTGGAAGAGGTCGCATAATCAGGCTTTGTGTTGATTTCGCATTCTGTTCGTTAGAGACAGAACAAAGTAGAATAATTGGCTGGTACAGAGAAAGCAGAAAGAACTTTCTTCTATTTTGGTGATGCATCCCGTAATAAGGGTTGAAAATGAGACTGGAGGTAAAAACGTGAAACTCAGAAGAGCAAAGGAGAGAGGATATTGTTTCTTTGAAAATATTCTTTCAGTGTTGGCCCAGATGAAATATGAAGCTGAGGAAATTTTTTTTTAATGATGATTTTTGTGTTAACAATGTGAGTGTGGAATTAGTAAGAATCAGAAAGCAAGCATCCTTTTCCACCAAGGACTTGGGAGCAAGTGAAACCATAAATACTCCCGGTTCTTGGAAACCCTTTTGGAGCAGTAATCAGAGAAGGGTAAAGGCAAAGCCTCAGAGCAGAGGTGTTCAGAGCAAAGGGATAGGAGGAGAACAAAAGGAGAGTGGATATTTTTAGAGCTGTCATTTTGAAATTTACCTGCTTCTGATTCAGTGCTGCTTTGCTACTGTGTTGATCCCGTGGAAATCCTCAAAGCAGGAGCAGCCCTATTTTAAAATAATAAGGTTAGAGCAAGTGACTCGAATCCAGGTCTCTTTAGCTCAAGAGCACAGAGGAGAGTGTGAGGAAAGAGTGAGGCCACAAGGAATTGTTCACTGGGTACATTTTCCCCAAACCTCACTAACTGGGAGAAACTGACCACTGGATTATGTGGCTTGAAGGAAAGCAAACATGTTGAAAGCAAAGAGTGTGGAGCTTGTTTAGAAAGCAAGCTCTATCATTTGGTCACCTGCTGATGATAATAGCATTGGCTGAGTCCTGACCATTTACAATGAAGGCACTTCTGTAGGTCATAAGTTCCAGGAGGGCCAGAACTGAGTATGTCTGTTTCAGCATTTAGCATGGTTTAGCATCTTAGAGCCCGGTACATTATTGGCATATAGTAGACTTAAAAATGAATATTTGTGGATTGTCTGAATGAGTGGATGGATGTGTGTGATTCATATCCTATTTGCAGGTCCTATGCCCTACAGTGGATTTTCAGTGTCAGATTGGGAACGTATTTATGATGGGGATTGGCATTGTTCCCTATCTAATGGATAAAGATTACACATCAAAGGACTTTACATTGACATCCCAAAAACCTCATAGGAATTACTTAACAAAAAAATAAAATTGGATTCTGTATAATTTCTAATTTATAAGCTGGCCAGACCACTGGTATTTCTGCCAGTCCTCTGGTAGTTCCGATGATGTCCCCATGATGACCCAGGCATAATCAGAATGGCTTTAGGATTTGGGAGCCAAAATGTTCCTCAGTATTTACTGCTTTGCTAGTCCATTTAAGAAAATGGACTATTGAAAAAATAGCTTCAGACACAATATGGCATTTTATGATTTAGCATAAAATCTGAGAAATATAGAGGTTATCTGAAGCCTGCAATGGTAAAGTTCCCTCTGCTATTGAAGTTATTGTCTTTAAATAAAGATTCTACATCAGTAATGCTATATATATATATGGTTTTTTTTCTGATATTCAGGTTAATTTCCTATTCTCTCTAAGGAAGTAATTGGTTGGTTGGTATGAGAGATAGTGTGGCTTCCAAAAGTGAAAAGTATTATTTTGTTGTAATTTCCAGCTACCTAAGGATGGGAGAGGCCCAGGACACTGCAGTCAGTATATTATGTGGAGCAGGTTATATTGTGGTTTATTTATGACCTTTTACATGTTTATTTTCTATGCAATTTTGTGTGCTCCTTTTTGAGTTTTGGTAGAGAAGTGTTTTGTAACTTCGGAATACTTGGAGATATATATATATATATATATATATATATATATATATATATATATTTTATCATAGTAGTTAAAGCTGTGGACAGTGTACTAGTCTACCTAGGTTCAAATTCTGGCTTTACCCTATGACTTCCCTGTGGCTTCCTCTGCTCACCTATTTAAAAGGAGTATAATAAGACTGCTGTGGTGAGTTATATACTAAGTGCTATTTAAGCATTTGCTATAATGATTATGTATACTCGAAGGCAAGGAACTTGCCCCTTGATTGTCTCTGTATTCCTAGTGCTTAAGAATTCCTAGTGCTTTCCTAGTGCATTGTCTTAGGATAGAGATAGCTCAGTATAGTTCTTCTCACTATAGAGTACTGTTACGTTGAAAGTCTTTGCTTGTGTACTAATAATCTATGACATATCTGCTGAGGACAAGGAAATTAATAGTTTTAAAACTGCAATGGATAACAAAAGATTGTATGATGTAATGCCTTTATTATGTAATTATAAAACTAACAAATGATCATGGTAGAAAATTTGAAAAACTCCTAGACAAAATAGAGATCAATAAAATTTAGAGTAGCGTTCAGAGTGTAGAGTTGTCCATGAATATTAGTGCTTTCACATTTTCCAGGACTTTAAGTAGACTCTGCTTCTTAAGAGTCTATTCATGATATTTTATTTTAATGATGTTTTCATCATGGGGACACACACACACACACACAGAAATCTGTTAAAAAAAAAAAAGACATGTAAATCACTGATGTTTCAGATAGCCACATGAAATAAAGTGAGAAAGGTCAACAAGCTGAAAGAATGTGGAGTAGCATCTCCTTAATTGCTTACATAATTCTGATAATTACCTCTCTGTGGATAATGTAATTAATGGGGAATCTAAGTCAAGAAAAATGTATGAACTTCAAGCCTTCTCAAAGCCAAGTATTTCTTTCCGCAAAAGTTTAATCTCCACGGCCATGCTTCCTTATTACCTGACAGGGAAAGTGTATTGTATGGCAAAGGATCTTCCCGAAGGAGGGTGCTTCCCACACTGATCGTCCTAAATGACTTCGGAATTACTGTTGCTATATTACCAAAATCTTAAACTAGGGTATTTTTGACAAATGCAGTCCTTAGTTAATTTTTAGAGCTACAAACTGTCAGATGGCTCTGCAATAACAATTGTCTGGCTGTTCTTCAGGGTGATCACAATATGGTAATGACCTTGAGGTACCACTAAAAAGCAGGAAGGTGTGAGTCTTCCTTTGGTTCCAGAGTGAAATGCGAGTTGGAGTTGGAGTTGGAAAAGAGGCCGACAACCAAGTGATAGAGAAGGAAATGTGAGGTCATTAATGAAAAACCAGGTTTAAGTTAAGGTGAAGAGGCATGAGGAAATGGTCAGCTGTTACAGTATTACAAAGATCATGAAGAAGCATATCCATGAATGTGGTTTGTATTGCAATCTGCTGAAAAAGAGACAAATATCCTGGCCTGGCCTTCATGGAGATTATTTTTATTGATTCTGATAATAGATTATTGTTGAAAAGGGCCTCCTATAAATTATAACCATGCAAAGGCAGCAAGATAATTTGTTTTTTCTTTATGTATGTGTTTCTCATTCCTACTCACTTCTCTCTTAGGGGAAGAGAAAATCACAAAACACAAAAATGTCAAATCTCAGCTATTCATTTTCAAAATAATTTTTTTCCCAAATTCCAAAGGAGGCAATAGGTTAACTGTTAAGATTTGTAAGGCTCAAAAAACTAGATTTTTACAAAGTGTAGCCAAATTTTATTCCATAAATAGTAGCTTTGGAAAGAATATGTGATGATGCAAAGTTGGAAAAAGCTGGTTTTTCTTCCGTAAATGACTTCACCGTGTGGGAGAAGAGGCAGAGAAGAAGTCAAAGTAATTAAACATGGGGTGAGTTTTTCTGATAGGGGACTCTAGTGCTTTAAAATAGACTAGATAATCCTCGGGATAATCTGAGGGTAGAACAGACCAGTGCCTCATTTCCAATCTGGTACCCTGGAAGAAAACAGTGTATTTCCTTTGAGGTCTTGAGAGGTTTTTCTTCTTCTTTGTTTTGTTTTTGGTTCATTTTGTAATCAACTTTATTAAGGTATCATTTACACACAATAAAATGCAGACATTTTTAGTCAACGGTTCAATGACTTTTAATTAATGTACACATTTGTATAACTACCACCCCCATTAAGATCGATAACAATTCTAAAACCCTAGAAAGTTTCCTCCTAGGCTTTTGTAAAAGTATCCCCATCTCCCACCCCAAGGCAACCATGGATCTGATTTTTATCTTTAGAGATGAATTTTGCCCAGTTTAGAATTTCATGTAAGTTGAATAATACAGTAGGTGCCCTTTTGATCTGGCTTCACTTGCTCAGCATATGGTTTTTGAGATTCATTCATGTTGGGATGTTTTAAACCAGGACTTTAGCCTGGGTGGCTGATGTTGTCTGAAGGCACCTTATAGGTACATCTGAGTCTCTGGCATTGTCACTGTCTGTTCTTGGCTCAGTATTTTCAACTTTACTAAGAAGCACAAGGTTGAAACAAGGAAGATCATTGTCAGTATAATGGAGGTGAAGTGGGTTCTGTTATATAATATTCTCAGCATAAATTGACCTGCTTGGAATCATTGTGTTGATAATCGACAAGGATACTCTTCCTCCAAAAACCTTGATACTATAAAACTTCTAAAGGACGCTGTCCTAGGACTCTTTTAGTTTTCATTTTTTGGGAAACATTTCTGGAAAATTGAAATGCTCACAACCTGAAAGAAGCAATTATTCACCTGAAGGCTAACTCTGCTAAAGTTGAGTTGTCCGACCTTTACATGCTGATAGAACCCAAATAGCCTTGCAAAACAATGCTCTTATTGGATATAAGCATATAGATTGTTTAAGATGGACGTGTATATGCAGTAAAGTGAAAAAACAAAGAATCTTTGAGTTTTCCTTGCTGTTTTTTTTTTATTTTTTTCACTTACGCTTCTATATCATACGCTAATAGTTTAGGGTAACCTCAGGTTAGTTTTAGGTCCACTCTTTACGTAAATGTTGATGTACTCCATACGCAACTTTTTTCTACCTTCCTTCTTTTCTTCCATCTTTCCTTTCTAACTTGTTATAATCCATTATACTTAATCCTGCATTTGTTGAGGTGGCAATTACTGTAGGAAAATTGAAAGCAGTGTGAAATTTTGCTGTTCAGAATGCATGTTGACCAAATTCTATATTGAGAAAAGGTCTGAATTTACCCACAGTAACTGTTTCTCAGCGTCTCTGAATAAAGGCCATAGAAACTGGGCTCTATATAATATCCTGACAGGTATGTAGAATTCATAGCAATTGCCCTCAAAGAGCTTACCTAGCGTAGACGCATATGAATGCATTTAATGATTGCTTTATTGGCAGCAGTGCCAACACACAGTCTGTTTTGTTTTATATCATTATCATTACCTGCTGTTTACCACTGTATACATTGCTAATGGTGTGGTTTCTATGGCTTGTGAATTTCACGGCCCAATATTATGTAATTTATTGCACACTTTAGTGTAGAAGATGGAGACTCCATAAATTTTCGTGTGCTCTTTGCCCCTTTGGAATGTATTACACTGAGATCAGGCAAAGTAATAAATTTATTTCAAATGTGCGTGATAGCTAAACATCAATTAGGACTTGATGGGAAATATTTCTTCTTCCAGCAACATAACAGTTTTTAAAGACTAAGCCATTGAACGTGGAGTTCCTGAACATGGGACTCAGTTCACTGGGATCCCTTCTTAGAAAAATAAAGGAAAACTTGAATTGGATATGTGTGGCTTATTCAAGTAGTAACTAATCAGCTACATCTTTGTTAACTTAATTTGTCACAATGGTTTGGTATTTTATTAACTCTCTTCCCCTTCTTCCCCTGACTCTCACGAGAATGGATCATGAGTATCTTAAAACATACTAAGTCGTCTTCCATCCCTGTTAATCTAACTACAAAAACACACTTTCCTTATCCAATGTAACATACTGTCTTTTAGAGTAGCTGTGGTTTTAATTCTCTACAAAATTAAAACCAGCAAAGAGAAACATTTTCAAGGAGCCACCACATTGTAGAGCTTTAGAAAGAAGACTTTAGAATTAAGGGCAACTATATCATTTTATAGCTAAAGCACCTGAGACCTAAAGTAGGAAGGTAACCATCGAGGTCAGGGAAAGGGGTTGAAGATCAGGTTTCAAGCTGAGAAAGAGTCTACAGGGACTCAATCTGAGCAGGTCAAAAACTGAAATGAGACCACGAATGTTCTGGGAAGGGTGGCACCTGGCCTCGAGGGTGGGATTCAAACAGGGAGTGGGCCTGGGGGAACTGAGCTTCTGCAGTAGGCGGAGAAGGCCACCTCATCTGCGGAAAGTGCCACTGACATCAGGGAGTTGAGGGGAAAGAGCAGTGAATTCCAGTCCCCCTGAGAAAGCAGGCCAATCTGATTAACTCTGAATTTAGGCTTATTTCAGATACTTCTAATTTTTTTTTTTTTTTTTTTTGCGGTACGCAGGCCTCTCACTGTTGTGGCCTCTCGCGTTGTGGAGCACAGGCTCGGACACGCAGGCCCAGCGGCCATGGCCCATGGGCCCAGCCACTCCACGGCATGTGGGATCTTCCCGGACCGGGGCACGAACCAGTGTCCCCTGCATCGGCAGGCAGACTCTCAACCACTGCACCACCAGGGAAGCCCAGATGTGTAGTTCTTTAAAAATATTTTTAACATTTTTCCAGCTACATGTAGAATATAACTTAGCATAAAAACGGTATGGGTTTTATTTTAAGTAATTTAACATTTTGACATCCTCATAATGAAATTAAATCCAGACGGTTTCTCTCCATGATCTCTTGAAATAGTCCTTGATCATCCACAGTATTTCCCATCATCACAAAGGTGGTACCAAGGGCAGAGAACTCCAACATTATTAAAGTTTCATAAAGCAAAGTCAATTTTAAGAATATAATGTCCCCTAACTGATAAAGGTCTTGACAGATAATTTCAAGGGAAGCATAAATTATTTTCTGTTTGTCAGAGGGCAAAATTATTTAGGTTGACTTAATGAATGGTAGAGTTTTTGAGTGGAGAGTGTTCTTAAAATATTATGTAGATCTGTACTGTCAACAGATGCTAGCCACGTGGCATTATTTATATGGAAACAAATTTTAAAATAAGGTTAAAAATTCAGTTCCTCAGTTGCATTTGCCATATTTCAAAGATGTTTATTAGCTCCATGTAGCTATTGAACACTGCTTTGCATAGTACAGATATAGAATATTTTCATTATCACCAAAAATTCTATTGAGCAATACTAAAATTATACCCAGATATTCACAGAGAAGGCAACCAAGTCTCAAGGAAATAATATAACTTCCCCAAGGTCACACAGCTATGTTTTTTTAAAAAAAGCAAAATGACACAAAGGAAATAGTAACAGAGGCATTAAAGAAACCTAGTAAGTTTCTGGAGCAGTCAAAGTAGGGTTTAAAAGTGCACCGTTAGCTGTTAGCAGGGTTGAAGCTCTTGATGGTTGGTAAGATCTACCTGCCTGAATTTGGACATTAGCATTTTATGCAATGAATTAAAAGCAAAAAATCATTTCAACGAATGCCTTCCAGCTCCATATT
This sequence comes from Mesoplodon mirus, assembly GCF_964341445.2. NCBI lineage: Eukaryota > Metazoa > Chordata > Mammalia > Artiodactyla > Ziphiidae > Mesoplodon > Mesoplodon mirus. Next base: position 450,149 of record NW_028295473.1, read on the forward strand.
TTTAGCCACTGCCGTGCTTCCAGATTATGTTTATCACTTTCATATACAGGGCACCACTGTGAAATGTGATGGTTTATCTGACCCCAGAGAAATCAGGAAATCTTGTGGGGGTTATGGCTCTATTTGAAAAGGTTGATTTTTAAATGCATCATGGAGACTGGCCCTGTTTTAAAAGGGATTCCTGCCATCAAATAATCAAAATGTAAACCTCTTCTCAGCTTGCAAAAGTCAAAGATAGTCCCTGCATCTTTATTATTTCCTTGAAATCCAAATATTACTTTTCCTTTCTCTAACTTGTTTTCCTCACAGTGTGATCAACTATTGCCAAGGAAGGAAAGGTTAGATTTATCAATCAAAGTTTGCTAAAGGCGCCCTAGGTAATTGAACCCTCAGGAGAAACAATCCTCATGTATTCTTTTTCTGTTGTTTCAATAGCTTTGTAAAGAGTCATTTCAGTATGTTTGGTTCTGTAGCAGAGGTTCTGTGAAGTGCTTGTCGTCCTCAGAGGTCCAGAAAGTCTGCGAGTCTGTGGGTAAAGATGGGTAAGGAGAGGGAGGGAAGGAGGACAGAGAGAGGCTCAGGGCTGAGATAAGGACAGTGATCTAAAGCCTCCTGGGGGTGAGGCTGGGGTGCACAGACACCCACGACTAATCTAGACAGAAACTGAGTAATCAAGGGGATGACCACTGTGAGGTCATGTGGTCACCTCTCCCTCTAGAAATAAACATTGCCCTCAGTAAGTCTCCTCCCGCCCCAGAAGAGCATTAGGAAGGTCTGGAGAGGGGGCTTATTGGCAGAAATGGAAAAAGCAGGTTGAAGGGATTAGCCTGCAGCAGAGAGACCAAGAAACCCAAGCCAGTAGGTGGAAGGCAGACTTTTCATGGAAGTCTCCAAGCCCAAGTCAAGTTCTGGGACCACCAAGTACAAGTCAGAGAGTGCTCATTTAACCCCTTTGGGCCCCCATGGGAGTGGAGGAAGACTGGACAGAGAGGGAGAAGGGGCCAATGAAGGTACAGTATTTACTATGGGATTTAACTCCTGAAAGGCCTCCCAGTAGCTTCAGGTCTGCTCAAGAATCCTTCATGTCCTGCTGGTTTGCAGTGAGTGGCTCACAGCTTCAAGGCCTCCTCTGCCAGATAGAGAACTATTTCAACCATCCTGCCTCTATTTTGGACTGTAGCAATGCAGACAGGAAACCTGACCCCATTTTCAGGTTCTAAAGAGAAATTCTAAGTACCTGAAAGACTGAGGAACGTGGTGGCTTTTATTTAAGATGGGGAGCTAGAGAGCACATACCTGGACTTGGGCCTGCAGCAGCACCAAATTGCACCAAGAGTTCCCTTTATTTTCTCTCGCATCTCTGTTTCTCCTTTTCTCTCTGCTGGATTAGCCACGGGGACTCCAAGTTCTTCATTGTGTGGTCCTGGTACCAAGATTCTCCTGGGAATTATAAAGCTATTCACCTTCTACATCGAGCACTTCTTATTTTTTCCCCAGCAAAGTTAAGTCATCCTTAAGAGGAGTCAGGGTGCTAGCTCTTAAATATATTTTAGTCATCCCTTTGTACATTAAATGCTCTTTCTTGGAGACTGCTCCTGACGTGGCGTTCACCGTGCTCTCAGCTGGCCTCCTGAAGTTCTGCCCTGCCTTCCCCACCAGGTACAGTTCAGGAGCTGCCTACCTCAGGGTGATAGGTTATCTTCTAGTTGCTTTATTCCTTTCCCTTTTACATTTAGAAAATATAATTTGAATACATAAACTTCTCTGTGGCCACAGCTTTATTTGCAACCCACAGGTTTTGTTATGGCATATTTTCATTATCATTCAATTAATAAAATTCTGATTCCCATTGCCACTTTATCTTTGACTTACATAATGATCAGAAGTATGTTTTTAATATCCAACTATTTGGTAAAATATTGGTTATATATTTTTTAATTTCTTGCTTATTCGGAGTCTTGTTTTATAACCGGAATATAGTCAATTTTATAAATGTGCCATGTGCACCTAAAATTTTCTGCATAATATATATATATTCCATCAGTGTTGTTGCAGTGTTTTATGTAAATTTAGGCCAAAGTTTTTAATGTTGGTATTCAGATCTTCTCTAATCTGCTGATTTGTTGTTGTGGTTCTATGTTACTGATCTAGGTAATTTAGATTTTTCTATTTCTACTTAGTTTTTTTGGAATTTCCCTTCATCTATTGCATTGAAGTTTAGATTTATAATATATTCCTTGTAAAGAAGCAGTGGGTTTTATTATCCTGCCTTATCGCCAGTGATACTTTTTGCTTTCAAATTTATGTTAACATTAAAAAATCTTCTTCAATTTTACTTATTGTTGTTAGGACATAATTTTTGAATCCTTTAATTTTCAATCTGACTCTTGTCTCTTGTAGGTGGCATAGAATTACGTTTTTTGTTTTAATAATCCTTGTCCTTTGAGTATTTACAGTTAATGTATTTTCTTGTAGACCGTTTACTCCTCGTTTACTATCTGTCCCACCTTGTTATGTTCCTTTTGCTCTTCTTTCTTCCTTTTAGATTTCTTCAAATTCCATTTTCCCTTGTATTAGCTTGTTATTTTTACATAAGTAGCAGTTACACATGTACCATGACTTATTAGCTCTTTTACTGCTTCTCAAGCAATGCTGAGATCTTAAATATCTTTTACTACTTTTTCTCTTCCATTTGTTTTAATGCATTTTAATTTTTGATATATTTTATTATTACTTTTTTGTGCTGTTAGGTTTTATTTAGGTTTATCCACTTATTTATTCCTTCTGTTATACATAATTCTTTATAAAGTCCTCATTTTCGTCTATGATAATCTTCCTTCAGCCTGCGGGTCTCCCTGTATAATTTAATTCAGTCAGTTCTGATGAGAACATATTTTCTAAATTTTGTTTGTCTGCAAATTTCCTTATTTCATCTTTCCTTCCAAACAACATTTTCTCTGCCTCTAGAATTCCCAATGGGCAGTTCTTTTCTTTAGCACTTAAAAATGTTATTCCATTATTTTCTAGTATCCAGTCAGTTTCGTTGAGAAGAAAGCTGTAATCTTAATCCTATTGTTCCTTTGAAAGTAATCTCTCTCTTTTTCATCGGGCAGCTTTTAAGATGTCATGTTTTTCTTTGCTATTCATGAATTGTACTGTGGTGATCTCAGGTGTGGTTTGCTTTGGATTTGTTCTTGTTGCATTTTTTAGTGCTTATTGAATTTATGGCTCCATATATTCTTTTTAGTTTTAGAGAACTCTCAGCTGTTAATATTTCTGAAATATTGTTTTCATCCCAATCTCTCTCTCCTTTTTTCTTTGGACTCCAGTTTACACATATGATAAAAAATATTTACTGTGGCCCATGTGTCTCAAATGCGCTTTTGTCTACTTTTTATTCTTTTCGTTTCCCATGCTTTAGTCTTAATATTGTTACTGCTCTATCTTCCAGTTCACTTACCTCTCTTTACCTGTGTCCAATCCAGTACCGAGTTTTAAATTTCGTATAGTTTTTAATTCTATCAGTTCAACTTCAATCAGTTTATAGTTTCTAGTCGTCAAGTTAAGTTCTCCACCTTGTCATCTATTTTCTTGAACTTGATAATATTTACCAAAATATGTATGAACTTTAATGTTTAGGTCATCTATGATTCTGATTCTGTTTTGTTTTTTATTCTAATTCTCCTTTTCTTGGTAGTCTTGGTGGCTCTTCAGTGAATACCAGACTTGGGATATGACAAGTTGTATAGAATCTGAATGACATTACAGTTGCCCTTTGAACAACCTGGGTTTGAACTGCACAGATGCACTTATACATGGATTTTTTTTCAATAAGTAATACAGTACTACATGATGTGTGGTTGGTTGAATCCTCAGATTCAGAACCACAGATAAAAAGGGCCGACCATAAAGTTATATGTGGATTTTTGACTGCACAGGGAGTCAGTGTCTCTAACCCCTACATTGTTCAAGGGTCAACTGTATTTTCTTGAGGAGAGAATTTCCTATTCTTAGGTAGGGAGCAGAGGGGAAGATCACCTCAGTCACTGGACCAACTTCATACTCATTTTCCTTCTTTATAAGGTTCAATGTAGATGTTGCCTCAACCTTCCTTACACACACACACACACACAAACACAGACACACACACACACACATATGTAGAGATTTCAATGTCCTAATTCATATCATTAGTTTACCATTGGGCCACAAATCTTTCATAGGTTCTGAACCCCAATTTTGTCTCTTCAGCATTATGAACCAACTAAGTCTTTGCTTTGACTTCAGTTAGCTTTTGTTTGACTTCTTAGCATCTTGCCTTGTCTACCTATTATACATGGAAAATACTGCAAGGGAACACTGTTGCTGAATCCAGCTCCGTTCTCTGAATCTTTACTCTCTCTGTGATTTTGGTCCTTAAAATTCTAGCTGCCTTGTTATTTCTCAATTCCAATTCTGGTTTCCTTAGTCCTATGACATTGTCCTAAGATCTGCTGGCTTTTCTACCTCTTAGGAGCCACATTTGGTTTCTCAGCCTTTTGCTCTTCATCAGTAGTTTCTAAATGACTGGGCTAGAAAAGCATGTGCAGAATATTGTTCTCACTTCAGTGAGTTTCTTTCTCTATTTTACTTTTCTAGGTCATGGCTACCTCAGTAGCTTTCTAACGCTCACAGTCAAATGTTGCTTATGATTTATCTGGCCTTTCTAGTATGTTTTCCTAAGGTAAACTGATATAGTTGGAAACAGAAGTTCGTACCCACCATTTAAAAAATGCTGTTTTGTCTTTCTATGAATTCTCTTTTCGTCCCATCTTCTGTCACTTTTTCCCACCAAAAATTCCCATTCTCCCAGATAGATTATTTTAAGATTAAAAATTATTATTAAGCTAATATGTTAATTTTGAAAGGAATTAATTTTGCTTTGAACAAGAACACAGATTGGTGAATGGAATATGGAAGATTCCTTAAGACCTTTTTCATCTCTAAGAGTAGTATCCAACCATCGGTACCATAATAAGTTTGCCAACAACGGAAGAAAGCAGTCTTTATAAAATCAGCATTATTCAGTAATCTCAAAAACTGCTTCACTTTCCTGCTCATGCCACCAATTTCCAAATGTTCAATAGGAGCAGAGAATCATGGGACGGGATGTGGAGAAATGGCCTGTCATAGTAACTATAAATATTGGAAGAATGGAATTATAAATAAAGAGGGTTTTCTATGAATATATTTGAAGTGTTTGTTCCTACAGAACTTCTAGAATAAGACTCAAAAGTTTAACATAGAAACACCTCTTAATAAGTATGAAAATCACTAAAATTTATCTCATAATACTTTTTTCTTTTGTGTTATGTGATTGTCAGAGTCACACAAAACTATTTTTATCTGGACGTCGCAGATCTTCTTATTTTTACTATGGGATCAGTTACCCTACATTTTTGAAATTTGGCAAAATAGTTAAAATTGGAACATTTCCCCAAAATCCAGGGCATATGACTTACATTTCTGTAGAAGGCAATATTATATTTCTGTCTAGTTCTGGGGTAAACATTTTCATACCTGCCAATCCAATTTGACTAATGTATCATTTTTCCAGTGCATTAGTGTAAAGTAAATGGTAAATTCAGTCAAACAGTCATTTCATACATCAAAAAGGAAAATCAGTCAACACAACTGTCTGACTGAAATGAATGAAGAAAACAAATCAAGGCAAACAACTGTCCCAGTAGACTTGTATAAATACAGTAGTGGTGTCATGTGCAGAATTAATCTTCCCTCACCCTTAACTGGAGAACACTCTGCCAGCCAATTCAGTCACTCAAATGATACTGAATTATAATATTCCAGTTTCATTTACTCTCAGTTACTGCTGACTGCCCTTCCTTCTCCTTCATCTGTTCATCAGTGGAGAATGTCAGAGCAGGAGAATAGTAATATTGGCATATTGTAATGTACTGTCTTGAATTCTACAGCTTCAAAATTCTTAGGATAACTCAATGATCTTAAAGAGTCTGGTGCAGAAAGGATATGTGAATTAAATTGCAGACCACTGTGTGACCCTTCCAGCACTAACACCCCTTATTCCTGGTTCTAATATATCATACAATACTCAAGAGGAAGGTTTTGAGTGGTCAGCAGAAATATGGCTCCAAAGCAGCCACATGGAAAAGAAATGTTGTCATCTCTGATCCACTTTAAAGTTGACTTGTCTTTTACTCATAAACCAGATTCAGTGTGAATTCTGTTCTGCTAAATGTTAGAGAATCTATTGGAGGAGTGTGGCCAATTCTTTAGAATTTTTTTACTCTCTAACTTTTTGGTTTTTTTAACATCTTTATTGGAGTAGAATTGCTTTACAATGCTGTGTTAGTTTCTGCTTTATAACAAAGTGAATCAGCTATACATATACCTATATCCCCATATCTCCTCCCTCTTGTGTCTCCCTCCCACCCTCCCTACCCCACCCCTCTAGGTGGTCACAAAGCACCGAGCTGATCTCCCTGTGCTATGTGGCTGCTTCCCACTAGTTTGTGTTTTACATTTGGGACTGTATATATGTCCAAGCCACTCTGTCACTTCATCCCACCTTACCCTTCCCCCTCCCCATGTCCTCAAGTCCATTCTCTACATCTGCGTCTTTATTCCTGTCCTGCCCCTAGGTTCTTCAGAAGAATTTTTTTTTCAGATTCCATATATCTGTGTTAGCATACGGTATTTGTTTCTCTCTTTCTGACTTACTTCATTCTGTATGACAGTCTCTAGGTCCATCCACCTCACTGCAAATAACTCAATTTCATTTCTTTTTATGGCTGAGTAATATTCTACTGTATATATGTGCCACATCTTCTTTATCATTCATCTGTCGATGGACACTTAGGTTGTTTCCATGTCCTGGCGATTGTAAATACTGCCACAATGAACATGGTGGTACATGTCTCTTTTCGAATTATGGTTTTATTAGGGTATATGCCCAGTAGTGGGATTGCTGGGTCGTACGGTAGTTCTATTTTTAGTTTTTTAGGGAACCTCCATACTGTACTCAATAGTGGCTGTATCAATGTACATTCCCACCAACAGTGCAAGAGGGTTCCCTTTTCTCCACACCCTCTCCAGCATTTATTGTTTGTAGATTTTTTGATGATGGCCATTCTGACTGGTCACAGAAAGAACTTTGGCATGTTGTTCATCATCTAACTTATCCTAACATGCAGACATTTATGAGAGTAAAGTCATGTCTTTGCCAGAGTGGGTTGCTTATCTGGGCAACTGGGTCAAATCAAGAAGGGCAAATGTAGGCTGCCAGAGTAAATAAGGAGAGGAAAAACAAAAAGAACAAGCCATATCATTCATCAGTGATTTTCCCCCCAATATTCTTAGACTCCACCTATCTCCATCTTACTGGTAACACAGGAACTAGACTGAACAATCAGGTAAAAGGTCTCTACAGAAACTGAGGTAATATAGAAAATTTAAAAAAAAACCATAAAATTGTATATTTTCTTCCTAGGGCTAATTGAGATGATACTTCAATAATAACATAAGATCAGGTGAAGTCTAAAGAAATTTTAGAAAACCTGGATACAGTAAGAAAACATCTGTTCGCCAGCATCCGAATGTTAGAGAGACACCAAGACATGTGGGCCAAGTTCTGGAGAGAAGGGAAACACAGATGCAAGCTTGACATTTGGTGCAGCTTTTCTCCTTGGGGCATTTGCTGATTCAAATGTTGCAGCCTAGGAGCTGAAAAGCCAAGGAGTTCAAAAGACTGTAACCACAGAAGCCAAACGGCAAGAGCTGAAGCTAAAAGCAACAACTAATGGAATGACAAGCTACACGTATCCTTAGTCTCACAGGGCTGGGGGAACCATTACATTTAAAGCCTAACAAATACAAGGGTAGTTGGGAATAGGGAGAATCCAAACTTTCACGTGGTAATCCCAAAGGGCAACACCCATAGAGGAAGGAGAAGACAGAAATAGAGCACCCTTCACACAGACTGAAAAAACAGCTTTGAATGAGCTGAATGAGAATGGACTAAGGTTTCCAGTCCCTATGGTAACTGTCTGCCATGGGCAAAAGGAAATCTTTTCAAGAGAACGATAACAACATCCAGAATATGGAGGTATCTTTATAGTTTCCTAAAATAAGTTAAGCCCAATTTTAATAGAAAAAATAATTGGACATACCAGGAAAAAGACTAAATGATCAAAAGCTCAAAAAAGAAAGAAAGATAGATAGAAAAAAGACAATATAAATAGACACAGGAGGACAAGAGTTAGCAGGCATTGGTTAAAAAACAAAACACAACAACTATGATTAAACAAAGAAAATAGACACATGGCAAATAAGCATAAGAAAAGATGCTACACATTCCATGTCATCAGGGAATTTTAAATTAGAATAACGAGATACCACTACACACCTATTCAAATAGCTAAAATCCAAATAATGAAATACCAAAGTTGTTGATGATGCAGAACAACTGAAATTCTCATTTGCTGCTAGCAGGGTACTTGGCAGTTTCTTACAAAACTAAACATACTTTTACCATACAGTGATCTAGTAATCATGCTCTTTGGTATTTACCCATAGGAACTGAAAAGTTATGTCCGCATAAAAACCTGCACATGGATGTTTATAACAGTTTCTTTCATAATTGCCAAAACTTGAAATCAACCAAGATGTTTTTCAATAGGTGAATGGATAAACAAACTATGGTATATCGGTATAAAGGAATAGCATTGAGCAATAAAGAGAAAATGCTATGAAGCCATGAAAAGACATGGGAGAAGCTTAAATGCATATTGCTAAGTGAAAAAAAGCCAATCTGCAAAGGCTACATGCATATTATATGATTGCAGCTATATGAAATTTAGGAGAAGGCCAAAGTGTGGAGACAGTCAAAAGATCAATGGTTGCCAGAGGTTGCGGGGAGGGAGAAAAGGATGGGTGAAGCGTGGAATTTTAAAGGCAAAGAGACTCCTGTGTATGGTTCTGTAATGGTGGATACAGGTTATTGCACATTTGTCAAAAATCATATAATGTACAAAACAAAGAGTGAAGTCTAATGTAAACCATGGACATTAGTTAGTAATAATGTATCAATATGGGTTCATTAACTATAACAAACATCTTAACGCTAATGTAAGATGTTAATAATAGGGGAAACTGGGTAGAGAGCTAAGGAGGTATGAGAACTCTGTCCTTTCTGCTTAATTTTTCTGTAAACCAGAAACTGCTCCGAAATAGTCTGTTAATTAAAAAAACAAATCTAGACCTGCATGCATAACTTGCACGTAACTCCAAGCACAGCAGCATTATTCATAAGAGCCCCAAAGTGGAAATAACCAAATGGCCATTTACTGTGAATGGATAAATGAAACATAGTAATATCCACACCATGGAATATTATTCAGCCATAAAAAGACATCAAGTACTGATGCATGCTACAACATGGATGAACCTTGAAAACATGCTAAGTAATTGTATGATTCCATTTGTATGCAATGTCCAGTCTAGACAAATCTGTAGAGACAAAGTATATTAGTGGCTGCCTAGGGTTTGGAGAAATGGGGGAGTGAGTGACCTATAATAGATTCTTTTTCTTTTGGGGGGTGGATGAAAGTTCTAAAATTGATTGTGGTGGTAGATGCATAACACATTAAATTGTACACTTTAAATAATATGGAAAGTAAATTATATCTCAATGAAACCATTATTTAAAATTATGATTAATGTATTAAAAGAAGGGCAACATGTACAATTTAAGCAAAAATTATCTGTGAAATGCAACCAAAAGAAACTTCTAGAATTAAAAAAGTTGAAATTAAGCACTCAGAAGATTGGTTGAACAGTACCTTAGTCAAACAAAAGAAAGGAATACAAATGTCAATTAAAAAATAACTACACAAAAATTTGGAGGGAAAATGATGGAAAACAGAGAAATAAGTACTTAAGACATATAGAGTATATGTAAAACACTGTGTCTAGCCAGCCCCAAGTCACACAGCCTAGGAAGGAGACACACAGCCTACCTGAATCACAAGGACTTCTCCAAAGTAAAAATGAGGTTCTGAGGCCAGAAGTGGAAGGAATGAATTACAAAGGAAAAGAACAATGGTAAACTATAATGTAGATATACATCGGTAAATACATAGGTTCCCTGGGGTTGTGATCTGGTACAAACAATAAAAAGAAAAAAGATAAGACTCATAGTAGAGGCTGCTAGATTCTGCTGAGGAAAATGTCCAGGGAGGGAAGAGTTGATTTATTTCACTATTTTTTTAGAGTCCACATATAAGTGACATCATGCACTATTTGTCTTTGTCTTATTTCACTTAGCATCGTGGCCTCCAGTTTTATCCATGTTGACTTAAATGATAGGATTTTCTTCTTTTTTAAGGTTGAATAATATTCTATTCTATATATATACCATATTTCCTTTATCCATTAATCTACTATGGACACTTAGGTGGTTTCCATACCTTGACTCTTGTGCATAATGCTACAATCAACATGGGAGTACAGATATCTCTTCAAATTGTGATGATATTTCCTTTGGATATATACTCAGAAGTGGGAGTGAGGAAGAACTTATGACACAAATCGACCATATGTAAAAGATGTTGTAGGAATGAAAAAGTCTGAACACCTAGAAAGAGTGTGGAGTATTTGGAAAGGTCATTGTTCAAGGTCATACATAGTTTAAAGTTATGACATTTCAGTGAGCCTGTGTGCATGAAGGCTTGCTTATATTTTGGGATTTGAATACAGTGCAAAGAAGTGATGCTAAATTTTCGATCAACATCAAAAAAAGGGTGGAAATGTTTTTTTCTTTGATTATGAAACTGCAGGAAAGGCAAGCCTAGAATTCTAGGCCCACTAGAATTTTCCCTGATGATAGTGCTAATTTAGGAGAAGAAGAAGGATCCAAGGCTATAGAACAATTTTGAAAGCAAAATAAGACTGCCGAGTCTTCACCCAGTGTATGAGATTAAGTTTTAATGGCATATGATGAAGTGGCCATGACACAGCCGGCAGAGCTCGTTGAGTTGTGGAAAATGGCTCTTGAAGCTACAGGAAATGGACAGTAGACATAGAAAAAGAGCAAGGTAAATCCCAAAGAGTGGAAGGACAAAATTAATCAAGAGAAAAGTCAAAAATAGAGAAGAAAAGCAGTAAACGTGACAAAGAAAACCAAAAGCTTGCTCTTTACAAACACCAATAAAATAAGCAATATTTGGCAAATATGATAGAGATGGGACTAGCTATAAAACAGAGAGAATTTTTTTTTAATTACAAAAGAATACTATGGTAGCTTTATACCAACACATCTAAAAATCTGGACAAAGTGGCTGATTATGATTAGTTATATGCAGCCATTATTTACTCCTGTTTTGAGTAGAGAATACAAGAAGCTTTATGAAAATAGAAAACATAATCAAAGATATACACCTTAGAAAGACATCAGTTATTTTCCAATGTATATAAAAAATTAGAAGAGTCCTAATATGAAAATCAGATATGGGGCTTCCCTGGTGGCGCAGTGGTTGAGAGTCCGCCTGCCGATGCAGGGGACACAGGTTCGTGCCCCGGACCGGGAAGATCCCACATGCCACGGAGTGGCTAGGCCCGTGAGCCATGGCCGCTGAGCCTGCGCGTCCAGAGCCTCTGCTCCGCAACGGGAGAGGCCACAACAGTGAGAGGCCCGCGTACTGCAAAAAAAAAAAAAAAAAAAAAAAAAAAAAAAAAAAAGTGAGTGACAACTTAAATGATATATGGAATATTTTGCTGACTTACAAGGGCATGCATAATTAAATATGACCCAGTTGAAATGTTAACTTTATTTTAATGTGTATGTTGGGATGGAGTCTTCAAGGTGCCAGAAAACAAGCATTCATCCATCCTGTTTGGAACTGCAGCACACAGACACCTTCAGTTACCAGTTCTGTTCATGCCACAGAATCATCTTCAGAAAACATACTGTTTTTTATGGACCTGGTATATATCTTAATTAGTTTGAAGAATTCCCCAAATACCTGTTAATATGTAGTGCTCCAATTCCAATCTTGCCACGTCCTGTACCAGTGACACAGCACATAGGAGTTTCAATTCTCTTTCTTTCTCTGGGTTGTTCAGAACCCAACGAAAGAACAATGGAATGGCATCAAAGAGATCAGGGTTCTTGTCCCAGATTTACCATAAAATAATAGTGTCCTCTTGGGAAAATTATAGTTATTCTAGGCCCTTTCCCTTTCTTTACTTTGACAGAGCTTCACTAGATGACCCCAAGTAACATTGCACTCTTTCAGTAGTAGCTTAGATGTTACTGGTTTTCTGAAACAAATGAAGACAATGACACATGAAACTGTGCAACATCTCTGTAACTATGTTTTCTTAGAGTTGCCTCCATTTTACAGATGATAAGATGGCTGAGCACAGAAGTAGATGTCTTGACCAGAGGTTGCAGAGTAGATGGAACTGAACCACAAGTTTCCTTCTTTCCTGAAGCTCACTTAGCCAAAACATAGGCTTCTGAATATTAAGCTGTAAAGCATATTATCAGTATGCTTTAAAAGAAGAGGTTCTTCTAGGATTTCCAATTAATAGCAGGAGGTTTTGAAATTCTTCAAAGATCATCTAATTTTGTGAGATTTACAGCTCAATTTTCCTGTCAAGCAAGTTGTATTAGTGCCAATCATCTGAGCTGCTGGATGCTTCTCTGAACTTCTTGAAGTTTTCTTCTTGCTATCTGAAATTCATGCCAGATAAGCCTTTTTCTAGAGCGTATATACAGACTTGTGTATTTTTATACAGAAAAGCAATGCAGTGAGTCAGGACGGGGGTTAAGCCCTCATTCTCAGAGTGGTATTGAGCTCCTGGTGAAATATAATCATCATTTCCTCAGAATCGAAAAGCAGTTATCTCTAGTTTTTAATCCCATTAACTATTTATACATTTATGTATGATACATGTATTTATTGTACCTACTAGGTGTGTTCTCTTTGGGAAGTACAAAGCTCTTTGAGATATAGGTTGTTCATTTTTTTGTTTTCCCACAAATACTGTGACCTTTTGAGCAGGAAGGTCTATATTTTACTAACATCTAGAACCAGCAGTTAACACGGTGTCTAAGATGTAGTCAATAAATATGAAATACATAAATGAACACATTTTTAAGGAAGGGCCAGGAAATGAACAAATAGAAATTTTTCATTTTCAGTCACAAAGCAACCAGAGACATAAAAATGATACAGACAACGAGTGCTACGGTCATTCAAATAAGGCATAGAATAGATACAACAAGGATCTCCTTATTGGCACAGGGAACTCTACTCAATATTTTGTAATAACTTATAAGGGAAAAGAATGTGAAAAAGGAATCACTGTGCTGTACACCTGAAAGTAACACAACATTGTAAATCAACTATACTTAAATTAAAAAACAAACAAACAGACAACAACAACAACAACAACAAAAAAACCGAAAGAGGTCATAGAAGTTTTTATGAGATTCCATAAGAGAAGCCAAATGAGGACGGGAGAGATGGCTTTTGAATCAATTCAGAGGAGAGGTCACAGAGAAACTTGTCTTTGACCTGAACTTGAGTTTCCATTAAGATTGCAACTCAGGGATATTACAGATGAAGGTAATCACATAAACTTACTACACTGAAACTTGCAGAGGTTATGAGTGTTGTTCAAGATCCCAAAGCAAGTGCATTGTGGAATCAGAATTTTAAGTGAGACCTAATGAACTAAAAACAAACAAACAAACAAAAAAACCTTTTCTGTGATAACATGTTGCCTTTGAAGTCGTTATTTTGGTGGGTTGGTAGAAAGTGGTTCCAGTGTTTCTGGCAGCAATGACTAGTTCTGTCCTCCCCGCGGCCCCCCACCCCCGAGTTGATCCTCAAAGTTTCCTTTAGAATGGACTTGCTAAAATGCAGACATGCAAGTATTCATGACGCCTGTGTCCAATCATTTCTCCTGCCATTGCCTACTTCACTTCTGGATTATATGAACAATTCACTGTCTTCATTTATGCTTTTCCCTCCTCCAAGAATTCCTTTCTCCCTATGGGGCACCTGGGAAACCCACTTCATTTTTCAAACCTCAGTTTACATATTATGTCTTTTGTGCAGTCTTCTTTTTAGTGTTGTGATCACATGCTCCTTTTTGCTACCCTTGCACTTCTGCATGCCTGATTGTTGCACTCGCTACACTGTATTGTGATTGTGTTGTTTACATATATCTGTGTTCTCCTGGGCAACGTTCCTTGGGGCCAGGGACTACCGTTTTTCATCTATTGATGTTGCCTTAGCATGTTACTTGTTGCGAAGTAGTTAGTTATAAAAATGAGATTTGTTTAAATTGAAAATTGTTATGTACATATTAGTTATTATCATTTACAGATATAACAGGAAAAAATATTAACGCTGGTGCTGAAAGTTCACTTCTAGTAAATGATGGTGGTACTTGACTTCACTTATGTTATTTTCCCCACTATTTTATATCTTTCTACCCGATATCTCTTCTTTATTTCCATCTCTTTCTTTATTACTAAACCAAGAAAAACAGGGATGAGGGTAGGGCTAGGCCATACTTGGCTGGAATAGTAAAGAAATTGTGTGGGGGTTTTGGTGAGAAAATCCTGAAGCATACAGGTCTGCATCTTCCTTTTATTTTTATTTTTTTGCGGTACGCGGGCCTCTCACCGTTGTGGCCTCTCCCGTTGTGGAGCACAGGCTCCGGAGGCGCAGGCTCAGCGGCCGTGGCTCACGGGCCCAGCCGCTCCACGGCATGTGGGATCTTCCCGGACTGGGGCACGAACCCGTGTCCCCTGCATCGGCAGGTGGACTCTCAACCACTGCGCCACCAGGGAAGCCCCTGTTTGAAGTTTTTTGATAAATTAGATTTGATAACACAGTTTTATAAAAACTTAGTTTGGACATTTCTGAACCTCTTTTTTTGTTTCCTTATGTAAGAAAGCTGCTTGTTTAGGGTTAATACTAATTCAATGGGGGTAAGATTTACACAGGACCAACCCTAACATTCATAGTGTGTGGCACAGGAAACAACTTTGAATGGCCATTTCAAGGAACAATATACTTAAGTGTATACAATGAGTAAAATGGATGAACTACACAAATTTATGAGTTGAAAACCATAGAATCATAGAATTTTCTCACTGTAAAGGCTCTTACTTTTCCAACTGCTTAACTTCAACCTCTGTTAAAGCACTTCAGTAACAGGGAGTTCTTGAGTTTAAAATGCAGTCGCTCCATTTTATAGTTGAAAGGTTCTACTTGTCAAAATATTCATACTTTTATCAACCTAAACCTGTCTACTTGGTCTGAAATCTTCAGTGTGGGACAGTCTAAACCCTTTTTCATAGGACAACTCCTAAAATAGTTTAGAGCGACCACCTACTTCTCTCCTGGTCTTGCTTCATGTCATCTATTCCCAGTTCCTTCAATTACTTCTTATTTTAGATTCCAGACACTTTACTGAATTCATCACTTTCTTCAGTATAATAACTCATTTGCTGAATGTGATATTTTAAGCCTAAAAGGATTTGTTTTCTGTAAAGAATTAAAACATAAAATGTCCAATCAACCAATAATTCTTCACCTAACATGATTCATATACACCAATTGATAAGGAAAATTTAAAAATTCAAATTACTTCATTCTTAAAGAGTGATCATAGTATGTCCTTATTTATAATGTACAGGAAACATGAATTTTCTTTCTGTGCATCTATAACAGTGCCCTCTTGCAGGGTACAGAGGATCCTCCATTGATGCTGCCTAATGATGTGTATGTGATATC
Organism: Mesoplodon mirus; assembly: GCF_964341445.2. Lineage (NCBI taxonomy): Eukaryota > Metazoa > Chordata > Mammalia > Artiodactyla > Ziphiidae > Mesoplodon > Mesoplodon mirus. Next base: position 465,982 of record NW_028295473.1, read on the forward strand.
CTGATATTTACTAAGAAGTTAGACATTCAGGAGGATTTTTTGTTCCCAGCAGACATACACATATGAATTTTTATTCTCTATTTTTGTGTGTTTCTAACTTTTATTATTCATCTATTGGCACTTAAGTGCATTCACCAAACTGCATCATAAACATCAAAGTAGATTACTTCACTTTTCCTTTTATGAGATTATTATACTTATCAACCAATATTTGAGCCCTTAATATGGGCAAATCATCCTAGCCTGTTAAGCACAGAGGTAAAGAGCATGGAGTTGAGAGGGCACACACCAAGATTTGAACAAATTACTTAATCTCTCTAAGTCTTCATTTTTGTATGTGAAAAATGAGAATAATTACAATGATTGAACTCATAAGGTGGATCGTAGAAAACATCTAGGTGCTACGTGCAAAGAGCTTGTTTGACTACCTGGCAAATATATCCATTCTTTATTAACATGATGGTGATGATGTTGATGGTGATGATGATGATGATGAAGCTACCAGCAGGTGTCCTTATTAGGTTGGTAAGGATGGTGAATAAGCCACAAGATCATGTCTGTGAACATTTGCATTCTAAGGCTACACTGCCTTTGCCTTCCCAACTCCGGCTCCACTCCTCATCTGTTTAAACATCTCCCAAGATAGCTCAGGTCTTCTCCTCTATGAAGCTATTCTGAACTACTCCTCTAGAATGAACTTAAAATACATTGCTTGCACTTATATTAATTTATATCAAGTACAAACTTCTGCAGTGGAATCACTCATCCTCCGTCAACCTTATATGGACCTTTACCTCCAACACTGATACCTAGCAAATCCTTCCACTACATTATAAATTATTAACCATAAGGTTTAGCATGTTCTCTCTTCCAAGGTATTTAGAACTTTAAAGGAGAAAGAAGCCTGCCCAAGTGGACAAAGCTAACACTTATCAAGCATGAGCTCCCAACATTTGCACCAGACAATTTCACATCATCTCATTATAAACTGACAATAATCTTTGTGAGGTTGGGGTCCTAACCTTCTTTTTACTGTGGATCCCTTTGACAATATGGAGTAGCCCATTTAAAGAGTCTTAAAATAACACTTTTAAATTCATAAAATATAATACATAGAATCTCAAAAGAAACTAGTTACTATGTTTTAAATGCAGTCATTAGACTATTTTAAGAACCAAATTTGTGATATAGAAACAAATGGGTATTTAAACTCATTAAATAAGAAGATATAACAGAGACTCTATTAACTACTATACTTAAAAATAGTGATGTTGGGGAGATGGGTTCACAACTCTGATACATGTGTACTGAAATTGAACAATTAAATAAATAGATGGTGGATGGTGGTAGCCACATTTCTCAATATTGAAGTATGAATTTACAGATAAACAAGAGGAGAAGGCTAAACTAATCTCAGAGTTAATGGATTATAGTTGCAGACATCAGTATACACTCAGCTCAATATAGATATAGATAGTTATATATAGAAATATTTACTGATATGTGTATATACATGGGTTAGTATACATATATATTTCTTTGTTCTCTCAGTTAAGAGAACCTAATCAAATAATAGCCCATTAGCAACAGCACATCTAGAGCCCAGATCTTGGTTTCTATTGCTACTCTCCAATAAAAGGAATCAGGGCTCCTCAGAGAAATGACTGATTCTAGGACTGGGGCAGGAAATACACAAAATGAGCCTGGAGCATCTTGTGGTACCAGAAAGTCAGGAAGTGTTAAACACACACACACAAACATGCATGCTAAACACAGATACACACAGATACACAGACACACACAAACTCACACACCCCAAAGGGAGTATGTCAAAGGAGCGCAGTCGCCAAAAGCAAAAGCTCCCAATGGCCAAAGCTGGAACAATTCAAACAACAAAATAAAGTAGTATTGGATTATAACCCAAAGGATAAAATAGATATCCATGAGTCTATACTGATATAAATAAATGTCAATAATTGAATAAATTAATGTTTAGGGGGAAATAGACAAATCTGTGTGGAAGAATTCCAAATACTTTATGTACATACTCTGTCCTCAAGGAGGTGGATCATAACTCTCCACTCTTTGGGTTTGTGCTTCACATAGTGACTTCCTTCCAACAAGTGTAGTGTGGAAGGGGTGGAGGAGTAACTTTACAGTGGAGAAATCTGAGACACTACCTCAGCCAGGTTATCAAGGTCAACATCAACAGGCAAATCACATTGATAGCATGTACCCTTGATAAGATGTTATAAAAGAGGCACTTTATCTGGTTGTCCTCCCAATAAACCATAATCCCAGTCTTACCATGAGAAAAGCATTGGACAGTTTACATTAGTGAGGTATGCTACAAAACACTTGATCACTGCTCCTCAAAACCATCAAGGTGGGGGCTTCCCTGGTGGTGCAGTGGTTGAGAGTCCGCCTGCCAATGCAGGGGACACGGGTTCGAGCCCTGGCCTGGGAAGATCCCACATGCCAGGGAGCAACTAAGCCCGTGAGCCACAAATACTGAGTCCATATGATGCAACTACGGAGGCCCACGCGCCTACAGCCCGTGCTCCACAACGAGAGAGGCCACTGCAATGAGAGGCCGGCGCACTGCAACGAAGAGTAACCCCCGCTCTCCGCAACTAGAGAAAGCCCGCACGTAGCAACGAACACCCAACACAGCCAAAAATAAATAAATTAAATAAATAAAATTTAAAAAGAAACTGTCAAGGTTATCAAAAACAAGAAAAGCCTGAGAAACTACCATAGCCCAGAGGAGCCTAAGGGGGCTTGATAACTAAATGTAATGTGGTGTCCTGGATGGAAGCCTGAAATGGAATTAAGGGCACTAGGCAAAAGCCAAGGAAATCTGAATAAAGTACAGACTCTGGTTAATATAATTGTATTAATATTGGCTCATTAATTGTAAAAAAGGTACCACACTAGTGTACGGTGTCAATAATAGAGGAAATTGGGAATGAGATATATAAGAACTCTGTATTATCCCCTTAATTTTTCTGTATATCTAAAACCATTCTAAAATAGATATAGTCTATTAGATAAAACAAAAAAGGTAATGATGATTTGATTGTAACATCAGACTAGTGATACTTTGAGATGTCTATAAAAACTGCCTTAGGAAATTGTCTGTGGAATCTGCTGGGGATATAGTCACAGGTACTCCTAATGTTATCGTGGTTTGTTGTCTGCATTTAGATTTAAAGGACATGCTAAATACTAAATTGCAGCTAGAGGTTAGTGAAATTAAAGATGTAATATTCCCATCCAGATTCCACATACACTTTGATACATATTAAGAATCCCCTGCTCTTTGGTGAGGTCTAATTTTATGAAAGTGAAACTCAGAGAGATGAATTAGGTTGTTCCAGCTTTTAAAAAGCCCGCATTCTAGGGTCAAGAATTCTTACTGAGCCTTGTTGAAACTGTTTGCTACACTACCTCCTAATTTTGGAACTGCTAAACAGAGAGTTGGGAACTCTTCCTAGATTAAAAGTACTGCCTTGGCCTTGTGCAATTATACTGTTTAGGTTGCTGGACAAATCCAAGGATAAAACTGGCCTGGACCTAGTGATGGGCAATTCCAAAAGCAAACTGAATGTGAGAAGTTCACTCACAGAGAACCCTAGTGTCAAAGAGCCTCTCTACTTGGGAATGGTTCAACGCTGGGAAAATAAACCCTGTTTCAGCTGTTAAGAGAGCACATCCTTGGCCTTTTTTCCCCCTTAAGTCCAGAAACTGATGATCTGGTCAGCTTAGGAGAGGGAGGGAGGGAAGGAGGGAGGGAGGAAGATGAGACAGAGAGAGAAACCTGTTAATAGCTGGTGCCAATTTAAAGAGAGAAGGAAAGGGCTTATTATATACGTATATGCTAATATTATTCTTAAAGCCAATTCTGATAAATCCTTCGGGAAAGAAAGAGATGCAGTCATCTGTTAATGTGGCTTCAGCTTGTTTGTTTCCAAATGTTACAGCTGTCACCAGACCAGGCATTCCACTTGGGGCAAGGCCAGGGGGTTAGAGGGGGAACATCTGTCCACTAAGGACACCACTAAACAGCAACAAAATCTTGGGGCAACCCCTCTCTCTTTCCTCGAGTGCTTTTGCTAGCCGGTCCTACTTCCCTGTCAGAAGCCATCCTGGAGCCATTGCACCGTGACAAAGTCATGAGCAACGGAAGGCGAAACTGCAAGGCAGCGCCGTGCCAGGAAGGTGGACTACAGCTCTGTTGTTATGTTTTATGATAATAAATTTACATACAGGGGCAATTTTGGGGGGATGTTGCTCCACGTGAAAGAAAAATTCCTCTAGGACTCCCCCTCCTGAAACTACCACAGAATGGGAAGTACCCACTAAAGCCCGGGGGAAATGGGTAAAGAATTAAGAGCCTGGAACTAAGGGGATGTTTTTATGAAAAACACCCTCTAGTATGGAGTTATGGCCATGGGCCGGAGTTCCTGATGACATAGGAAATTTATGGTTCTATTATAAAGGAAGATTAATTATAGAAAAGCAAATGACTAGAGCAGAATTGGTTGCCAGGATAGGGAGAAAACACTGTCTCAGTTGAAGGAAACAACGAGAAAGAGCATGCAGGTACATTGTAAATATTTTCATGGAACCATTGTAATAGGTTGCGCATGCAAGAAGAGAAATAGGAACAAGTAGCTCCAACTTTTACAATTGAAATAATCATATAACTGCTTGGCTTGGTTACTAAGAAATAACCTGTGATTAATGGGAACTTGGGGAAATATTTTAATAGGACATCTAGAAACTAGGGGATATTTTTTAAAAAAAATCTTTATAGAACATTTTGCGGTTTGATTGTGCTAAGATTGTTTGGCCACGTACCTGGTAATGTAATCAACTACAATATATAAACCTGTGATTGTGAAGAATAAAGACATAAGAGAAACATGCAATGCTGATACTTTAAGAAGTGTAGTAGAATTATTTCCTTCACCGACGCTATCCATCCCTCGGGTATCCCTGGACTCGCTGGAGCTGGACTCCGGCACACGTTCAGCATAAAAAGAGCCTATCCAGCAACGGAGTGGGGTCACCTTTTGCGGCGGTGTCCGGGCCCGGTTAGGCCGGAACACCCCTCCCCCGCTCCCACCCCTTCCCGCCCGCTTCACGAACTGGGGCTTCTCGGCTCGCCCTAGAGGCTCTGCGCTCTGGGGAGGCCGGAACCTCGCCTCTCCGCTTCCCCCTCTCGCCTGCCTGCCCCGCCCCCCCACCCCCACCCCGCGCCCAGCGCCGCGCCGGGTGCGCTGGAGAAGCTCAACACGTGTCAATTGAATTGAACTGCTGCGGGCGCAGGCTCTACGCCGCCGCCGAGCTCCGATCAGCACGACGTTACCGAGTGGAAATTTATGGAGCGAACGGTGTAAGCCAAAAGTTGCTCCCTGCCAAGGAAAATAAAACGCGGGAGATAATCTCCCAAGGCAGGGGTGAGGGGCCAGGACAGACCCTCTAATCATCTGAGATGCAGACTGTGAAATGCCCGAGAACGGGGAGAAATTCTGGTGGATCTCCACTCCCCTACCGCCCCCACTCCCGCCTCCTTGTGCCCCACGGGCTGCCTCCTCCATCCCCCGCCTCTCCAAACAATTCCCACACAATCGAAACGTCCGGGGAACTCGGGCGCGGAGTTCTGGCGGAACGGCCACCGTTGCCCACGGTAGTGTTTTCAGCTAGCTCTTGACACCGAAATGGTAAAGGGCTTCTCCGGGAGGAAGGGGGGACCCAGGGTGGGGATGGGCACCGACGCGCACTCGCCAGGCTCTGCTTAGTCTCGGAGGGGACGCACGACCGGGAGAGCGCAGCGCTGGTGGCGAGAGGAGGCAGCGGCGGCTGCCGCTGGGGTTTGACAGCTTTGGCTGAGCCGAGTGCTAGGCGCTTTACGGTAATTGCGGTCCTCCACCGGCCTTCTGGGTAGCGAGGGGAGTCTCGGCGCGCGGCTGGGAGAGCCGCCCCCGCCGCCCCCCATCCCCTCGGCTCAGGATCAACGGGCCGCCCGCGCCGCCGCCGCCGCCGCCGCCGCCCAAGTCGGTCTCTCGCTCGCCCAGGACGCGCGCCCGGGCGGGGTGTGCGCAGCCAACTCGGTCCAAGCGGGGGAGGGGAGGACAAGGGGCGAGGGGGACGCCGCCCAAGTGGTCTGGGGTTCGGACCCAGATAGGCGAAACGCGCCGGGAATCGATGATGGCTGGGGAAACTCGGGCAAACCTTTCTGGGGGAATCACCCCTCCGACACCCCACCGCCCAGGCGCTGCAACGGAGGGTGAGCGGAGGGTGAGCGGAGGCTGGGGGAGCTCAAACTTGCGAGAGCTGGAGGCGGCGGCGGGCGGGCGGCTGGCTGTCGCCCGAGCGCTGCGCCTGCGGGCGGAGGGGAGGCGGCTGCTGGGAGGGAGGGGGAGGAGGAAGAGGAGGGAACCAGGGAGGGGGGACGCGTTGGGATCGCGGCGTGCGGCGGCAGACGGAGCCTGGGCTCCCAGCGGCGAGGGGAGGCAGAGCTACGCTCCTTGCTGAACGCGGACCGAGCTCGGCGGCAGCGGGGAAGACGCGCCGGAGCCCAGACCGCGACCAAGAGCGGGAGCGAGGCGGCAGCGGCGGCGGAGGGGGAGCCCGCGAGCTGCCGGGCGGGGAGCCCAAGCCGCGCTGTCGCCGCGCAGGGAAGACTTGGCCAACACACTCACACACACATACTCACACACCCAGCCCGAGCGGGCGCTCGCGGCTAATCGTCAGCATGGCGCTGGGGCTCCTGCCTGAGCGCGGGCGGCAGCAGCGGCGACGCGAGAGCTGCTGAGCCCGGCCGAGCCCGGCCCAGCCGCCGGAGCCCGGAGGATCGCGCGGGGCTGTCGCCACCTGCCCGGAGGCTTTGAGCCCGCCCCCGCCCCCACCCGGCCCAGAGCCCACCCCTCGGCGTGGCCGACCCCGAGGGCAGCAGCCGGCTGGCAGCAGACGGCGAGGGAGGCGAGCGAGCGCGGCGCCGCGAGCGGGTTGCGGGCAGCGGGGGACGGCAAACTTTGCTGTTCGCCGCGCTTCCCCGGCCCGGCCCCTTCTCCCATCGCCAACGTCGCCACCCCACTTTCCTCCAACCCCGCACACCTCTCCCCACCCACCCCACCTCCCGTCGCTCCTCCTCGCCGCCTCGACTCTGCTCCGGGGAAAACTTCAGAGCGCCGGATCGCAGGCTCCCTGCTTACTCCCCGGCTGGGGATTTCAGGTCAGTGCCCGGAACACCTTTCCCCGCGGAGGCCGCGCGGGCTGGCGGGCGTGCGTGCGGCGGGCTGCAGTCGGCCCCCTCCCTCGGGGCCCAGACTAGCGGCGGGTGGCTCCTCTGACTCTCTGGCGTACCCCTCGAAGCTTGTGCCTCGCGCTTCACTTTGGCTGCTTTGCTCGCGTTCGTTTTTATTTCCTAGCTGTAAGTTATTAAAAATGCAGCCAACCTAAGCGGCCCGGCGTGGGCTTCGGGGAGGGAGGGGCGCGGCGGGGGGGTGGGCTGCCGCCCCCCTGGGGGCTGGGAGGAGAGCAGGGAGTTCGCGGATTGGAAGTTTGCAGGAAGTGTGTGCCTGTGTGCGCGGGAGCGCGGTCGTCGCTGAGTGCCGCGAGCCGGGCGGGGGGGGGCGGGGGGGTGAGCTGGGCTGGAAGCTGGGAAGCTCGGCTCGGCGTTAGCTCGTTAGCAGGAAGGGGAGGGCGGCGGGTTCCCGTCTGCTTTCTTTTTCGACTCGGGAAACAACTGTAAAAACCTCCAGCCGCCGCTGCCTCGTCTCACCTCTCCGGGGGCAGCTCGTTCTTGCTCGTGGAACGACGGCGTGTGCGTGCGCGAGGGTGTGTGTGGCGGGCGCCCCGGGCCGAGCCGAGCTCGACCTGACGCCGCTGCCGCGCGACTCGGGAGAGGAGTCCCGGTTTTTTGTTTTTTTTGGCTTTTTTTGGATTGCTCCAAAGCGTGAATCACATGGATTTTTAAAAAATACTAGGAAATCGAGCAGAGCGAGGGGTTCCGACTCGGCCCGCCCGCCAGCCAGCCAGTCAGGTCAGACGCTTTGTTTTGTAAATGTTCTTTAAAAATTTTAATCTGCCACCCTGGTCCACCCCCACCTTCCCCGCGACGTCGTGGGGTTGGTTTTAAGTTTAAGATCTACCCCCAGGGGTGGGGGTAGGGGGTAGATCGTGCGGGGGCGGGGGCGGCGGCGGGCGGGGGGGCGAGACCTGGGTCCTCCTCTGGGTAGCGTGGAGTCTGGTGGAAAGCCCTGTAGGGCGTGTGCGAGTCTGCGGCCGGAGGAAGTTGGTCCCACTCGGAGGGCGTGCGGCGCAGAGGCTGAGGGCGAAGAGGAACTTGCGCACCCGGGCGCGATCCTCGGCCGAGGCGGGGAGAGCGAGGCGCCGCTGCGCCGCGGGGCCCGCGCTCGGAGCAGGCGGGCGGCTGCGCTGCAGAGCCTCCGCCAACTAGGGGGCTCGGGGCGGCGGCGACGTGCTCCTGCTGTTGACCAAGCAAGCCCCGGGGCGCCGAGTGCGGAGTAGGGCGGCTCGAGGCACGCGTGGTCCCGGCGGGCTTCCCGCCGCCTGCACTCTCGAGTGGGCACGTCCCCGGGTCCCTGAGACGGCTGAACCTGGCCGCGTGTAGGCCGAAGCCGGGGCGAGGCTTAATTTGCAGTTAATGAATCTTTTCCAGAAAGTCCGCGATCTCCAGCTAGAGGCTGTGAGTGCCCGCGCGCGAGGGCGCGCGCCACCGGCGTCTAAAGGGTTGGGGGGTTGCGGGGATGGAAGAGCGAAGGAGGGGGGAGGGTTATGTGTATTTAAAAACAAACCTTAAAAAAAGAAACCAGCGCGCTTCAAATAGGTATTCGTACAGCCTCTTGTGTCTAGAGTAGACAGCTCAGGGTTTTAGCTGGGTTTTTTTGTTTGTTTGTTTCTTTTTTGAGAGAAGGCCAGAGGAGGGGTAGTGGTATTTGATTCTAGGGGTAGTCTCTGGAGAAAAATCCTTAAAATGACTTGGGAATAAAAACGAGGAGGAAATGGCCCACTCCAGAAGGTGGTGGGTGGTGAACGCAGACAGACTTGGGTATTTGTAGCCATCTGACACTTCCTGTGGCACTGGAAACGGACACCGCGGGCCGAAATCAACCCTTACGAGGTGTTGGATTCGGTTTGGCCAACAGAATTGCTTGTGTGGAAGGCATTTTAATTGTCGGCCTCCGAGACTCCTGTACGTGGACGCTTGGAAAATACGTTTGCTTCTCGACCCTTCCCACTCCACCCCCGACCTGTTATCTGGTCTGGGCTTTGCAGTGTTGGTTCCCGTGTTTATTTGGGGCATGATTTCACCGCGAGGAGGAAGGGGGGAGATGGCGGTGATTAATATGCCGTCCAGGTCTAACCCGAGGCTGGCCTTTAGTGTGCGGGTTTACGCCGCCACTCACCGGGATTGCCTGGGGTAGTGGGGGGGCGCGCGCGGGGTTCGGGCGCCAGGCGCTCCGCGGGCAGGTCGGGGTTGGGGCTCGGACGGCCCCAGCGCTGTCCTTTGAGGTGCTGTCACCAGTAGGTGACTGAGAGTTAATTAGGAAGTGTTCTCCGGATCAATGGGCCGCACAGCTCATTGGCGATTCTCTCCAGCCCTTTGCAGGGCCAGCCGGGCCTGTGCCTCCCACACAGGCCGGGGCCCCGCGGCCCGGGCTGCGGAGAGCGCCTCTGGGAAGTGGGGAGGGATGGGCGGCGAGGGGCGACCGGGAGGCGAGTGTAACTTGGCCGGGCGGCGCGTTGCGTGCGGCGCCTCGAGGCCCGCGCAGCCCGCTCTTTCTTCCTGTTCTCGGTCGCCTCGACTGTGTCTTTAACTCGCTCCCGCTCGCGTCGCTGCCTGGCTGCTCCTCCCCGCCTCCCTCGCCTATCTCTTGTTCTCTAAGCACGACGCCTGTGCTCCCCGCCCAGTTTGGGATTAGACAAGATAAAAATAGGACTGCCCAGCGCGCAGAGCTGTGACTGTGCCCCGGCAGCCGGGCCGGCGGGAGCGCTGTGGGCCGGGGGCCGGGGCGGACCCGCTGTGCGCTCGGGGCAGCCCGAGCCCGTCGAGTCCCACCCCGACCCTGCAGGCGCGGTCACGCTCCAGCGTTCTGTCCGCCGGGAACCGTGCGGGCAGGGGGACCTGGGTAGGGTCTCCGCGCTCTCGCGGGTGTTGTTGATGTGCCTGTGATAGATGGGTCTAGACAGGCATGCAGGCTCCCTCCCGGCTGAAGAACGGGCCGCGGAGGCGGCGGCAGACTCCCGTGAGCGAGCGAGCCTTCGGGCCCAGCGACCAGGGTGGAGGGAAGGCTGCGAGGGTTTCTCTTAACCCTTTAAAGACGATAGGGAGAGTGGGGGTGGGGAGTGTAGTAGAAATTCCTGGAGGCAAAGTAGCCCCCTGGGGAGAGGAGGCGGGAGTCTGGGCTTAGGGTTTTCCTTTCTCTTCTGTGTATGCAATCTCACATCCTGGTACATTGGGCTCGATTCTTCGACGAACCAAACGCAGCTGCTAGGTGATCTAATTTGACCCGATACTTCTCACTGGGGAAGGTGTGAACACACACAGTGGGCACCCTCACTTAAGGAACTGAGTTGGGGAGATGCAGAGGTTAGACCTTACCGTTCGCAGCGGCCCAGTATGTGAAGGTCTGCTCAGAGCTTTAGTCAGTGGGGCCTGTGACCGAGAGTGTTGCCTACCAAAGACCCAAGCCTGAAATGCCTGTCCAGTGCGTACAGGTATGCGTCGGAGAGAGCAAAGGGGTCCTTGAGTTGTCTATGTAAATAAAAACACTTTTAACCATGAACTTGTGGAGAGTTCAAATAAGATTTGTGCAGGGAGGCAGCCTCCAAACAGGAGCTGGACAGAGATGTGTACAAGATCGGTCATTTGTATACACATCCATGGGGTCAACATTGAATGGGTCTAAAAATTTAATACAACTCTGCAGGCATTGGTCTCGTTCTTTCCCTGAGGTAGAAATTGGTGGGTGGGTTACCCTATAGAGAAATGAATCATTAGTCACACTCCTCTCTCCTTCCCCCTCCTCTTCCTTTTAGGGTTTGTAGTCTTAGGGGATCCTCTAGTTACATTAAACTGCAAACCCATATTGGTCTGGGAACGAGCCCCATTATAGGCAAAGCAAGAATGTAAGTCGTGGGGAGGTGTACGTGTTAGACAGGAATGCACAGATTAAGATGTGCGCCTGAATGACATGTGCTGAGACAAATCAAGACACTTGGGCTCTGGTGCCCACATGGAACAAGAGATACAGAAGAGAGAAAGAACTGGCCGCGAGGAATGTAAACATGGGTATGCAAATACTGAGACCTAGAGCGAGATTCTAGGAGAAAATCCCAGACTTTGTTGAGCTGGAAACTGGAGCAGAATTTCTGTAAGTTCATTCGAGAGACAAAAGCCCATTTAAAGGTGTGAAGAGGGTCACTTGGAAACACAAAAAGCATTCACATGCATACATCCATGCTTAGATACACAGGCTGAATGACAAAAACTCCTCATTGCCTGATGAAGATTTTCCTGCCCGGTGAGACAGAGCAGGGCACGGAAGTGTGGGCCACACAACCACATTCGCACACTCATTCACTGGGAAATACTGTGTCTTCGGCTAGAGGGAAACTGAGGGCGACGGTGCCTAGCTAAGGGTGGATGGCCCTTGGTTACTAAGATTGCTTCTGGTTATAGTTTCTTCCCATCTAGAGTGGGGAAGAGAGTACGTCTTGAGCAGGTAGGAGGATTTCTGAAAGATTTTTGAGTTCTGGACCCTGAGAGGATGGATGGTGGAGGAAAAAGAGGAGTAGCTTTGCATTCTGGGTCGGAAGCAAGGGATGTTGCGCTCCTCTAAGCCCTGTTTGCTAAGGTGGCGCAGGGCCTAGTGAACCGAGAGAGACTGAACCGAAAGAAGTGCGAAGCTCGGCCTCTGGGCGGAATCAAGGGGAGGTATGCTTTCTTTCCCTTTTTCTTTCCCCCCTTGAGGAGACCGTGCGGGGACGGCCAGCGTAGGGAGGATTAGCAGGCGCCTCTGTGACCCCAGACGCGCGCGTAAACTCGGCTTGGGTTTGGTTTGCCCGCGGCGTCGGTTTGCCGCGGTCCCTCTTTGTCTGAGCCCAGCCGGGAATTCCAGCTTTTATGGGGAAGACCGCACTCGGGTGGAGCCCGCGCTGGGTCGGGCACGACAGCCGGGCCCGCGGGGCTGGGCAGGAGGCTCGCCGGCCTCCGAGCCGCCCGAACCCCAGGACGGTCCTCGGGAGTGCCCAGCAGCCCCGGCAATGCCACCTCGGTGGTTTCCTCGAGGGCGGCGGGCCCGGCAGACCCAGCCCGGCGGGGCGTGGGGCCTCACGGGTCCCCTTGGGCCGCCGTACCGCCCCTCTCCCCCTGGCCCCACGGCTCCCCCCCGCCAGCCCGAGGCCCAAAGGAGCTCTGAAGGCCCTTTGTTAAGCTCCAGGGTCACACCCGTGCCCCGGGGGCCGCGCAGGGGCGGGAGGACCTTCTCCTGGCTGGAGGCCTCCAGCCCTCGGCTCACACGGTTCGGGCCTGGAGGGGCCTCGCCCAGTCAGGGGGCCCGGCCCGACCGGGCTGCCTCGCCCGAGTGTACGGCCAGCAGGATTCCGTCTGTTTGCAAGGCTGGCTGCGCTGCCGGGGCCTAGATGGTGGCGCTGGCTTGAGAAGCAGCCGGGGCAGGAGTGGAAGGTCTTCTCAGGCCCCCCCCCGTGGCAGCCAAGCCGCCTGTGCCCCGAGCACTTGGCCGTGGACGTCTCCCAACCTCCAGCCCGGCCCGACGGCTTCCGCTGGTTGCCCCCCATGTGTTCCTCCGGAAGGGATAGCTGACTTTCTGTTGGATGGGAATTAACCAACGAACTTTTCCCCCCCGCAACGTTTCTGTAGAAGGCCCCCTTTCCCAGCGCAGGCTCATTTCCGCCGGCCCCTAGTCGAGGGTGTTGGAAATGGGGGGGGGGCGTCCCCGCACTTTGTTATTTCTTAGAACCATGTCTCCCCGGCCAGCCATCGCCCCTCAGCACCCATGGGCTCCGGCGCCCCGTGATTAGACTAGCGGGGAAGTCCGCTAGGAGAAGATCCTGACAGCATAAAATAGAATTTGATCTAAAAGACAGTTTCCAGTATAATCTCATTATGCATCACAGACTCCCGGTGTTATTTTGTGGAAGGCGGACAATGATCAATTTACATTGACCCGGGGCTGGGCGAGCTTTTAGATGGTAATTGCCATATTGATTTGCATGCAAAAAGGAGACCTGCTAAAATTAAAGACCGGAAGCTACATGAAACTAAATTTATTGTCTAGGTGCAAACCAGAGGAACTACTACTGGGGGGAAGAGGGTGAGTCAGGTCAGGGTGCCAGGGGCAGAGCAGGTGAGAGGCCCAAGAGCTCCGGGAGGTCACAGATTTGGGAGCGATCTTTGCCCTGGTGATTTCAAAACGTGAGGGAGGGAGCTTGCTTAGGGTGTGGGGACCCAGCAGGGAAAAGTTATAAACAGGCACTATTGCATTGAAGGCACTGGGATCTTTTAATGCTAATAGTAACTGCGAGGGGGGAGGAGAGGTTTATAGGGTTATAGGGGTCTTCCTGCACCATTTCCGGCACCCCCCATTTCTATTGTTCTACCTGAGCGCTCATAACCGTGCCAAGGGCACCCAAATTCTTGCATCTGAAGAGTTAAATTTTTTTTAAAGACAGGCCTTAAACTTCCCCCGCCCCCCCTACCCCCGCGTCTGGTCTTTCGAAGAGAGCGAGAGTAGGGGGCGGTTCTGCAAGCCGCTGCGGGCAGGCCTGGACCTTTGGAGGCTGCGGGAGTTCCTCCCCGGACGCAGCAGCAGCCCCAGACTCGGCCGGACGCCGATCGCTTTGGGAAGCGGCTCGTTCCAGGTGGCCCAAGTGGCGGGGGCGGGGGAGGGTCTGCCGGGGCCAGGGACTCACGGTGCCCGGGGGCGGGGGTCACCTCCCTGGAGGTTGGAAGGGCCTGCACGGAGGGTGTGGAGGAGGGAAGGCGGGGGCTGGAAATCCTGTCCCAATCGGCGGTGATCGCCAAGGCCGGAAAGTTTAAAAAAGAGAGAAAGCCACTGGCTGCGAGCCAGGGGCTGCCGGGCCGCCGGGGCTGACTAGAGGGGTGAGGACCCGGCTCCGCCATCGCCTCGGTCCCTCCCGCTGCGGAGGCCCTGGCCTGCCCCGGGCGCTCCTGGAGCCATTTCACACATCCGGAGCCTCGGCCACTGGAGGAGCCACCCGTCCGGGGCCGGGAAGCCGCAGGGGCGGCTGAGTGTCCGGCGCTCCTGCCCGTTCCCCTTCCCACCGAGCTGAGCTGGAGACGGCCCTCAGTCGTGGAGCCTGTGGCGTCTGTGGCATCGGGTGTGGATGGTTCCCGGAGCTTCTGAAAGCCCGGGGCAGACCAGGAAATTGAAGATGGGGTGGGGAGGGGATGTTGAGCGCTGACCCTGCGCTGCTGGGATGAGAAGTTGGGGAGAGGAGAGATAACCCCAACCTCCGGCTTGTCTCGGGACTTGGCTTTTTGTGGGGACCCCCAGGAGTCCAGGAGGGTCCAGCATCTTGCAAGCCGCTTCCCCCTCAGTTGCCTCCCCAGCCCACTTTGGTCCCTGGGTTTTTCATTAAAGTCCTAGGAAAGGTAGATGTAGGCAGTCTTTCCAAAGGGCTTTTGCTCTGTCTAGATAATTTGATTTATTGCTTTATGTGGCAAAACTAGTGTGGCAAGCCTTCTTCTAGTTCCAGGTGTCAGCACTTTTTATAGAGACCTAAGAGTAGCACCCACCTCCCACTGCCTGTTCTGGGCTCCTGGAGGAGGGGAAAGTGGAGCCTTGTTGGGAACCCCTGGCCTCACACCAGGGTGTTCCAGTGTAGGGAGATGGGTAGGATGTTGGCAGAAATTTCGAAAGACTTCACATGGACCAAGAGATTTCTGGGTGTAGGAGAAACTAGGGTGCGGGCTCCTTGTGAACCGAATTTCATAGGTGTTAAGTGCTATCCTTTTACACTGTATTGGAGTACAAGGGCTAAGGAAGCCTTCCAAACTTCTTGGGGATTCTGGATGGCACAATTTGACCAATAATTGGCTCCTCTCCGCAACTCCAGGACTGAGTTTGACCGTGGCCCATTTTTACTAGCTGTGTGACCTTGGGGGCAGGTTATTTATGGCCTCTGAGCCTCAGTAAGTTTCTTCATTTGTAAGACTGGGAATAATTTTCCACCTTTAGGATCAAAGAATACTTGGCACATAGTAGGCCTGGAGGATTAGTAATTGCTTTGAATGACTGGTCAGATTCCTATAGGTTGCTTCTCCGTTCCCTGCTGCCCCTGAGATGCCCGCCCCCCCCCACCAAGACCTGCGTAGGCCAGTGTCTGGGGGCCAACCTGCAGGTTGAGCTCCCCTCCAAGGGTATTCCTGAGGCTATTCCTCCAGGTCTGCCTCCGTGGGTTCCTCTTTCCCTTTGTTACAGTTCTTTGCATTCTGGGCTTTAAAGGAATCCATATGAAAAGGCTGGGATTTTTTTTTCTCCCCCTAAGTGGGATCATTTATTAGGAATTAGGAATTGATTCCAGAACCGGTATCTAGGTGCTCTTTGGCAAGTCCTCCCATCATTCTTTCGGGGAGAGGGAACAGCAGCGGCTGGAGGGGAGAGACCTGGTGGGAAGAGGTGAAAGGGTCTGGCCCGCTGCAGAGGCCAGAGGTGCTGCGGTTTGTCTGATAGGGATTAAGTCTGGATGTTATGAGGTCTCAGTGTGGTTTTCAATAAAAGTCTGTCAGGGATTGCTTCTTTTCTATCGGTATGTATTTTAAAAAATTACTAGCATGAGAAGAAAACCTGAATGGACCTGAATGGATCCAGGCCGGTAGTAAGCTACTGTGATCAGGTTTCCTACTAGACTCCCAGAGGGGAAGTCAGCGTTTGATTGAAGCTACACTTGGTTCTTGACTCTCTGGGGATGCCTGCTCTGAAACAGGAGCCCTCCCTTTG